>NC_064809.1:105370704-105625579 GCF_023721935.1 Panthera uncia | reverse complement strand
AGAGAGAGAGAGAGAGAGAGAGAGAGAGAGAGAGAGAGGGAGACGTATTTAAAGGTTGGACAAGGAAAAATAATAGAGCTTTCTCGTTATCTTTAGCAGTAGCTCCTTCTGGAAGAACAGACTACACACCTTAAGTGTTCTGTTAGGGGAGAATGCTTCATGCTCAAGCCTCTCGTTTCAATGTGGAGAGATTTTCCTGGATGGTTCTTTTGCCTTTCAGTCCTACTCAGAGGAGAAGAGGTACTAATCTGACTGAAGAGACTAAAAGGATATGAGCCTGAGGCCCTACACCCGATCTTTGGGTCTGTCTGCCTGGCTTATTCTTTGCCTTTTTTGGAAGTACTATGTTTGAGTGGGAAAGTCTGGTTTCCCACTTTCATAGAACTGTTAGCTGAAACAACTTGCCTGTATTCACCTCTGCTTTAAAGAACTCTCCTCTTGGGTGGCTGGGTGGTTCAGTTGGTTAAGATTCCAGCCTTGGCTGAGAGCACGATCTCACAGTGAGTTCAAGCTCCACATTGGGCTCTCTGCTTCAGTAATTACTAATTCAGTAATTAGCAATTACTGAAGATAAGTTTGATGGTTCTAGCAATCCATCAGGACTTCTGTGAATTGATTCTCATATATTCTTAGGCAGAAAACTTGAGTCTCAGATTCTGTTTCCAAATTATAAATCATGTTTATATACCACTTTTTAAAATTCATGGATTAAACTTATTTTGTTCCCTCCTTTAGGAACAACAACAACAACAACAAAAAAAATATATATATATATATAAATTTTTCTATATTATATATATAATATATAATATATAATATAATATGTTTATATTATATATAAATATAAATATACATATATATATATATATATATTTTTTTTTCCCTGAACCTGTGTTTGACACACCATTTAGCCTTTGTGCTGGCATAAGCCTTTTCCCAAATAAAGGTTTGGGTAGGTCCATGCCACCATGTTGGAAGTATTTATCTCATCAATTTCTTTGAGTTCCTTCAGCTGCCCTCTCTGCAGTTGTGTTCATTTCAAGTTGTATCAGAAAAACTAAAGAGGGTACCTTTTATCTTTTTTTTTAATGTTTATTTATTTTTGAGAGAGAGAGAGAGAAAGAGTCAGAGCACAAGCAGGGGAGGGGCAGAGAGAGGGAGACATAGAATCTGAAGCAGGCTGCAGGCTCTGAGTTGTCAGCACAGAGCCCAACGTGGGGCTGGAACCCACAAACCATGAGATCATGACTTGAGCCGAAGTCGGACACCTAACCGACTGAGCCACCCAGGCGCCCCAAAAGAGTATCTTTTAAATACAAGAACATTTTGAGGAGATTTTGAAAAATAAGTTTATCAGATTCCAAACCAATATTTCACACTGATTATTTTTTAGTTTCCATGTGTAGCATTGTATTCAACGTGTTTGATAAGGTAAGTTACGTAGACTGTTACTATTTTAAGAGATCATGTCAGGAACCTGAGACATTTTCTCCTGCCACATTTTGCTACGATTAGTTTATCCTCAGCCTCATAATTTATGACTATTATTTTTTTCACAGTCTTTTAAAATTTCCCTTTAGAAAGTCGGTTTCCTTTTTGCAAAGCTAGATTTTTCTCTTCATTTTAAAGTCTATACTTGGCCTTTGGGGTTTTAGAATGACTCTATGCCAAACAAGAATATCATATTTAGACAAGAAGGTAAAAGTTACATACATTTTACTGTAAGCTGTTGGAAAGGTTCATAGGTAAATGGAAAATATTATCAGACATTTAGCATTTTTGCACTCTGGAATGTGAGTTCTATGAAGAAGACAATAAAAACAAAATAAACACCAATAGGCTAACTTCTAAAGAGTCAAGTAAACAAAATTGGGTTATCTTGACACTTCCATTCGACATACATATGTTGACACTAAGTAATGTGTATTACTTTTCACTAAATTCAATCCTTTGCTATGATTGTCTCTATTGTTTTGGTGTTACAATAGTGCCTGTATGGGGATTTTGTTTGTCAGACCTATACACAGTAGCTAAAACAAATAGATTTTTTTTTTCAAGTAACAAGAGTCAGGAAGTAAGGAGAATATTACTAAAGAAGAAAGAAGTTGAAAATTGAGAGAAGATATTTTGCTGCCATCATGATAAATGGGAATATTAAATAATGGCAAAAAAAACTGTTTTGCTGATTATTTGTATACAATAGGAGTTTTAGTGAAATAAACATATGAATATTACAATAATGATTTTGTGTCTTTTAAAAAATTTCCAAAAGCAAAAGTGGACTTTTTAAATTTAATATTCTAATATGTAGTTAAGATGCTTTTACTAAATCATTCTTAGGCCTAATTACCTGTTTAAAGAATTAGGATACACCTAACAAAATTATCAAACATAAAAAATGCTCTAACTTAATAAAGGTGGGTATTAAGAGCTGTAACTTTTGAGATGGTGTATAAATTTTTTGGATTTTGTACTAATTTTATAAAGGATGAAAGTACCAATTTATATCAGTCAAACATTTCAGACGGCCTCATTATCATATGTAATAATGAATGATAGCTCTTTTATTATCTTGGTAATAGGAGGTGATTCATTTTTATTAAGAAAGTGATTTAGGTAATTTAGCAAATTTAGAATTTTAAGTGCTCTTCAAAACAGAACAATAAGATAAAATTAAATTTCATTTTCCACAAGATAAATGTACTATACTAATTAAAACATTTCTAATACATACTTCATAATACACTTGTCATTTTGAAATTAGCATTTTGTGAATGCTTGAGAGAAATATAATTTAATTATTTATTCACTATGTGTTACTACCATTTTCTGAAATTATCTTCAAGAAAATGAGATATGGAGCATGTACTTTCCTTATGAATTTCTTCATATCCAGGAAGATCAAACATTGTATCTAACCACTAACTAAGATATTACAAACAACTTGTTGTTATTCTTATGGAATTATTGTTGGAAGAATTTATTATTGAATGAAAAACCAAAAGATTTTTCCCCCGTTTATCTTTTATATATACAGTGATTATTTTTATTGGCCTATGGTTCACTCACCTTAAAAAAAAGGAAGAAAAGTTGTAGTTTTGTTGTTATCTTTTTTACAACTTTAATTTCACTGATACACATCTTGCTTGAATGTTCACATTTTGGTATAATAAAGAGATAAGTTTGCTACTAACTTATTCATCTCTCACTTATCCTTCCTTTACCTCAACATCCATCAAATGGATCCATTTAATATCAGTGATATTAAAATATTCAAATCAGGGTCCCTGGGTGGCTTAGTTGGTTAAGCATGAAACTCTTGATCTCAGCCCAGGTCTTGATCTCAGGGTCTTGACTTAAAGCCCCACACTGAGCTCCCTGCTGGGCGTGAAGCCTACAAGAAGGAAAGAAAAGAAAGAAAGAAAGAAAGAAAGAAAGAAAGAAAGAAAGAAAGAAGAGGGAGGCAGGGAGGGAAGAAGGAAGGAAGGAAGGAAGGAAGGAAGGAAGGAAGGAAGGAAGAGAAGGAAAGAAAGAGAGGGAGGAAGGAAGGAAGGAAGGAAGGAAAGAAAGAAAGAGAAAGAAAGAAAGAAAGAAAGAGAAAGAAGAAAGAAAGAAAGAAAGAATGAAAGAAAGAAAGAAAGAGAAAGAAGAAAGAAAGAAAGAAAGAAAGAAAGAAAGAAAGAGAAATTTTAAGGGTGTCTGGGTGCCTCAGTCAGTTGAGCTTTGGACTCTTGAGTTTCTGACTCTTGAGCTTCAGAGTCTTAAACTCATGACCCTGATATATAGACCTGAGCTGAAATCAAGAGTCAGACAGTTAACCAACTAAGCTACCCCGGAGCCCCCTATTTTTCTGCTAAGTAGTATCCACTGTATGAATATAGCGCAGTCTACTGATTACTTCACTTGCTAAAGGACATTTGGTGGTTTTCAGGTTTTGACTTTTACAGATAAACTTGCTATGAGCGTTTGTGTATAAGTTTTGTAGGGACATACACTTTCATCTGTCTGTGTACGGTTAGAGGCACACTTAACTTTACAAGACCTTCCATTTTACACACAGTATAAGAACCTTCAAATAGTGTACTTTTTTTTTTCATCTCCTGGGTTTTGTCTATTTTTTCACATGTGGTATTAAAAGCCCACACTGCACTGTAGTGAAAGTCAAGCAGTTGAATTTAAAAGTTACTTTATTGATTTGACCATAGGCATAACTTAGAACTCTGACTGAATATATTTTTGTTAAATTTGCTATAACTATACTCTCCAAACTGAGTCATGTAAGAGTTACAACTCAAAAGGAGAAGTTTGCAAGCCTGTGTGTGTGTTGTGTGTGTGTGTTGTGTGTGTGTGTGTGTGTTGTGTGTGTGTGTGTGTGTGTGTGTGTGTGTAGCTGGTGGTGGGTCCCCCTGAAAACCCAATAGAAACAACTATTGTATTTAGATCACATCATTTTGGTCATATTTGGTCAACCAAGGTCATTGATAAGATCCTTGGAATTGTTTTTAATTTTATTGTTTTGTTTATTTTTCTAAATCACTAAATATAATATGGCAGGTGCACCTAACACTGTTTCATAGCTTCAATTAACATGAGCTGAGAAAGCATCCAAAGATTGTTTAGCAACTCATGAATTTCTTTTTTTCATAATGAAAATAACAGAACAAAAAGCTTTTGATAAATAGTTATTAAGCAAGATAGTTTTCAAGATCCCCAAAGGAACCTCTTCTACATCAGACCTTGTGCTATGAGGTTTTAACATGTGTTGAGGGAGCCAAACCATAAGAGACTCTTAAAAATTGAGAACAATCTGAGGGTTGATGGTGGGGTGGGAGGAAGGGGAGGGTGGGTGATGGGTATTGAGGAGGGCACCTGTTGGGATGAGCACTGGGTATTGTATGGAAACCAATTTGACAGTAAATTTCGTATTAATAAAAAATAGAAAAAAATGTGTTAAATGGAGATGCTTATATACACTAGACAAAGAGAGTCCAAAGGTTTTATTGCTCTAGGGAGGGTCAGATGCTTGACAATTTTTCAGGCTTTTTTTTTCAGTGGATGCTTTAAAGAAAGCCAGGAATTATCAAGAGAATGTTTATATTGTGTTCTGGGATGGCAATGTGATGTTGTGACAGTCTGTTGACTGTACAACGCTTTATCTACAGGGTTTCCTAGAGGAAGTAAATGAAACTTCCCAAGAATATAGTCAGAAGTCAGAGACAAAATTTAAAAAGCAGATTTGAAGTGATCACATAGCCCTAGGAAATAATGGTAGCATGAACATGCCTGAACAGAAAAATCAAAAGCTATTTGAAGGGGAAAAAAAGAGCTACTTTAATGAAAATAACAGTTCATGGAGGGCTCGGTAAACATGAAATTATGGGAAAAAGGAAAAAAACAGAGTGCAGAAATGCATTTAAAAGTAGGACTGAGGAAGTCAGCAGCAAGTTCAAGTTATAGGATAAATGGATAGTGATTAAGCTGCAAAGGGAATCTATAAGACTTCTGCAATTTACCTAAGAAAGCTATAGCTTAAAAAAACATAGTTGATAAACACATCGACTTCCCAGATTAAAGAACTATTACCACTGAGAGATAACCAAACAGCCTAAGTAAACTCATTCATATCATTTTTGTGCATAATTAGTTCTGTTTTAATTTATTTATAAATTTACCTTGTTTTTCTCTCAACACATTTTTCTCATATTCTTTTCTTTTTAATTTTTTTTAATGTTTATTTATTTTTGACAGAGAGAGAGAGACAGAGTGCGAGCAGGGGAGGGGCAGAGAGAGGGGCAGACAGAATCTGAAGCAGGCTCCAGGCTCTGAGCTGTCAGCACAGAGCCTGATGTGGGACTCAAACCCACAAATGGTGAGATCATGACCTGAGCCAAGGTCAGACGTCCAACCGACTGAGCCACCCAGGCACCCCCTTTGTTTTAAAAAATTTTTAGTCCTTTATTTTTTATTCTTAAAAAGTCTGTTTTAGAAGCAAAGATCCTTTTGTTGAAGAGCAACTTCTGAATCCGAGACCATCCTCATAAACTCATATTGGAGTGAGTTTCCTGATACCCCACTAATTACCCATTAGAGCTCACATACACTTTCACAGAGACAAGGGCTCATGTGGATGTGCATATGGGAACACATTGTATTTTCCAAAGAACTTTCCAAACTTATTCCCCCTTAGTTTTTCATACTTTAGTCATGACAGTTAGTGCTTCAGCTACTCTATTTGATTGAGATGCATTATAAATCAAAATTAATCAAGTTTTAAGTAGCTTTTAAAGCCCTCTTAGTAACTCACTGTACCACATTGATGGCCCTTGATTAATTTAATGATACACTATGTAACTTTCTTAAAACTATAATTTTAAGACAGTCACAAAATAGAAAAAAAAAACATTAAATGCAGAGAAATAAATTCTAAATGAGAAATAGTTCCAGAATCTGTAACATTATACTACACAATGTTCTATGAATAATTCTATAATCCAAAGAAAGCATTTGTGTGGAAGAATTAGAACAGAATCCAAAAGGTTTTAATACATTTTATCTTCTCCAACATATTTGAAAAAAAGCAGATCAAAGTATCTACCTGTAAAATTGAATAGGTAGGCATTACCTTAACGAGGAGTAAACAGAGAGTTCTTTAATAAATAAGTGTAAAATGCATAGCATATATAATGTAATGAAATTTGAACACACACACACACATAGCTTGGCGCACATATTTTCAAGTATGTGCATTTTACAAAGCATAATCATAAAATAGTAAGAATTAGATATTTTTCTGGACTGTCTGTTATTATAGATATCGGTGCTTTCTTTTGCAATTCATAGAGTACTTCAAATTAATCATTTGAATTATAAAAGTGATACATGTAAAAAGTAAAAATAGGACATAGGAATAACAAAAATAATCTCTCTGATCTTGCAACTTGGTAGAGGATATTACTTTTTTTAAAAAAGTTTATTTATTTTGAGAGAGAGAGAGAGAGAAAAAGAGAGACGAGAATGGGAGAGGGGCAGAGAGGGAGAGAGAGCGAAAATCCCAAGCAGGGTCATGCTGACATGGGGCTTGAACCCACTAACTGTGAGATCATGACCTGAGCTGAAATCAAGAGTCCCGACACTTGGACTGAGCCACTTGGGTGCCCCGAGGTTATTACTTTTAACAAGAAATGTTTCCACTTTTGTTATTTTTATAATTGCCCATATAACCTTAAATGTTATATTTATATTTCTATATTATACACCTATGTTTCAACTCTTTATGTCTGTCTACTGGCTGCCAGCAACTGGCACACTTTCACTGTCCTTCCCGCCACAAACTCAGGGTACAGTTATTTTTATATTTGGTTTTCTGTGGCAGTGTCCATGATGGTTTTTTTTTTTTTAAGTTTATTTATTTTGACAGAGAGAGAAAAAGCACAAGTGGGTGAGGGGCAGAGAAAGAGGGACAGAGAGAATCCCAAGCAGCCTCCACAATGTCAGTCCAGAGCCCAATATGGGACTTGAACTCACAAACTGTGAGATTATGCATGAGATTATGACCTGAGCCGAAGTCATACACTTAACCGTTTGAGCCACCCAGGCATCCCATGATTTTAAATACTGTATTTACACCCATATTCTACGATAAGTCAATTTTAACTATGTGTTAACTCCCTAATGTAAAATATAGTGTTATTACTACATTTATCTTTTCTAACACCTCCACTCTGTTTTTTTTAATATTCCACTTTTTCTTACCTTAAAATTTATAAAGTTATTGTTCTAAAACCAACAACCAATTCTCTGATTCTTCTGATGGCAACCGAGTGTTCCATTCAATTCTGATACCACCGAGAGTCGGTGCAGACACCGCAATAAAGACTCAGTCACACATTCTGCTCCCCACTTCCGATGCCTTTGTCCATTCCTGGTCCCTGTCCTTCTGACTGAAGTGCTGCTAGAAATTCACTCCAAATCAGGGGTTCCCACAATTTATCCCCTGGTTTGATATGCTGGAATGGCTCACAGAACTCAGAATGACACCGCACTCCACTTCCTGGTTTCTTATAAAGGATACAAATGAATAGCCACATGAAGAGGCACATGCGGGAGGTCATCAAGGGTCCCAAGACAAGAGCTTCTCCCCACGTGGAGTTGGGTGCTTTGGCCTGCCGGCCTGTGAATGTGTTCACCAATTTGGAAGCCCATCAAATCTCACTCTTCAACAGTTTTTATAGAGTTTAATCTCCAGCCCCTCTTTCTGGACGTCGTGGGTGGGGCTGAAAGTCCCACTCCACCTATCACTTAGTATTTCTGGTGACCAGTCCTATCCTGAGGCTGTTGAAGGACCCCATCCTAAGTCACCTCAAACGTGATCAAATAAGGCTTCTTATGATTTACAAAATCTTTCCATTACTCAGAAAATTCCGATGGTTTAAGGAGCTCTATGCCAAGAACCAGGGACCAAAATCAAATATATTTCTTATTATGCCACAGTTATTAACAATTACATTTTATTTTGGTAATTTTCTTTTTTTTTTTAAATTTTTTTTTTCAACGTTTATTTTATTTTTTGGGACAGAGAGAGACAGAGCATGAACGGGGGAGGGACAGAGAGAGAGGGAGACACAGAATCGGAAACAGGCTCCAGGCTCCGAGCCATCAGCCCAGAGCCCGACGCGGGGCTCGAACTCACGGACCGTGAGATCGTGACCTGGCTGAAGTCGGACGCTCAACCGACTGCGCCACCCAGGCGCCCCTATTTTGGTAATTTTCTTAAGTATTTGTGGCTTGATTAGAAAACTCAAATGTAATAACTGGCATTTAAATTTTATTTATAAAATTATGTGTTATAAAACCAATCGTGTGATTGCAGATCAAATAAAGGAAATGTGATCTTAAAGAAATTTCCTGCAGTAATGAGAATCTTCCAAGAGGCACAATCTACTGGGTTCTCTTTTTAATTATTTCAGATTTTATTTGTTACATCTGTGGTGTACTCAAATGCTACTTCTTAAATCCTGTGCTCTACTTGGATTTCTTTTTTATTTGCCCAGAGCATGGCCCTGAGCCATATTTTCATTTAGTTTGCTTTGGTAGTAAATTGTGTATGCAGATTTCAGAGCGTTTACTTTTTTTTCACATTTTATTGATAATTCAATTGTGTATAAAATTCTAGGGTTACTTCTTTTTTTCCTTTAGAACTGTGACCTTATCTTTCAATTATATACAACTATCGAGTTGTTGGTATTTCCTTCCAAAAGCAATCTGATTTTCATTCATTTGTTCATTCACTCTGCAAACATTTGCTGAGTTCCTACTGTGTATGAGGAATTGTTTTAGATGCTGGGGATTCACCAGTCACCAAACTGTAAACAATTTCTACCTGGGAAGTTTGATTAAAAATACTGACACCGAGTCCTGTGGAGACTAATTGAATCAATGTCTGAGGAGTCCACCCTAAGAACTAGTACTTTGTGAAGGCTCCCTCTCTTAGCTTAATGTGCCACCATGGTTGAGTACTGCCAGAGGGGATTGAGCCACATTGCTCTATCATCTATATCGCATAAATAACTTTTCTGTTTGCATGGCATTGTGGAAAAGAAGGACTACAAGCGTTTAGAATGGAGTTCTTTAATGAACACTTTAATGATTGCTATTTCTGCAACTGTTTTTTGTTGGTATTGAATGTGGAGCTTATCTAAACCTCCCTTGTGGGAAATCCCTTGTTTACTCCTGGGGGCCTCCAAATGTAGATTCCTCTGTTCTGATTTAAGAATTTGTTTAATTCCATTAGCTTTTATTTTATTTTATTTTTTGGAATTTTTCAAAATTTTTGTTTTGCCAATGGCACACTTTCTGTTCGCCTGCATTATAATGGCTTCGAACCTTTTGCATGGGACTTTCCCACTGATTATTCTGCAGCAACTAGATTACTCTTTTAACATGTTCAATAAATATTTGATGAATCAAGTTAATCAGTAATCCTTTACCCTAGAGTTAAAAGAAAATTTTGAAATATGTAGAAAGAATTTGAATCAACGCTCCCCAAAATAAATCTTCCATGCTATCCTCTTGCTTCTTAAGAGATTTATAGGAGACATATCCTTCTCTAAAAAAGTAACTTCTACTCAGGAGGGGAGTACCTGGGTTATCTAACTTTTCTAGGCTCATTATTATTTACAAAGTTCTCTGGGAATGATTAAGAACTGTTAGGGCACCAAAATCCTTTGTATTCTGAGATTTAGCATGAAATGTGAGAACTATCCTGCTTGTTTCATTAATCATAGTAAAATTTTATTGCATCTAAGGAGTTAAATGCTTCCTTCTTTGCCCTGTCTTATGGATGTGCATTTCCACTGTCTGAAATTTTCCACATTCATAGCAAAAATTATGTTCATCCTCTTCATTTGACTTTAATATAATAGAGATTCAAATGGTCTGTCAGCCTGACTGATCTGCTGATTATTTCTACTAGCTGCCTTTCAATTTGCCATGCTCATTCAAAACTTGAATCTGTTTTTCATCTGTTTCAATGTTAATATGCACTCCTGTGGCTCCTACTTTGAAGTCAATGGGAAAATCTTTGTGTGGAAGACATGCCTTTGGGGGACAAAATAATTCAAGTTCTTTCTCAACTGAACATAGAAAAATTGGGTACAGCTCAGAAATTTGAAATATAGTCTGCCTTTTCTCTTCCATTGTAAAGAGAAAAAAAACTTCAAATGTAATTTTTAACACTTTTAGTCAATGCTTTGAACATGGTGTGGATGTCTTGGTATTATGTTTAA
Source organism: Panthera uncia (assembly GCF_023721935.1). Classification (NCBI taxonomy): domain Eukaryota; kingdom Metazoa; phylum Chordata; class Mammalia; order Carnivora; family Felidae; genus Panthera; species Panthera uncia. The sequence goes on along the minus strand of NC_064809.1, from coordinate 105,614,795 downwards.
AAATGATAATTAACATTATTTTGCAATACAGAATGCTAATTTGAAACCATTATCTGTCTCGTAGGTCAAACTAAGACTACTTTTTCCATCATTTTCTCCCTCAATTATCACCATTAATATTTTGGTTAGGTAGTTAGACATACTTTCAACAGGAAATATTAATAAGAGAAAGAAGACACTATTTTGTTCTGCTGCTGGTTAATTCCCTGCAATTATCAGAAATTTTAAGCTATCACCATAGCAAGCTTAGACTGAATTTACTCAATGACTAAGAGAAATGAATGTTATTCATATCACTAAAATAAAAATTGCAGACAAAAGATATAGAAAATATAAATGCAAGTCATATGTAATATAATGTTAATTAGCATGTGCACTTAAGCTATATAGCATTGTTCTTTTAAGGTTGTTTTGGAATAAAAATCACTTTTATATCCATCATTAATGTTTAGTATAATATTATTCTCATACTAGCTCTAACATTCCCTTTGCAAAGAGCCATTAGTGAGAAAGAAATCTGGAATACTTAATGCTGAAAGAATCCTAACTGAAAAGGAAATCTGTTCTTTCTGCTAAGTGCTAACACTCCTTTAAACATTTTTACTCTGCCAAGCACACCATCTGTGCTCAATTACTTGTTATTTTCTAATGTCAACATCTGCTTATAAGAAAATATATGCTTGCATATATTAAAGACTTGTTTTCCATACTAGAATGTGAAAGTTCTTTATGTCAATCCACATGTAATTCATTCTTCATTCTTTGTGTTCTCTCCTGAACAATGCAAGTTAAAATATTAGAACATCAGAAAAGCAAAGACATGGACAAATCTAATCGACATAAACAAGGATACAATTTAAAGTATATAGCCTTTATGCATTTTATTGCATATAGATTTAAATTTTATGTAAGTAGTCTGGAAATGTCAGAGATAATTGAATATGAAATTATATTCACAGTTATCTTCATAACTCAATATAATTACTTATTTGAATGGTAGAGATCAGTTCACATAATATTTTCTCTACTAAAAAGCCGTTGTTTCTCTTTTCTATCACGGAAATGCTGAATCTCACTGTAGGTACCAAACCAAATATTACCTCAACCAAGAATAATTTCCCAGCTTCATCCACATATATCAAATCCTGCTTCTACTACACACACACTATGTAGTTAGTTACATTTGTATTCATTTTTCTTGGAACTATTTTAAAAAATTTTTGTCAATATAGGGTGCCTGGGTGGCTCAGTCAGTTAAGCATCTGACTGCATGTCAGCTCAGGTCATGATCTCATGGTTCATGAATTGGAGCCCTGCATGGGGCTCTGTGCTGACAGCATGGAGCCTGATTAGGATTCTGTCTCTGCCCCACCCCTGTTCATGCTCACTCTCTCAAAATAAATAAGCAAACATAAAAAAAAAAGCCAATATAAATGCATATAATTGAAAAATAAAATAAAATTAAGACTTTTAATGAAAACTAAGAGCACACTTTTCAATTCTCAGTTCAACCTAGACCTTCTTTCCACAGACAATTATTTTCAAACATTTCATTCACTTTTTTCAAGTATTTTAAAATAACATTATTTTGAAAGTAATATTCTTAAAGTTTTATTTCCTGATCTACTTAATTTAGACATCGCCTATTCATTTCCTGTTATAGTAAGTGATGATTTAGACTTCTTATTTCAAGCACCTTCCTCTACCATCCATTAACCCAATGTAGTAGTATCATAAGTATGCATTAAATTAATAGACATTACTTATTTTATTATGATATATAAATGTGGTTTATTATCCACCCAAGCATTGTATTATATTTATTTTTATTTTCATATAAAATAGCTTTGACTAAATAGTTTCTGACATTATGACTAAATAGTTTTTCCTGGCATTAACAATTGCATTTTTCATTTGTCTAATTTTCTACGTATTTAGTGCTATTTTTCTTCTAAATGCACTAACAGATCTGTCAAAGCATGGGAATACTGATCTCAAATTATATTACATATAGATAATATATAATTTCACTGTAAAATTTTTCATGTTGCTCTTTCTGAAAAATTACCTCCTGTGATTGATTCTTAGATGTTATCCTGGAGCTTTTCTGCTCTTCTGTAGCAATGGAACAACAGATCTGGACAGATCACCTATTTTCTAGAAACATCATATTATTCTTTTTTGGGTTACTCCTTGTTTTGTTAAATATCCTATTTCAAATAGCTTCCTAACTGCTTGAGAATTTAAAATGAGAGCTCTCTCTCATGTCAGAAAAAATGTCACAGACATGGAAATGGACCAAAAAATTACCAAGTGTCCGTGATACATGGAGTTCTGGACATTATCTAGCAAACCCTTCAGGGATTGCCTGATCTAGAGGAGTATGTTCCTCTGATAATCTTCCCATTGACTAAACTGTTCTGTAATTGTGTAGAGGTACAAGCCAAGGTGTACAAACCCGATAGTCATTCAAATGATCATCTCCACGGTAATGCAAATGAGTTTCCATGTACCGGGTAGAGATATAATTGATTTGCCTTGGAGAAAAGATAATCTCAAACATAACTTAATATTGCTATAAGCATTAACATTTTTCATAATTGAAAATTAATTTTAGCATTCCTATTACATATATATTCATGTTCTCCTTTGACCTGGTTTTAACATCATTAATGGGTGAAATGAAATCTTTGATTTCATCTGTTTATACAAGTCATATTTTATCTTAAAATAATTTATACATTTGAAACTGCTTTTGTTATAGTCTCCTCCTAAATTGATAGCTAGACTGGGTAGAGAATTTTAGGTTGCAAGTCATTTTCTTTCACTACTCTAAAGGCATCATTTCACTGATTTCTAGTAGATCAGAAACCTTATATCTTTCCCATTCACAAAACCTTGATTATCACTTTTTGAATTGCTCTTTCTCTCTCTGGAGCTTTTAGTCTTTTCATTTTCCCCAGGGTTAGATTTCAGAATCTACTGGGTACTCAGGAGATCTTTTAGCTTAGAAATTCAGGTTTTTCTGGACAATGTCCCTTTGTTCCTTTGAGGCAGAACGCAATAGCAGTTATATGGGTAAGAATTAAGATTAGCTTTATTTTAAAAAATTTTATGTAATTGCATTCTTTTGTTTTTAGAGAGAGAGAGAGAGAAAGAGTGCAAGTAGGGGAGAGGGGCAGAGGAATTGAGAGAGAGAGAGAGAGAGAGAGAGAGAGAGAGAGAGGGAGAGAGAGGGAGAGGAAGAATCCTAAGCAGACTCCATGCTCAGCACAGAACCTAATGTGGGGCCCGATCCTATGACCCTGGGGCTGAAATCAAGAGTTGGACACTCATCTGACTAAGCCACCCACGTGCCCTGTAATTATATTCTTAATTTGTAAGAATTCTTTCTTTTAACCTGACATTGCCTTTTCATGACATCATCCTTCTATGATAGGAATACACTATGCATAGTTATAACTAGGATAGTAATTGGACAAAAAAGATCAGGTACAATGACTCAGCATGAAAAGAATTTGTAATTCGCATAACATGTAAAAATGCTCATTTTTGACCAGAGTATATGGGAATAGAAGTGGTGATAAATGGGGATAGAGAGAAAATACATGGGCAGAAATTCAATGAGCCCTGCTACAGTCGTTTATGGCTTCTTAGTAGACTTATCTTTTATTGTGCTTTGGTTCTTTAACATAAATTTCTCCTCCTTGTTGGTTTTCCATTCTAAAGTTCAATATGAGACATTTTTTTCCTGCTTCTCCAAACTTAGATTTATTTCTGGTATACTTATGCTACTCTTCAAAGCAATGTTTTCTATTTGAAAACAAACTTTCACACTCCCTGTCCCCACTCAACCCAGTTTCTATTCTCTGACATTTCCTGAGTGCTCTGGGAACTTCTGTCAGTTTCTTACATCACCAATGGTATGATCAGGCAAACTATCTTAACTCCCTGGATTTATTTTCAACAATTGTGAAATATGGATAGTAATTCTCAACTTAAAAATGGTAGGCAGTGGTTGGTATATGAGATGATGGGCCTTGTTGCATTAACATATGATCAAAATCACCATGGATTCTGCACACTGTACATCAAAAGATAAGGATAATCAATTGGATTTCCATAAATGTCACTTTAAAGGAAAAAGTCTGGAAGGAAATTCCATTTTGAAACATAAAATTTAGAAAATTATGGTTCTATTAGCATGGGGTGCTCAAACTATTTAAGTCATTTCAATCCCTTGAAGTATCTGTATACCAATGGCAAGAGCCCAACATTAAGGGCTGTCAAGGTCCTTAGAAATTATCCTGTCTAACCTCTTCTTTTATTACAGTTATATTCTATACCATGCAATTTAGCAACTAATTACATATTGTTTGCATTTTTCGCTAGGCATAATTATATGTCAATCTCATCCGTTTAATTATTTAAAGACAGGATCCTAACTTTTATTTTTCTATCCCTCAGAGTGCTTTGCAGAGAATTAGCTGAGCACATTCAGTTAAAGTAGTATTTACTAATTAGTAGGTGATAAATATTCATCTGAAATTAATAAAAAACAATCTACTATCTTTCCATCTTTAACAGCAGGTGAAAGTTTATTCTGGTCTCTATAATATGTAGTATGGAGATGTAAATATTCCTGCTGGGAAAGGCAGACCATCTTAACTTTATGATGAGAAGCAGATGTAAGTCATTCAGTTCAAAGGAAGGTCCTGTCTTCTCTTCTTGGAACAGAATGGGAAAAAAAAAAAGGTGACTATTGTCCCCTTTAAGGCCCAGCTGTTTAGCTGGGTCCAGGAGAGAGATGATTTTATAAGCATCATTTCCAACAAAGTCAGCATGACACCCACCAAGGGGGTTTGGAGGGAAAATGTGAGGGACCTGTTCTAAGCATTCTACACCTTCAGAAACCCTCAGAAAAATATTAACAATCACTTGGGGAAGATGAAAAAGTTCTGAAATAAAACTCAATGGGTCCAATGAGATTATCACATAGAACATAAAATTTTGTATGTATAGATTTCTACCTATTAGTTATAGAGAAATTAATAGATGTGCAATTTTTCATCCTAATATTTTCCTCTATTAATTAATATGGTATGTTTATTAAAAACTATCTTTAAGTATGATTTCTAAGACTGTATAATGCTCCACTGAGTAGATGTTTCATAGTTTATGTAATCATTTATCTTTTCTTGGGTATTTATATTAATCCCAAATTATCATTAAAAAATTTTTTTTTGGATAAAACAATCTGCAACTAGATCATTGATTATATTAGGTAAAAGTATCTGAAGTTTGGGGATTCATAATACATATATCAAATGATTTTCTCAAAATACTCAACTATCCTAATTTTCTTTCTTCAAGTTTGAGAATGTGTTTCCCTATAAGTTCACTAATATTTAGAGTAAAATATGTAAGCATTTTTACCCACTTGAGAAGTTTAAAATAAACTTTTAACTTAATAAAAGGACTGGGTAGGGCTTTGGGATTATTTTCCTATGGGGAGAGTTTAAAATTGTTCTTAGGTAGGAAGAAGGTGCACATATATATTTGAATGGTTAAATGGGCAGAGTTCAGCAAAAACTGTTTGCAACCACTAACAGCTGATCTTTTCTTCTGTTGCAACAAATAAATTTTCAGTTGTGCACATTGCTGTCTGCCTAATTAAAGACTAATTCTTCAGCTGAACTTAACCATGTGTTTATTTTTGAATCAATGGGATATGAGCATAAATAATATGTATAAGTACCCTCATCACTTTTTCCCCTCCTCCACGGTTGAAATGAGGATGTGAAGGAAACGGCTAGAATAGCCATCCTGGAATGTTAGAAGGGAACTGCCAGTTGAGGCTGGCAGGCACTCAACTGCTTGTTGAGGCCTTAGAAAGAAGCTATTCAAATCCTAATGAATGTGGAGGTGCCATAAGAGCCCTGAATTTCCCATCCAATTTTTTTACCTAAATTAGGAAATCAAGTTATATCTTATTTAAGCCAGGAATTTATACTTTTTAGTAAAGCAGTAACCAGAGATATTAACTAATTAAAAGGGGAAGAACTAGACATAGGAGACCTGGTGAGTACTGGAATATGGTAATGCTTGGTCCTTGTGTCTATTCTTAATCTGGTAATATTTTTAAAATAATATTTTATGATTTAACATGTTAGGACAAATAATTCTTATATTTTTCATTTCAAAATGTCCTTGGATATTTTACCCTTTACTCTTCCAACTGAGCTTCAGAATCATTCTTAGACTGTTTAGGTTGCTGTAACAGAATACCATTGACTGGGCAGGTAATAAACAACAGAAGTATTCAGGAGTCATTTCATTTTATTTATTGTTGTTTTTTCTAACATTTATTCATTTTTTGAGAGACAGAGTATGAGCAGAGGAGGGGCAGAGAGAGAGGGAGACACAGAATCTGAAGCAGGCTCCAGGCTCTGAGCTGTCAGCACAGAGACTGACGTGGGGCTTGAACTCATGAATCATGAAATCATGGCCTGAGCTGAAGTCAGACGCTTAACCAACTGAGCCACCCAGGTGCCCTATATGTTGAAGTCTTAATCCCCAATGTGACTGTATTTGGAGATAGGGCTTTTAGGAGGTAATTAAAGTAATTTTAGAAGGTAATTAAGGTAATGAAAGTATAAACCAAATGGTGGCAAAGGAAATGAAAAGTGGGAGGAACATTCTGAAGGTGGAGTGAAGGACTCTACGACAATTGACTTTGGGAAGAAACAGAGGAGTAGTAATTAAGTCAAGAATGTTTTCTGCTCAAGTGATTTCATGTCTCTATATAAATATTATTCCTTCCATCAGGGAAGCTCTTTCTTTTCCCACACCTTTTCTTTTTTTCTGATAGACTAACAAAGTTCAAAACCAAATTCAGTGGTCCTTTCTCCTAAGATATCCAGATTGACTTCAGAGGCATCTTCTGATCCTTCCTATTAGTGTCCTATTAGATATATATGTACATCCTTAGGATGCTTTTCATTCCATTCCAGGGAACTTATCATTTGTTCTTCCATGTCTGGTTAATTGCCAAATTCTTCCCTTACAGTAAGGCTCAAAGTTCATGTGGTTTTTGTATCCTGCATAGTAACTAGGCTCCAGACATAAAATAATAAAAGAATAAAAGAAGACAGACTGATATATGCAAATTATTGAATGCATGAGAGAATGATGGCACCATTAAACATAAGTAATTTGGTAGTAAGAGCTAGTATGATAGAAATTCTGACTTTTATTTTGTAGAGTTTGACACAGTGGCAAGATATGTGGTACAAATATCTAGTCATAACATTAAATTAAAAGAAAAACACTTTCACATAGAAGTTAAAAAAGGCATGGAATTTCAGATGGATATAGTTACTGGAAACAGTGTTTTAAGAGTCATTTGTATTGAACTGATGATTGAAACAGATGAGAGAATATGATTACTACAGATAAATGAGAGACAAGGGTAGGTGATCAGAGATATAGCCTTAATCAGTACCTCACTGAGAGTGTCAGAGATAAATATGTGCTAGTTATGATAAGAAAGTTTGGAGAATGACTGGATAATCAGAATCAAACAACACCAAGGAAGTTTAGAGGAAAAGTATTTCAGAGACTTGGGAGAGCAGTTAAAAATATTAATATTGCAGATTTAACTGAAAAACAACAACAACAACAACAACGAAGCACTCTGTATTTATAATTTAAAGATCAGTGGTAACCTTTGAAAGAACCGGGTTTTTTGGTAGAGTGACAATATTATACTTTCTCTTTGGTGAAAAAAAATTTTGAAGGTCTATTCATTTATTTTGTGAGAGAAAGATAGAGCTGGGAAGAGGGGCAGAGAGAGAGGGAGAGAGGGAGAGAGAGAGAGAGAGAGAGAGAATCTCAAGCAGGTTCTGCACTGTCAGCACAGAGCCTGGTACAGGGCTCCAATCCACAAACCACAAGATCATGACTTAAGCCGAAACCAAGAGTCTGATGCTTACCGACTGAGTCACCCCAGTGCTCTGCTTTTGGTAAAGTTTTTAAATGTAGTTACTTTTTATTAAAAAATAATGTAATCACATAACAGAAACTATGGAATGCAGGAAAATGGAAAAATATTTAATCCCATAACTCAAAAACTGCTAAGTACATATACACACATTTTTTTTCTGGCTCCATTTATTTGATTCTTTCAGATCTTATAACCTTTTAATCATTCAAGTCATATTGTGGCAGCAGAACCTAATGTGATCTCCCAGGGATTTTCCCCTCCTGGAGTTCATATCTTTATGTAATTCCCTCATCTTGAGAGTGGGCAGGGCTAGTGACATTCTTATCACAATAGAATGTAGCAAAAGTGAGAATATGCCATTCCCATGACTCCATTATGTTACATAGGAAGTGTGTAAAGATGTTACTGTTGTGATTACATTATGTGTATAACATTCCAGGTTAGCAGACTGGAGCTGGAGACTCTTCTTGCAGCCATGTTGGAGAAGCTCACAGGCAAGGAACTAGGAGTGTTTTCCAGGAACTATGGGCAGCCTCCAGAATCTGAGAGCACTGTCCAACCAATAGCCAAAAACAGCAGGGCCCTTAGCCATACAGAAGCAAGGAAATAAATTCTGTCATCACCATGAAAGAGCTTGGAGGTAGATTCTTCCCCAGTTGAGCCACAAGATGAGAATGCAGCTCAACTGACAACTTGACGGCAGCCTTTGACAACCAGGACATAGTTATGAAACAGTTTCTAAATAATTATTTTCTAATGATTAATTTACTGTTTTTGCAAAGAATGAGGTCAATGTTCAATATGGCAGGTATAATAGTATGTGTTTACTAAACCTAATATCATGTTCTTCTTGGGAACAGAAGAAGGCTACATTCATGTGACCAAGCGATGGCTAATTGGATGTGGATAGAATTCATGTACACCATCTAGACATAGTTCCTTAAATATTTCTTTCCATCTTTACTCTCTCTCTTCCCTCTTCTGCCAGCAAGATACAGAAGATCCCAATCTAATTCAATGCAAGATTTAATAACCCTATGGAATGGTGGAGTCATTAGAAGAAAGAAGCTGGAGTCCCTGAATAGCTGTGTGAAGTAGAGCCATAATAATCTACATGAGTGAGCTATAAACTGTGCTTTGTTAACACATTAGGACTTTTAATTGTTATTATAAATGTTAGGCTAAATTACCTAATGAGTTCACTTTGGGGATTTGGGAAATACGTATTACAGATAGATATAGAGATTATATATATGTTGTATATTAATATAGTTTTCTAGTGGATATATATCTGGTGGATACCCTAAAATAATTCTCATACTGTTATTTAATAGAGAATATCTTGAATATAATGGAGTTGTCCATGTTAGAAATAATTTTATGATAAAAAGTGTTTTATAAGAAAACTTTGCTTATAATCTTGTCTTTCATTAAACCAGAAGAGATTAACCTCAGTGAAATTTACTGTGTCCATCATATTTTCTATTGTTCTTTCTGCTTTCATGCCCTCCTAAGAGTGCTCTCATGCTGCAGATGGTTAATTCTGAGCTTTTTAGAGAGATATCCTTCCTTATGGTAGTGACTGAGACATTGATCTCAACTTTGAATATTCCAGGATTCTCTTGCCCCAGTCTAAACTGAGTGTTTTAACTGTTTTAACTATTGTATTTTATTACTTTATTTTTTTAAATCTTATTTAGTTTTGAGCAAAAGAGAGAGAACGAGAGAGAGAGCACAAAAGCAGGCGAGGGCAGAGAGAGAGGGAAAGAGAGGATTCCAAGAAGGCTCCATACTGTGAGCATGGAGCCCAGTACATGGCTCAATCCCATGAAATGTGAGATCATCACCTGAGCCAAAATCAAGAGTCAGATGCTTTAACTGACTGAGCCACCTAGGATCCCATTTTAACCATTTTAAAACAATGTGTTTTCTTTTTGTTTTCTTTTTAATGTTTATTCATTTTTGAGAGACAGAGACGGAGCACGAGTAGGAAAGGGGCAGAGAGAGAGGGACACACAGAATCCGAAGCAGGCTCCAGGTTCCGAGCTGTCAGCCCAGAACCCGATGCGAGGCTCAAACTCGTGAACCACAAGATCATGATCATGACCTGAGCTGACGTCAGACGCTTATTCGCTTAACCGACTGAGCCACCCAGGTGCCCCAAAACATTGTTCTTTCAATTACTGATGAATAATATGCAAAAGAAATCTAACGCAAGATTTTGTGGATAACAATTACTCTTTATATTATTATTGCAGATAATTTCTGTGTTCATATTTTAACAGATATTTTTACTGCCATAAACTACTCATGAGAGAAGTTCAGATATTTTCTTAAGTTCAGAGAGTGAGGTATTTGTAGGAACTTTTTTCTTAGATTCTGCAGAGATAATCTCCTCTATTATAAGGTACATGTCTTGCCTTGGTGTCAATTAGTCATTGCTTCAGTGAAGCAGGATGTTGGGTTAGAAATATTGAGTGACACACTAAGTTATAAGAGATTTCATATATCATATTACAAGTCAGAACATGAAACACATTTCCAGAAGGAAGGCAAAGGGCTTGCTTCACCACTCTCCATCTGTCATCCACATCAAAGGTACCAGTCACAGAACCAATACAGTGGAAATGGAGAGAGGATATGTGAGGAGGAATTCTTTGGAGATGTCTGGGCTATGATGACTCTCTCCTTGCAGAGAATCTAGTGGTGGAAATTCTGACCTCTTTGCAGCAGGTCAAGGCAGCAGAGCTTCAGTGTTACAACACTTGATACAGATCTGCTGCAATTATAAGGACACAGTGAACTAGTGACTTGCTTATGCGTAGAAACATCTGGAAGGCAGAAATGTACTGACCCATTTTGGTAGAGCTCATTCCCAGAATAGTGGGGGAAATGGGTGTTTTCCACTGACTAGATATGAGTTATATGAGAGAGCTGGCTCCTAATCATTTTCAATTTTGCTCAAAACAACCATTTGGAAGAGTGATGAGATCCTGGCAATTATACTCTGTGATGTTGATAGGGGACATCCATTAGAAAGAAAATTCATCATTTTACAGAAAATCCACTAAAATGTTTCTAGTTTCTATCTAGTGATAGGAACAATAAAGTATTCAAGAAAATGAATCACAACCTAGAACAATCGTAGCCTAGAACTTATACAGAGTACTTAGGGATAACAATGCAACAGTTAAATTTTGTTGTTATTTAATTTACAGACACATTTGCTATGCATAGGAAGAAGGATGAAAAAAATAAGGATGAATTTCAAGCGCTTCCAATTTGGTAGAAGGTGAATGTGTTTGTACAAAAAAGTAAGAGGTAGAAAAAAGTACTATTGGTAAAGAAAAGATAGTTGGAATATCTATAAGTATATACACAATTACATTAACTTGCCATTTTAAATAAAATAAAAAGTGAGGCGGCGGGGGGGGAGGGAAGATGATCGATGAAACCTTTCAGTTTAGAACATTTACCTGACTCAGAGAGCATGAAGCCATTTTACAAACACTGTGAGTACAGTAAGAACTTTTATCCTCATGCTTTTTAGCTGTTCTCTTGGTTTGTCTCCAGAAAAGTCAGAAATTGAAGTAAATCAGGCAGAAGAACAATGGAAGCTTAAACTAAGAAAAAAATAAAAGAAGTACCTTATCTCCCTTCTTTTGTTTCCATTAGCAGAAACTGCTTCTGGGTGAGAGTGGTTTTAACTTTAAGCATGTTCAAAGTTTGCATTGTGACATAAGACTGGACACTTTTAACAATTGAACTGAGGCCAAGATTATGAGTTAAAGTAATAGCAGAACTTTTCCTTATTTAAGATTAAACCAAAAATCATGGAAATGTCCTACTTTATATCCAGAGCAAGGGAAAAAAACCTCCCTGATAGACCGACTCAAAGGGACTATGAGGTTTATAAACATTTTTATTATTACCCAACGAGTACTCTGAGTTTTTCATGTGTGTATACATGCACGTCTGTCTATTACAACTATATACAGTAATTTTATATTACATTAGTAGATTTTCCATAGTATTAATTCACAAACTGTACAATTACATTATGTAAAAAGAAGCTGTACGTATGGTACTAACAAATGTCTTTTAATTTAAAATAATTCAAAGTATCATCTTCTTTGCTCTTGATTGACAGCTAGCTCATTATCCTTATGAAGTTAGAAGCTTCATTGTGTTAGATCATCAAATATAAGTATTAGGTTCAAACATTTGTGTTGGTCTTTTTCATAATCTCTAATCAAATTAGCGAAAGAGACCAATGGAAGGAAAACTATGTAAAGGATTGATTTTAACTTTTGTAGAAAGATCAGAAATTTTAGTTAAATTCTTAGAATTAACTTTTGGGAGGTATGAAAGAAGAAGCAAGTTCTGGTCATCCATTTAGATCTAACTAGCTATGCTAGTATAAATGAAGTTAGAAATTAATGTGAGTGAGGAAATATATGGCAGCTCCTCCTACTATACACACACACACACACACACACACACACATCTGAAAAAAGGTGTTCACCAGTAGCAACTGTGTTATTACAGAAAGTCTTTTAGTTCAAAGACTTTTGAAGACAAAGATTTTGAAGCATTTTCTTCCAACATTAAAGGCTTTGTTCTACTTCATAATTTCACTAAAATTATACAGCTGTCACAAAGTCATGGTCTGTGAACCGTAGTAATATGTGCTAAGAGTACATTGTCATCTTCTTGCCATTAGCAATCATATAATGGCTGATTTTTTTCACAAGTAACATTCATTTATTCAAGACGTTAAAATTCATAGGGCTATCTGAGAAGACTTATATGATACTAATAATTTCAGTGCCTGAGGATTTGATCTTTTGAATCCATCTTAAAGCATTAACACATGTGTATATGCATACATACATATGTGTATTTAGATATTTACATATGTGCATATATGTACACACATGTATTTAGATATTTACATATGTGCATATATACATATATACACACATATATGTGTGTGCGTGTGTGTATATATACTGTGTATATACATATGTAGATGTATATATATATATACGCAAATATATATATACACGCAAATATATATATATACGCAAATATATATATATACACACAAATATATATATATACACGCAAATATATACATACATATATATATATGTATATATATATATATATATATATATATATATGTTAAATGTTTAGCTTTGGGTAAAAACTCTCTAAGTTCTAGATGGTATGTATGTCCATTCCAAGTGTGTACTACATATTTGGGCCTGGAATTTCTACTTAATCCTCAAACTTAGCTTGCTCAAAACTCAACACCTCATCATTTCTGGCTATTCTTTCCCCCCATTATTTCCTAATTTAACAAGTTATAGATGTCCTACAAACCATCAATTACCTCTGGTGCCACCATCTTGTTCCTCATGAGCATCCAATCAGATTTGCATCCATGTGATCTCTTCTTTATTGCACTATCATTTTTTTTTTATATTTTTTAAATGTTTATTTTTTTTAGAGAGAGAGAGAGCGTGCAGGAGAGGGGCAGAGAAAGAAGGAGACACGGAATCTGAAGCAGGCTCCAGGCTCTGAGCGATGGCCCAGAGCCCAACGCAAGGCTTGAACTCATGAGCAGTGAGATGATGACCTGAACCGAAGTCAAACACTCAACCAACTGAGCCACCCAGGAGCCCCACACTGTCATTATTCTTATAGATTACTGAAACCATCTCTGAATAGTTCTTCCTGCTTCCATTCTTTCCAGACCACCTGAGTCAAACCAGACCACCAAAAGTTGGCTAATAATTAGGACAGAGGAGACTAAGAACTTGGATAGGCTTAAGGTATATCGATCAATAAAAGCTAAGATACAGCCAAATGGATATCACTCCCAGTGCCTAGTTCTCTATTAAAGTAAACAAACGGCAAAAAATTTGGAGGCCAAGGCATGAAGAGAAATAAATCAGGTTAAAAGAGTAGTGGGGTGTATAATAAAAGCATAAAATAACACACATAATTGAGTATAATTATAGTAAGTGTGAAGTATGACTTGAGTTCTACTTAATTACATGAGGAACTATAACAAAGAAGGTGGTCACATGTTCTGTATACCTACAAAGTATTAGGTCTAAGGAAATGTATGAAAAGAACAAGAGGTGCAGGAAGAAAATATGCTGATAATGGTTCTATAAGATATAACAAATTATTTTCAAAACTTTTGAGCTGAAATCATAATACATAAACACATTGTAATATAATCTCTTTTCCTTTTGTCTCTAGATACTACTTTCAAATCTTTACAGTAAAAAGTATAAATTGTTACTCTAAAACATGTATTATTCCATGTAATTCTAAACGATTGTCCAAGAAATATATTATTTACATTTCAGAGGTTAACAAACTGAGGCCCAAGATCACACCAGCTATAAGGGTTTGAGTCATAGGTCTATATGTTAACTTTTAAGTCACTTAAGTACTAAAATAGATTCATGGTTCTCAGCTAAAGTGACTTTACTCTTCAGAGAACATTTGGCAGTATCTAGAGGTACTCTGGGTTATCACAACTGGGAAAAGGGGAGTTTGCTACTGACATCTAGTGGGTAGAGGCCAGAGATGTTGCTAACTATGTTACAATGCACAGGAGAGCCTTCCACAATTATCGGACCCATATTTGTTAGTGCTGAGGTTGAGAAGCCCCGGAATAGCTGTATGTTGCCCTGTTAGTACAATAAGAAATATAAAGTAAAAGAGAGTACTATAAACCTTATAACCCGAGGGGTGTATAGGAAGAAATAGGAAAAGAAAATATGTTACTGACGTTGTCATAATTAGATGAAGATGAAGTTCACATATGCTTTATCTGTGACACAAATTCTTCCATACAAATGAATGGATCAAACAGAATCATATGAAAAATTTCTGCCTTTGCAAGATAACAAATGTGATTTCAATCCTTTTAGAAAGAGCATTTACAAATACAATGTGATTTTGCTGGTATTTTGCTTTGTGAAGTATAAGTACCATGTTTCCTCAATTTGCAAATGCTATCAATTTTAAGACATCAGCTACTTCCTGGAAGCTCAGTGGAAAAAAAAAAGCACTACATTAAATATAAACATTTAAAACAACAACTACAGCAGAGTATTTGTTTCCATATAACCACAGACCATTTTCATTTTTAATATCATGAAATTTAAATCTCTTCCTTATTCAGTCTAAATCATCTTCTGAGTCACTGCTACACGTATGCACAACATCAGATGACTGCCGCTCATAGTCTTTGTTCATGATCTTGAAATTATCTGCATGTTGAAAATTGACTATCATCTTCCAGCATATCAAAAAAATTCCAGGAACACCTGGCTGGCGCATGTGACTCTCGATCTCTGGGTTGTGAGTTTGAGCGTAGAGATGACTTAAAAAAATAAAAGTTTTTTTTTTTTTTAATTCCAGGATTTTATGTGTACTTTCTCTTTTGGAAGCCCCTCCCCTTTTCATTTTCTTTCAGTGCTGGAAATTAACTAGTTTCTTTTAAAAAATCATCTGAAAGCTTTTGACAGATACTCCTTCAATGCCTGAATGATAGCTATTTGTGACACATTGATGAATCTTCAGTCTTTTCAACCTTTGTAAATTCTTTGATGGTCTGAAAGGGATTGGCTATTTCTAGTCCCCAAACTGATTTGCTGGGCTTGTGACAGAGAATTACTGGTACACACAATAATTTTTGTTTTAAGAATGCATCATAATACAATCTTTGGGCTACATTTACAGGGACAGTCAAGAATTCAAACTTAATTTAAATTAAATTTTGCCACCTTTGCAAATAATTCAACTAAGGACAATTGGATGAATATATGTCTTCAATATTGCCCTCTTCTAATTCATCTATGAACACACAGACACATACACATACACACACACACAGTGACTATGACAACAATGAGTCACTATTGATTTTTTAGCCTATAGATAGGCAAGTGTCAGACTCTTGTATTTTTGAAAGTATTTAAAAATTTAAAATAGTGAATCTAGAAATTGAACAAGTAAGTTTCTTTATGTTTTCATTAAATTAAAATAATTTAAAAAACAAAATTTTGTTCGTTAGTTTCTTATATGTTCTTCAAAATAAACTGCAGCTTTAAATCAAAGATATAATTTGTGTTCAGCATTAAAAATATTCCCAAATGATAAGTATTCCTACTGTAAGAGAAGCACACATCCTTTAAAAATTAAATAAATCATCAGAAGTTATACAACCTTGCTTCAAATGATGTAAATAATGTAAATAATGAATCAACAACTACATCTAGATAATAATTAGAACCTATTAACTATTCTGGCTCAGCTTCTTTGGGAAAATTAAAACTAGCCTTAGAACCATGTTAACAAACTGACACAAGATTTGTACATTTCCAAAATGTCCTCTCTGCTGTCTTTCATAATGTTGTTAGAAGTAATCTTAGAAGATTTTTTTCCAATTTTTATTATGAGCCTTTTTTAATTGCTGAACTGCAAGATTATTTTCCTTGGTTGCCACTAGTAACACTGACAGTTACTATAGCATCAATCTGATAATTACGTATTTTTAAGAGATACTGGCAAGTGGAAGAGTGACTATTTATAAAGCTATTTAAATTATACTTTCAGGGGCGCCTGGGTGGCTCAGTCAGTTAAGCGTCCGACTTCAGCTCAGGTCACGATCTCGCGGTCCATGAGTTCGAGACCCGTGTCGAGCTCTGGGTTGATGGCTCAGAGCCTGGAGCCTGCTTCCGATTCTGTGTCTCCCTCTCTCTCTGCCCCTCCCCCGTTCATGCTCTGTCTCTCTCTGTCTCAAAAATAAATAAACGTTTAAAAAAATTTTTTTAAATAAATAAATAAATAAATTATACTTTCATAAGGTTATTAATGGTTATGCTTTTGGTGTATGTGTTATTGGCATATTTAGCATATGAAGGACATGTAAAACTATTGAGTCATAAAATCTGTACATATATGTTTTCAAGATGAATGTATATGTATCTAGGAATATATAAATAATTGGATGATTGTAGTCTTATATGTCCCTAAGAATAAACTATAAATAACTGTTGTCTTGTAAAAGCACAGTCCCCTAAATTTATTCTAGGCCAAATAAATTTAGAAAAAAATATATGTATCTCAAAAGAAAAAGCTTTGGCTTTATCGGTTTTGTAAACACAATTTAAACTTTATCTTAAGTCAAATTATCACCATAAAGTTTCTATTAGTCACAATTTATCACCTTGCCTTATTTTGCTACTTTTTTGCAGTTCCTTATGGGCAGAACATATGGAAGTGAGAATTATTTGGGGACAGAAAATGTAATATAGTTAGGAAACACCTAGAGCACTGTTAAAGAGGTACTTTGGAAATAACATGAGAAATTTGATGACTGACTATTTTTTTATTAAAAAATTTTTTTAATGTTTATTTATTTGAGAGAGAGAGACAGATTGCAAATAGGGGAGGGGCGGAGAGAGAGAGGGAAACATAGAATCTGAAGCAGGCTCCAGGCCCTGAGCTGTCGGCACAGAGCCCGAAGTGGGGCCCCTACTCACAAGCTGTGAGATCATGACCTGAGCCGAAGTCAGAGGCCAAGCTGACTGAGCCACCCAGGTGCCCCAATGACTGATAAGTTAAATTAAATTATCTTCAACTAAATTATATTATCTTACCCCATCTATGCATTTCCAATAAACTAACCACTCTTTATATCAGACCCACCCAAGAAGTGTGGACTGGAGGAAGATGATCGGTTTATTTGTGTGGTAAACAAGAAAGAAGAATACTATGTTAATGAGTTACGTCTATCTTCTTTCATCATTAATTGTAGGGAGGAAGACTAAATTATCTGAAAATTATGTCTCTTTTAAATTTTTTTTTTAATTAACATTATTTCGCTCTCAATAGGTGAGGCTGATGGTAAGTTTTGTGGTGATGCCTCTTCCTGGACTATGACAGAGATGAATTGGCCCTGACTTGTATGTCAGGTATCATTCATATATGGAAATGAAATGCCAACTATACAGTCTACATATTTGTCCAAGACTCAGACCATTTAGGGTACCTTATAGAAATATATAGTACCTTTCTGGCTGGTGGTATATTAAATCCTGTCTAAAATTATTTTCTTGCCTCACTCTTATTCTCATGGACTCAGCCATGTGACTTGCTTTAGCTAACAGAATTTTAGTAGAAATGATAGAAGCAAAGGTTTAAAAAGTGCTGACAGCATTGAGGTCCCTCTCTTGTGAATTATTATCACAACAAAAACATGCCCAGCAAATCAACTATTGCAGTAGAAGGAAGACAGATTAGTGCCACAAAATGTAGCCAAGTCTGCTTACCTTCAGTTAACCCCCATACTGTGGGAAAATAAAATATTTTTTAACTCATTCAGTTTACAGGTGGTTTGTTCAGTAGTGTTTCTCGTGTGTGTGTGTGTGTGTGTGTGTGTGTATTGTGTGTGTGACCATATTAACTGACACAGGGTGATTTGAGAACTTATAAAACAACAAAAAACATGAGAGGGAAATATAGCATAATTTATATGATAACGACCATAAAATCATTAAGTATATTTAACATCAGATGCGGTGGGTAAAGGAACAAGGTAGGAAAGGCAAGATATGCTTGAGGGGAGAAAGGAAGAATTAATCAACGAGAACGGAGTTCTGAGTAATGCAGGACAATCCTAGAGATAACACTTATTTTAAAACTATTTATTTTTTTACATTTAAGAGTAAATTATAATGTCACTTCAACATCACTGAAGATCTTTGTAACAGTTATGATTGCAAGAAGAATCTTTTTGGATGTGTTTATAGGAAGTAGCTATACGGTAAGTTGAAAGAACTTGTATTTGGAACTAAAAGGAAAAATTCAAATTGAAGCTGTCCAATCGTTGACCTCTATATTTTTCTGAATATCAGTATTCTCATTCATAAAATAAGAATAATAATCCCTTAATATATTTGTTTCCAAAATCAGTGAGATAGGATCTTTCTTTTTTTTAAATTTTTTTCAATGTTTATTTATTTTTGAGACAGAGAGAGACAGAGCATGAACGGGGGGAGGGTCAGAGAGAGAGGCAGACACAGAATCTGAAGCAGTCTCCAGGCTCTGAGCTGTCAGCACAGAGCCCGACATGGGGCTTGAACTCACAGACTGTGAGATCATGACCTGAGCCAAAGTTGGAAGCTCAACAGACTGAGCCACCCAGGCGCCCCAGAGATTGGATCTTTCTAAATAAATATTGTATATTGCTATTACTATCCCTGAGACTGTACTTAGGTCATAGTGAATCTTCCATGAACGGTAGTGATGTTATCATTGTTGCTGTTAGGAAAGAAAGAACTACAGCAATAACAATGCTGCAGATGTAAACTACATATTTGAGTTTGAATGAAGAATGATACAGAAGTCAAAGTGAATGATGGCAAGACTCTCCCGGGGTAGTATACTTGATCTAATAACAAACAAAAACAAGCATAATATAAAAAAGGAGGAAAAACATTATGCTGTGTTAGAAAACAATTCAGACTTATCATGGGGACATGAGACAAGAGTAATAAAGCAGCAAGATAATGAACAAAATTATCAGTCTCTCATTTAAAAAAAACTGGATTGTTTTCTCCAATAACACAGAAAAGTGGGAATGATAGAACTGTGGTTTCATAATGCTCACTTAGTAATTGTATCATATACATTAACTATTATCAAGTTGTATATGATTCATTCACATGTGGACTAGATCTTATTTTAAATTATATTATCATGAAAACTATTGAATTAGAAGAACTCCTAATTTATGCGCACAGACATTTACTATAGACAATACACTAATTACAGCTGCCATTCATGTAGTACTCATTATGAATTAGGAAGTGAGCTAAGAACTTTACACAGATTATTTTGTTTATGTCTCATAAACTCTACATTTTACAAAAGGGATAAGTGAGGTTTCCAAATAGTAAGTAACTTGGTTAATATCACATAACTATTAAGTAAAGGAGGTGGAATTTGAATTAGGATTTGTATCTTTCTTTTTTAATTTTTTTTAACGTTTATTTATTTTTGAGACAGAGAGAGACAGAGCATGAACGGGGGAGGGGCAGAGAGAGAGGGAGACACAGAATCGGAAACAGGCTCCAGGCTCTGAGCCATCAGCCCAGAGCCCAACGCGGGGCTCAAACTCACAGACCGTGAGATCGTGGGGATTTGTATCTTTCTAAAGTCTGTCCTCTTCAGTATGGGCATTTAGAGTGTTGACCCAAGAGATGAAGTTTGAACGTAAATAGTGTCTATTCCATTCTTTATCCTTGTGCCTCCTGGTTTTCTTTCTTTTTTTTTTTTTTCGTTTTTTTACTATTTATTCAGTTTTGTGAGAGAGAGAGAGAGAGAGAGAGAGAGAGACAGAGAGCATGAGTGGGGGAGGGGCAGAGAGAGAGGGAGACACAGAATCTGAAGCAGGCTCCAGGCTCTGAGCTGTCAGCACAGAGCCTGATGCGGGGCTCGAATTCACAAACCATGAGATCATGACCTGAGCTGAAGTCAAGCACTTACCCGACCGAGCCACCCAGGTGCCTGTGGATTTCATTATTGTACAAATTAATTTAAAAAGCTATAAATAAGGATAACCCATGTATGTCCAGAGAAAGTTGAACAGTTAAAGGATCTCATGTAACGGTCTGTACTTAGACAATCATGAACTCCAATTGTGCCTCTCAGCAGTATCCTGATGCCATTTATCAACTGTTCCTTGACGGAACATGTTGTTGTCTTTTCAAATTACACTTTTCTTTTTAAAAATGGGATGGGAAAAAGAAAAAAAGTTAGAGAGGGAGAGAGCCAAACCATAAGAGACTCTTAAAAACTGAGAATAAACTGAGGGTTGATGGGGGGTTGGAGGGAGGGCAGGGTGGGTGATGGGCATTGAGGAGGGCACCTGTTGGGATGAGCACTGGGTGTTGTATGGAAACGAATTTGCCAATAAATTTCATATTAAAAAATAAATTAAAAAATAAACATTACAAAATTTTAATAAAATGAAAAAATAAATGTAAAAAAATTTAAAAAATAAAAATGGCTTTCAATTAATGTATGTTCTCTCTTTCACTGGGGTCAATCTTACCCTGACTAGAGAGATAAATTCCTCTGCTTTGAACCTTTTCATAGGCTTGATAATTTTTTCCTTTTTTGGTCAAACATTAACGATGGCTTCATGTTTCTGAGATGGACCATATACGAAAACTGCTTAGATCATGGTACAGTTCTTTCTGTTCAACAAGCAAGAGGAGATGAAAGCTGAACTTCTATTTGTGTTAAGATGGGACACAGAATTAGTCTACTCATGTAATGAAAGCACTTGCAAAAACTGTCAAAGCCAACATTTTTGGAACTCTGGAAGCTAACCAAAAGCCTGCAACAATCTAAGGACATTTATTTATTCAGGATAAATGGCTAAATCTAGGTAAGTTCAACAAATCGTGTGGTGCTTGTAACTTGCCCTATTCCCATCCCCTTTCCCTAGCTCTCTAGTAGCCTTGGAAACCACAGGTGCACAATCATAGTAAACAGAAGCAAACTAGCATCAAGTAGAGAGGAAAGAATAGGATTGGAATCCCTCCAAAGTCTCATTTCTAGAGAATTGTCACTATTGACCTGTCTGAAGTTGCCTGGAAAATTTCAATAATAGGACATGTGTCCATTTGACTTAATTCAGACCTCACCTAGGATGAACAGCTTTCCCTTTGGGCATTTAGGAAAACAATTAGGGGCAATTCTTTACCATTGTAGCTGCCTGGGGCAGCAATGAAAATTGGGGCAAACAAGTTGACCAGTAAACTTAAAAGGAAAAGCTGACAGAATTGATGTCCACAGGGGGGTTGAAAAGTGAAAAATGTATTTCTGGGAATCTATATTTTAAGACAAAAATTATTACTAACAATTATTAACCAAAGACCCCTAAAATACATGAAACTAGAACTTACAGAATTAAAAGAACAAATAGAAAATTTAATAATAGCTTGAATTTTCAATACCCCACTTTCAGTAGTGAAAATAATCAGAAAGAAGATCCACAAGGAAAAATAGGACTTGAACAGCACCATAAACTACTAGACTTGGTAGACATCTATAGAACTTTCCATTCAACAAAAGGCATAATTTCTTTGCAATTGAACAGGGGACATTCTCCAGATTATGTAAAACAAGTCTCCATCAATTTAAATGGGTAGAAATTTTACAAAGCATGTTATTTAAGCATAATAAAATGATGTTAGAAATCAGTCAAAGAAGGAAATTTGGCAAGGTCACAAATATGTGGAAATTAGACCAACCCACTCCCAAATAACCAATGGGTCAAAGAAGAAATCACAAGGGAAATTAGAAGATACTTTAAGATGATTGAAAATGAAAATAAAATATACAAAAATAGATGGAGTGCAGCTAAAGCAGTACTTCGAGAAAAAAATTGTAGCTAAAAAGACTTGTATTTTGAAAAGAAAAAAATCAGTGTCATTGTTAAGAGTAAGGTTGGGGGGCACAGTAAACAACTGAAAGAGTATAAAATTAAGAAATGAGTGAGGTCATAGATATTGGGATGGGATGTTGTAAGGAGTTTACATTTTATTCTAATTGTGATAGAAGCCACTGAAGTGTTTAAAGCAGGCTAGAGGTGGAAGAAGTTAAGGCAAATTATATAAATCATGTTTTGTGGGATATGACCAATTTACATGATCTAGAAGTTACTCCAGTTCCTCAGCAGACATAGGTGTGGGAGTGGAAACTAAGAGATCAGTTATGAGGCTATGTAGAAACCAAGGTGAGAAATTATAGTGTTTGGACTAGTTAAATGGCAGAAATGAGAAGTAGTCAGAACTGGCATATTGGCTGATGTGTTAGATTAGGGAGGTTAAAAAAAAGGATAATGATTCATATGTTTAGGACCTGAGAACACTGATGAATTGAGTAGAAAACTTGAGGGTAGAGCTTTGGAGAGAACATTAAGTTTACAATGTCCAGCATTATTCTGGTGGAGCTATCCACCAGGAGGTTATTTTAGTAATTATTGTCTGGGCTACACATGATGATGGCTAAATCCAGAACCTAGATTGGTGCCAAAATTCTGGAAGTCACATAAACAGAGAAAGAAAAAAATATATATTTTTAATGCTGAATAAATTCCTGGCTAATGAAAATCCATTTTTATAATTTACATTCATAAGGGGGAAATAGACTGGTTAATTGTCTCTTTGGATAGTTAAATCCTTGAGAGAAAGGCACTGTGAGGTATTCATTTTTTGTCTTTTGTACCCAATATAGAACATATGACATAGTAAGTTTCAATAAGTAATTGTTGAATAACTGAAATGAACAGAAGGGTATAAATTCCTATTTATTATGATTGCCAAAAGTTTTCTTTGCATATTTTTATATAATTCCATGTGCAATTCCATGCAGTCAAAATGCTTTCTGATAACCTTTCAATTTTTGTCTGCATTGAAATTTACCTTAATTTGGGTTTATCAAGATAAGAAACTTGCAGTCTGTAAGAATACCAGATATTTCTATTCAGAGGCCAGATGCATCATAGCTGACAGTCATACATTTTGCTTCCTCCCTGTTAGTGTTGACTAAGAGTGACTGACCTCTGTAAAGTCTGAAGTGTAATGATCATGTGACTATTTCTCTTCCTTGCTGTTTAGGAGATAGAGTAGCCAGAACACTCACAGGATTCATAGCTACAGACATAATAGTAAAATAATTTTTGCTGTAATCCACAACTAATGAATTCTAATAACAAAAATAATGTTAAAGCATATAAAGTCAAATCTACTTTTAAGAGAGAAATTTTTTTTAGAAATTAGAATATGTATTAAGAACAGGAAGTTTATTTGAGGTTACAGCTTCTTCCTCTGGAGACGTAACAATGTGCTTGAAAAATTCTTTTCAACTTGCTATTTAGCACATTGTTTTGATTTGTAAATAAAAGCCAAAGAGGAAACCCCAAGTCAAATCTGATTTTCCCAGAATAATCAGATACCATTCATTGTCTGAAAAATAATACCCATGTAAAACATCTACAAAGCTGAGGCTGAAGAACCCTTATTTTTGTTACTTTTTTAAGTGCATGCCGAGACAAATGCAGTAGGTTATCAAAATAGGACCTGTGAGTCTGTTAAAACCCCTGGGAAAGGAAAAACTTGGAACAAATTGGTATATTTTTATCTCAAGATGTCTGTAATAGAGACTAACATTCTAATTTTTTTTAAGGTACATAACACCAAGCTGAATATTGCCACTCTGAGCTCATGCGTCAACTTTTAACTGGATTGTGTCCCTCAGATGGGGTAACAGCTCATATTTACTATTTACTATGTGCCAGGCAGTTCTACATGTGCATTTCATCTATGGATCCTTGATTAATGAATCTTATTATCTCCATTTCACAGATGTAGAAAATATGGCGAGAGACGTTAAATATCATGTACATGGCCACCCAGTGAGGTAAGGCCAGGATTCCAATGCAGGTTTGTCTCTCTGAGTGAAAAACAAAACAAAACAAAAATGCTCTCTTGGTTGCTTGATACCGTCTTAAGGTATTTTTAACCTTGATCGATGGTTTATCATGTTATCCTTGGCAGCAATAAGAATTGACTGAATTTCACTCCAGAGTTCATGATTCTTCCAGATCCTCAACAACCCCTTCACCACACTCTAGTCAGAGGAAGAAGGATCAAACTCACTCCAGACTCAGACCAAGATTAAATCCTTCTCTCAACTTCCCTCTACATCACCTCCACTTACCTGGTATGTCCAAGCATTCTTTCATGCAGAGTTTTCTTATACCAAATTTATCTGCCACTCACCTGTTAAGGCTGCTCCTAAAGTCAGCAATGACTGTTCTGTCCCTGAGACCAGTGTCCTTTATCATTTGTCATGTTCTGCTTTCATTTGAATTCTTCCAGAAGAATATCCTAGGCAGATTTGAGTTTAAGGACACAAGAGGTTTGTTTCGTAAATGATTCCAGGAAACACGACCAGGACAATGGTAAGAGAAGACAGGCAATAAAGCTTTGTTATCAGGCAAGTTTCTCCTGGGAATAACTTAAATGTACCCATGCTGGGAAACTGCCATCATCAGTGTAGAAGGTGTGACTCAGTTATCCTCTTCAGGGCACAAGGGAGTGGAGTACTTACTCACTAAGTCTCATTCATTGGTTGAGGCCTGCTGGGGTTGACAGAAAATTCTCTGATTAACCTCCAGTGTGAGCAAGCCAGTTTAAGTTCTCAGGCAAAGTAACACAGGTGCTGAGAGCTGGAATTTGAACAGCCATGTACTAGTCCGGTTAACGTGAGGGGATATGGGTATAGCACTCACATTGTATGTCATATGCTACTTAAAAATATTTACCATGTTTGCAACTGATGATTTTCATTTCATAAAAACCTGTTTCCCTTTCTACTTTTCTACTCGCTCTTTATTTTTGCATCCATATTCTTTTTTTAAAATTCTTTCCACTTAAATGTAAACATTTCCCAAGAATCTGTTCATAATTCTTCTCACTTCACTTCAACTCCTACCCTTCAGAATCTCATGGTTCTATTGCAGAACGATTGCAGACTATTCTCACATTTATAACTCAAATTCAATTTTTTTTCCCTGTCCCAGTATTACACTTTAAACCATCACCCAGAGCCCTCTTTCTTCATTTGGCACTTCAGGATGTCCAAAACTGACTTTAACATCTTCCTTAGAAATACTTCATATTTGAAAAACTACACATATATTCTTTCAAGTCAAATTGTCAGAAAATTCCTAATCATCTTGAACTCATCTATTGTCTTTCCCCAATATTCAATTACCCTGTCCTGTCAATTCTCTCTCTATAATATCTCTTCTCTATTTCTTCCTTTTCAACTTCCAGCTACTATTTTCATTCAGATACAAGGATTTCATCATTCTTGATTTGGCCTACCTTAACACCTCCAGACTCTCCTTTAAAACAAAACAAAACAAAACAAAACAAAACAAAACAAAACAAAACAAACAAAACAAAACAAAACAAAAACGAAAAAACTTCCCATGTCAGCCACTGTTAAATTTATTTTCTTAAGGTGTGGTTCTGATCATGTCATTTTCACTCAAAAGTTCAAGAGACTCTCTAGTGCTTGTAGAATCTTGCTGTAAAAGAAATAGCATGGGCTTTAGGTCAAACAAAACTAGTCTAAATTTCTCCCCACTACTTACCAACCGTGTATCGTCGATCAAGCCATAACATTTTGTGGGCTTCCATTTCCTCATGTATTAGCCAAGCATAATGATGCTGTTAATGGTGATGGCATATTAAAGAAGGTCATTTATGACACAACCTGTAAACCACCAAATTGTAGCATTGTCAGGCATGCTGTAGGCACTCAGTGAACTTTAATTAGTTCACTGGCATATCTAACAATTCAGTTACATTATTTTCCCTCCTTGTTCAAGATTCACTAGCCTGTCATTAAAAGCCCCTTTGAATTTGCAGATAGAATATTAAAATGACTGAACAAGTTTAAAACAGATTGTCGCTACTAAGGGGATTTGCTACTGGCACCTAGTGGGTAGAGACCAAAGGTACCTGGTAAACATCTTGCAAGGTATAGGCAGGCCTCCTCCCTCCACCAATGTGGAGTCCAAATAGTGCTACTGTTGAGACTCCTAATTTAAATGACAATTTAAGTAATTTTATTTCCACAGGAAAGAAACACATTTTTCTTTTTTAAATTCTTATTAAATTTTTTCTCAGGCAGAAGGCCTCTATACTTGCAAATATGATCAGACTTTGAAAAGATTATTCTCTGAATAGTGAAAGAGCCATTAAGAAATTTCCCACTGAAAGTTCTGACCTCAGCTATGATTTCCTGGTACAGATGTTACTTTCTTCATGAATACATTTGCATTCACTTAGAGGAATATCTCATTTGCCTCATGATCTTGCCTATGGCATTATTTTATATTTATATTTCCAGAATGATATGCAGGCTTTAAAAGGACTATACACTGAAGAGACCAACAAAGCAACAGTTAGTACTGAAAAAGATTTGAATGGCAGAGTTCTTGCCAAACATTCTTATAAAAAATTACCTTAATTATTTGACTGTGAGGAAAGATATAATGTAAGATGAATAAAAATACATGCATACACACTTTTGCCTTTTTCTTTGTATTGACATTTGCACTGATAGTACAAACGCAATGGTAGGCTGATACTTAAGCATGAATGAAGACAGTGGCCTGAAATTATATTGGCAGCTACTGTATTTTTCAATGCCAAACATCCATAGGGTGGCCAATGTCTCTTACAAATATCCTTGATTGAAGCACAATGATGAATTTAATTAAAGATTAATCCTTGATGTCCTTTTAGTATTCCATATGATGATTTAAAAAGAAAGTAAAAATATAATATGTTCACTGGTAATAATCCTTAAGGAGAAAAATAATGCAGGCAAAGGACACAATAGGACCCAGAGGTAAGGAAGGATTGGAATGTTTGACTGGGTTGTTATAAAAGGTGTCACTGAAGACACAGTAGTTGAGTAAAGACGTGAAGGAGGTGAGAGAGTAAGTGACATGGGCAGATATAGTTGTTTACTTGAAGAAACAGCAGGTACATGGGCTCTGCTGTCGGAGAATGTCTGAAGTGTTTGAGGAAGAGCAAGGGAAGTCAGTGTGGGAAGAAGAGAGAGAACCAGATGGAGAGTCATAGGAGAAGTGGTCAAAGAAGGCAAGTAGGACCTAGAAACCTATAGGAGTTTAGACTTTTATTTGTAATGAGTGCAAATACCAATGGAAGAATTGTGGCAGAGGATCTAACTATGTTTTGAAAGGATAACTCCAATTTCTGTGTGGAAAACAGACTAGAGTGGCAAGAAGTAGAGACACAATCAGGAAGTTTGCAAAACCCATATGGATCAGTGTGGAAGCGGGAGGCCAGAAAGAGCAATGAATTTATGGCTATATTTTGAGGCAAAGAAGATATTCTGTGGGATAGGCGATAAAGTAATCAGACAAAGAATGATGACGTTTCCACATGCTGAAATGACAACTGCCAGTAGAGCAGGTAACCACTGGAGATTTGGGAATTGAGGTGGAGGGGGAATGTTGTCTGTGAGAGAGTGGAAGTAGGAATAGGGTTTTGGGGGTTGGGGAAGGAACAGAAACTCAGTTTTGAACCTGTTATATTTGAGATGCTCATTAGACATTCAAGTGCAGATGTAAAATAAACAGTTGAATGCCTATGTTTGCAATTCAAGGAAGAAGTATGGGTGGGAAATAAAAGGTGGGAGTAATCTGTATATAGACCTTAGTAGACTATGGGACTAGATCAGATAACATGGGGAGTAAATATAAGCAAAAGAAGATAAATATAAGGAGAAGAGGTCCAAAGACTGAGCCCTGGGACATCCTACTGCCTAAAGGTTGGGGGGAATATGGAGGGATCAGAAAAATGGACTAAGATATAGCTGCCAGAAAGTTAAGTGGAAAAACAAGTAACAGTAGTTCCCTGAAAGAAAATGTGAAAAATAATGTTTTTTAAGTAATAAAAACTGTTAATGAGTCAAAAAAGAAGAGGACTAAATTCATCTCTAGATTGACTAATACAAAAGTCAATGGTGATGCTGGTAATTGCAGTTCTGATGGAGTACTGGGGTTGAAGATCTGAAATGGGTTCAGAAAGAAATGGAAGAAGACAGACTGACACTAATTAGTTATAGATAAATGCTTTATAGGAGCTTTACTATAGGGAAATAGGGCAGCATTTGCAAAAAATAAAAAGAAGGGAATGGGCGTAATGTGATTTTTTAAAAATTTTCTAAAGATATATAGCATTTGTAAGTTGATGGAGAACATCAAGTAGAGAAGGAAAAACTGATAGGCAAGGGACTGGGTATAGAAAGAGGTGAGGATGTGAAAATATATGGGGCTCCTATTCCTACCAGCACAGAATATTAATTAATTAAGGGCAAGACCATAGAAGCCAGATCACCTAGTTTGGAACTCCAGTTCTGCCACTTACTAGCAATGTGACTTAGGAAAGCTATTATGTTCTCTGTCTCACTTTCCTCACCTCTCAAATGATGAGAATAATTGAACCTTCTTCAGAACACTAATATAAGCACTAAATGAGTTCATGCTTGTAAAAGGCTTAGAAGAACAAGTGTTATTCACGTTTGTCAAATACATATACATGTACATACATTATATTCATAAATGAATTCTTACTGAGATGTCACTTATCTGAACTCCTTTTGTTCCTTTAGTCTGAATCATACTACCAACCACTTGTTAACTGTCTCCTACACAACACTGCTGTAACAAGAATGTAAACTAAATGCATGAACTAGAAAGGAACAGTGAGAATGTAGCCCTGGTACTGATCTACTACTAATATTCAATTTTATCATAACTCAAATTCCTCAGCTACAGAAAGGGAATAAAGTAAATTGGTATCCTAACAGTTTTGAGTAATAAATGAATAAGGCCTATATATAGCATGTTGCTCAGTACCTGTAACCTGGTATATACTCAGTTAAAGATGGCTATTAATATTGTTATGCTACCCTTAGTTTCTGGCACCTTGGCTGATATGGATATGTTGTGGGAAAGAGAGCAAAATCCATTGAGATTAAGCCTCTTTCTGTTGCCGGCCTCTCCCATTCTTCTTATCTACATTTCATGCTGAAAGATAAAACTCCAAAAACATGATATTCACCAGAGAATGAAAAGATTTGGGTCATAATAACAGCAACAGACTTGTAAGTCCAAAAATGATCATTATCCATGATGGATCCTGTAACGTTTCTGGCAAGTACATGGGTGTGCAGTCAAAAACATTTATTGAAAACAAAACTGTATTAAATGTTTGGCAATTTTTGCATGTTTGTGTGGGGCAGTTTATATTTGTGGAAGCCGAACACCTATAAGTGACTCAAAAATTTGAGGAAAAAATAAGATTCAATTAATGAATATATATATATATATGTGGAGAGGATTAAATACAAAGGAAAGTAAATGCAATGCCCTGAATGTTTATATTTAATGTTCATATGTTAAAATCCTAAGCCCCACCGTGATAGTATTAGAAGGTGGGAAGTGATTAGGTCATAAGGGTGAGCCTTCCTGAATGGTTTTAGTACCCTTACAAAAGAGACCCCAGAGAGATCCCTTCCTCCTTCTGCTATGTTAAGGCACGTGCAAAAGAAGGCTATTTATAAACCAGGTGGCAAGCTTTCCCCAGACACTGAGTCTGTTGTTTCCTTGATCTTGGAACTCCTACCCTCCAGAACTGTGAGAAATACATGCTTGTTTAATACACACTGCCTGTGATATCTTGTCATATGGACTAAGATAGTAACGTATCCACAGAGATTACCCAGTAGGAGAAAAATAAGTGGTCAACAAAGGACCATTCAACTATGTGTATTATTTTTTTATTTAAAAAGTTTTTAGTGTTTATTTATTTTTGAGACAGAGAGAGAGAGACCAGAAGGCAAGCGGTCAAGGGGCAGAGAGAGGGACAGAAGCTGAAGCAGGCTCCAGGCTCCGAGCTGTCAGCACAGAGGCCCATGTGGGGCTCAAACCCACGGGCCGCAAGATCATGATCTGAGCTGAAGTCAGACGCTCAACCAACTGAGCCACGCAGGCACCCCTCATTCAACTATGTTTATACAGATAAATCCTGCCGGACTAAGGGTCATCATAGACAAAAACACATGGACCAATTGGGCAGTGTCCTCAAGATATTCTAATTGTGCAGGCTGCATGCTTCTATATTGGGATTTATTCAACTTGACTGATTCTAGGTTACTGGTTTGAAAGAGAAATTCTGAGTTGGCAAGGTTATGCATAATTAGGAAGTAAAAATGAACTCTCTAACATAAAAAGAAAACGTAGAATTAATTTTTTTTACCTAGATGTTATCTTAAAAAACATTTCCAAGGATTTTTCAGACCTGATTTTTTTTTTTTTAATTCATGACACTAAAACAACTTTAACTTGAGAGACAGTAGAAAGGAAATTTGGAATGAGAAATACAGGCAGTGTCTTTGGTTTATTAAATAGAGGTAATAAGTCAAAATAATCCTGTGATTATGTGCTACAGTAAACACCATATGGAAGCATCTCCATAATGGAGATGTTACAGTTTTAATATAATTAAAAACCATGTGCTCTAAGTAGTAAGAAAAATTTAAAGAAAGATAGCAACTTGAGGTGGGATTGTTATAAACTGCAGTTGAATTTGATATGATAGAAGATAATGAACATCTGCATCAGACAAACTCGATTTTCAGCTGAGCGATGTCACACTTGATGTAAAGTCTTTAAAACATCATTTTGTGCCTCAATAAAATGATTCTAACAGTATTTGCCTTAAAGTGTTGTTGTAAAGATTATAAATCACAGTAAATTGGCCTAGCATAATATCTGGCACATAGGAGACTCTATGGATATTTGCTGTTTTTGTGGAGCAATATTTTAGCACAATTCATATGTAACAGGGGAATCTAAAGTGGGAGTCAGGTATCCCATATATGGAAAATTAAATTGAAGCAATATTATTTTTCCTTTCAGCTTCTGGGGGTAATGACCCAAGTATAATGAAGTGAATGCCTTGTTCCATGTTTGAATTTTGAAAGAGTAAAGTTACTTTTAGAGATATTTGCAAAGCACAGCGGTTTTCAACTGGGGTCCTTCCATAAAATCTGGAGAAATTTTTGATGTCAAGGCTCAAGAAGTGATATCAACACTTAATGAGTAACAATCAGAGATGCCGCTGAGCATCATTCAATTTACCATAAAGCCTCCGGATCAAAGTTTGGTCCAGAATGTCTATAGTACTGAGGTTGAACAGCCCTGGAGTAGCAGTAGTGGCAGCATGGGCAATGCAGAACTATAGCAGCGGGTGTGGGGAGGTGTCAGGGAATTTCTAGCAGTCTGACCAATCTGCAATGTCCTGAGCAGACGGCTTCTGTGACAACTCTTTGGCATCTTGACTATGTCTTGCTTCCTGGAACTCCTGCTTGATCTCAGCACCCAGTTTGTGTGCATGTGTTTGTTTGTTTGTTTTAGAGACAGAGCAGGGTCAGAGGGAGAGGGAGAGAGATAATCTTAAGCAGGCTCCACACCAAGCTCAGAGCCTGATGCATGGCTTGATCTCGCGACTGTTGAGATCATGACCTGAGCCAAAATCAAGAGTTGGACGCTTCACTGACTGAGTCACCCAGGTGCCCCAGCATCTAGTTTTGAAATTTAATTTTGCAAGTTACACAACACACTCTTCCAATAAATTCCTTAATGTTCAAGTTAACTAATTTTCATGTTTGCCATCAAGTTACCCATCAGTTAGCCACCTAATTAGTAGAGATAGCCTCTCCTAGCCCTTATTATTAGTATCATTATCATAATCTTGAGTAATATAATTATTAATAATAATTAAATTCATTAGAAAGAAGGATGATCTAAGCTAGTATCAATAGTATCAATTGATACTTTTTAATAGTATCAATAGCTACCATTTATTAAGTACTTATAATTGGCTAAAGTATATATACATGGCATTCAATTTATTCCCTAAAGCACTTTGCAAAAAAAAGCATTAATGTCTCTATTTAAGAAATCATAACACTGAAGCAACCCAAAGTCATCCAGCAAAATAAGTATCAGGTCCAAGTGTCAATCTCAGATCTTTTCAACTCTAAAGATTTTTTTTAATCTAACCATTCTATAGACATACATACATATTATACATTATATATATCAGTATGCATCTCTCTTTCATTTCAGGGACCAAATTACTGCCACTTTCCCTCATCTCTAACTTCCATCCCACATTCACTCTATTCTGGATGTCAATCCTTAACATTTCATCATACTCTCTTCACAAATCCCCAGTGGCTTTGGGTTTCTAGGTGTCAAATCCAGCCAATGGGGCTACTTTCTCCTTCTCAAAATTCCATCACTCTATTGTCAGAATTTCTCTTATAGTTTGATCTCTTTCTCTATCTACCCCTTCTCAGTTTAATTAGCAGGCTCTTGAAATTTGGTGTTCACGAGGTGATCATCTTTGACTCTTCTCATGTCACGCACTCTCTGGATAATCTCATCCACAGTCTATGTCATTTCATGATGGCTTATAAATTTAATTCATATTAGTATTCATTAATTAATCAACAATGATGTAGAAATCATTTAAATACAACAGTTAAATATACCAACCTTCAGATACCCATCTGGCTACTTATCAGGTTCTATACTTCTTCAGCTTAGAATAAAACAATATGAGATCATTCAAATTAAATCATACCAACTCCAATTCCCAGGAGGAGAGAATGGCTTTATTTCCTCACCTGTATTCTTTTTTCTTGCTTTGAGACAACAATTGATTGTTGTTTCTGAAAGACAGAAAGCCATAAAGCCCTCATAAGTTGTCAGAGAATCCTATTGTCCTGTGATTATAGCTATACAGTGAGAACTACACACTTAGAACAAGTAAACCTATAGAGAACTAGATAATCTTTCTATTTGCTGGTCTGCAATCTCTAAGACTGGGTCATAGTAGGTTAGAAAAGTTCTCCCTCCTCCTATGCCCCATTCTATGATTGGCAATGGTTACTCCAGGATAAAGAAGAACTAAGCGTCTAAAACAACATTTCAATTTCAAAAACTTTACATGTTTAAATACATACATAGCCATTCACCTGACAAAAATATAGTGCCAGCATGGCTAGGTCAGAAGGCGGATCTGGTCTCAACCACACAGTGTTCTATGAATTGATTTTGAGCCTAGGTCAACAATCCATATGTTTCCACCTTTTCAGTGAATTCCCCTTCATGAGTACCTGCTGTCCATATTTGCAAGCTGACCTCTGTCAAGACTTCTAATCTCATCATAGATATTATAATAATGTTGAACTTCGAAAGGAAAGGGGTCAAGCTCCAGACTGCTTGCTTTGAGTAAAGGGGAGCTCCTTGATTGAATTCTGATATTATACCCATAACAAGAAACAGAAATGACTGGGAATTTTTAAGTCAGTTTATCTCACTTGGCAATTGACCATAATACAAAACATCCTTTTATAGAAAATAGTTCTGCTTAAGGTTTAATAAATAGCAGTGAATAAAATTACGATCCTTGATTGACATCTTCCTATAAACTCTGGTTTTATAAAAGAGGCCTGTGAAAAACATACTTAAAAATAAATTCTACCTTCATAAATATTTAAATTCATTTTCACCAAATTACTAAAAATAGGTTGAAATATGTTCTGGTACAAGGATTTCATTTAGATTCTGATGCTATTTAGGAATAAGAAGAGAATGACATTTGAGTTTAATATCGAGGATGCCACATGTTGTGAAAAGATGTCATGTTGTAACATTTATAGTTTTATACTTTATCTGAATACAAATTGGGCATTTAAAATTCACCTGGCATCATGAGATGTAGGGCCAAACTTAATCATAATTTAATACTTTTTATATGCTAAGTACTACAATTATAAGTGTACCAAATTTTCCCCATTTTTTACGGAATTATTTCACAATTTCTAATTTATAGGGCATAAACCCATAGTAGTGCTACAAATGGTGAGTTCATCTGCGTGTAAACTCACATTTTTTTATGTATTACAATTATATTTTAGTGTATCTGATGCATAATATACTTACAGTTTCCTGCATAATATTATTTTGACCTTGTCTTTGACACACCTCCCTTTTGATAGTTGGCTTTGGAGCGGTCACAGGCAGTTTTTTGGATCTGGATAAAGGGAAATTGAGTTGAATTGTTAGTTAATTGGTTCAGTAGTATACTATTATTTGATTTATAGTCGCTTCTGTGTATAATTAAGTTATTGCTAGCTACAGTTAGAATGGCCTTCAGAAAGACTTCTCTCACTCATCACATTGACTCACAAAGGTGTAAGCCAGAGGTAATATTGCAATATGAGTATGCTCTATATATTCTACTACCAGGTTTATGTGGGTAGTGGAAGAAGAAACAGCTTTGGAATATAAAGAACCAGAATCAGAACCAGTCTGTGAAAAACTCTTCTTGTCATTATATGTGCAAAATATTAAGCGGCAGATTTTAGGTGTCCCAAAGCCTTGCAAAAATAGAAATTCTCTCTTGTCAGGAATATATGCACGTAAGCAGCAAACACAATTATATGAGCACCCTATTTTTTAAAGGGAATTGTACAAAGTGGGACTTATCAGAATGACTCTGTTTGTAGGGTAGGTACAGATTCACAGCAGCACTACAAATCCTGAATACATCCATATGTGTAGCCTCAAGTTTTATGTACAGGGAGCATCTAACACATTTTGTCTAGCAGTTTCAGACAAAATGATGTGTAAAACTGACACCAATGTAGCAAACAGCCTGAAGAAACAAGTATTTCAGTGATTAAAACTCCCACACATTTGTCAATAATTCAGAATACATAGTATGTGAGTAATTTGTTTACAAAATTGAGTAGGTCAATGCAACACAAGATGATTTAAGTGTACGTTTGAAGTGCTCGTGGACAGGCCCTAATTTCAGATTAAATTTTTGCAATCTTTGTTTTCAGAATTATTGATCTTGCTGAAATTTAACTATAACAAAGAGGAAGTATTATAGTGGAAAGTCAGACACTGAAAAACAAAATAAAAAATATCAGCAGAGTTTCAAAATGTGAAAACTATTTTATTATATCATAGTGGAATTTAAAACCTCTGGTGTGGGGCGCCTGGGTGGCTCAGTCGGTTGAGCGTCCGACTTCGGCTCAGGTCACGATCTTGCGGTCCATGAGTTCGAGCCCCACGTCGGTCTCTGGGTTGATGGCTTGGAGCCTGGAGCCTGCTTCCGATTCTGGGTCTCTCTCTCTCTGTGCCCCTCCCCCGTTCATGCTCTGTCTCTCTCTGTCTCAAAAATAAATAAACGTTAAAAAAAATAAAAAAAAAAAAACCTCTGGTGGTTAAAATCACAAAGAAATTTTTCTAAATTCTCAATCTATAAAACACAAAATTTGATGAGCTAACTAGAAGGAAGACTAAATTATATTGACACTGTAGAAAATGGTGTTTAAAAATTATGGTTATATGAGAGATTAAAAAAAGACTGTGCTAAGAAAAAAAGTTTGTTGTTTTTTTCTTTAATTTTAATGTTTATTTAGTTTTTAGAGAGATAGACAGAGCGTGAGTGGGGAAGGGGCAGAGAGAGAGAGAGACACAGAATCTGAAGCAGGCTCCAGGCTCTGAGCTGCTAGGCACAGAGCCCGACATGGGGCTCAAACCCATGAACTGTGAGATCAAGACCTGAGTCAAAGTAAGATGCTCAACAGACTGAACCACCCAGGTGCCCTGAAAAAACGTTTTTTTTTTTTTAAATTTAAATTGTAGCTAGTTAACATACAGTGCAATATTGCTTAATGGAGTAGAATTCAGTGATTCATCACTTACATCCAACATCTCGTGCTCATCCCAACAAGTGCCCTCCTTAATCCCCATCACCCATCTAGCCCATCTCCACCCACCTCCCTCCATCATCCCTCACTTTGTTCTCTAAGAGTCTCTCATGGTTTGTTTCCCTTTCTGTCTTTTGCCCCCTTCCCATATGTTCACCATTTTGTTTCTTAAATTCCACATAAGAGTGAAATCATATGGTATTTGTCTTTATCTGACTTATTTCACTTAGTATGCTAAGTGAAATACATTCTTGTTCCATCCATGTCGTTGAAAATGGCAAGATCATTCTTTTTGATGGTTAATTAATATTCCATTGTATATGTATACCACATTTTCTTTATCCATTCATCAGTTGATGGACATTTGGGCTCTCTCCATAGTTTGGCTATTGTCGATAGTGCTGCTATAAACATTGGGGTGCATTACCCCTTTGAATCTGTATTTTTGTATCCTCTGGGTAAATATATAATAGTGCAATTGCTGGGTTGCAAAGCAGATGCATATTCTATAATATTATGTAATATACAATATTAATAAAATATTTTATTTTTCTCTGTAAATTTTATAACATTTTTACCTGTACATAAATTAATGTAGCCTCCTGAGAAAATAATAATAATTCCTTTCAGTCACATTTCTATCCATAGCCTAAACAGCAAAGGCAAGGTAAATGATCTGCTGATCATGTCACAGTTAAGAGGAAAAAAATCAGTTAGTGTTATAAGTATCATATTCTACATCCAGATCTCATTAACTTTTCTTTGTTAATCATATTCTTCATAGATTCTGAATAATACTGTCTGATACGTGTAGTTTAATAATTCCAGTATATTTTTCAGAAATGATTTGTTTGACTTTCACATTACAGATGATGTTTATTTATAGTGGGCTGAATGATGCCCCCTACTTCTGTTTTCCAATTGCTAAATCCAAAATCCTTGGTAGAGTTCTTTATCCATCTCTTTACCTTGTCCCTTTATTTGGTCCATCAGCAAATCCTATTAAGTTTACCTTCAAAGATTATTCAGAATCTACCCACTTCTTATCATCCCAATGCTGTCTGCCTGATCTAATCCGCCATCATTCCTCACCTGGATTATTCCAATGGCTTCCTATTTGATGAGACTTCTTCCACCCTTGTCTTTCTTTCCTCCTATAAGTCAATACAACAGCCAGAGTAATCCCATTAATAGTAAGTCAGATCATGCTACCTCTGTGTTCAAATAATTACAATGCCTTACCCTTTTATTGTGAATAAAAACCCAAGTTGTACCAGGATTTATTTACAAGGCCCTGTGTGGCCTGGACCCGGAAACTCCCATGTATCTTTGACCTCATCTTCTGTTTTCATCTCCTTCACTCCAGTCACACTGCCCAGGAAACACCACTGTCTTGCACAGAGATATTTCCTTTGCCAGAAATTCTCTTTCCTGTGTTCTTGCTTGGTTCCTTTGCTTCCTTCAGGACTTTAATTTCAAAACCACTTTCTCAGTGAGGTCTTTTTTTTTGGTAATATCCACATTTTCAGCTCTCAGATACCTCTACCGCTTTCCTTTGATATTACTTCCTGTAGTATTTATCAGTAGCAAATGTAGTACATGTTGCATTTTATTACTATTGTCTGTTTTCTTTACAGTCCCACCTGGAATGTAAACTTCAATAAAGCAGGAAATTTTAATGTTTTGTTTGTAACAATATCAGCAGTGTTCACAAAAGCGTCCTGCATGGGGTAACTGTATGGTTAACAATTAATTTCTTATTAATCTGAAGTGAACTTCTCTGAGTGATTTTTAAAGTGGCCTGGCTATGTGCCTTGTGTTGTATCTACTCAATCTACTTTTGAACTTGTATTACCTTTTAATTATTTTTTAATTAACTTTCTGCTGTCTCTGGTCTTACCTTCATCATCTGTTTGCAGAATTACTACAGCATCCTACAAACTGTCTCCCTGCTTCACATTTTGCTACTTTTCACAGTGTGCTTTCTCAGATGCAATTGTCATGCCCGTCCCTACTAAATATATTTCAGTGTTTTTTAAAAATATTTTTAACATTTATTTGTTTTTGAGAGAGACACACACAGAGTGTGAGCAGAGGAGGGGTAGAGAGAAAGAGACACACACACACACTCAGAATCTGAAGCAGGCTCCAGGCTCTGAGCTGTCAGCACAAAGCCCGACACAGGGCTCAAACTCATAAACCTCGGGATCATGACCTGAGCCAAAGTCGGAAGCTCAACCAACTGAGATCACCCAGGCGCCCCATACTTCAGTGGTTTTAATTCTACATGTTCACTGCAAGGTCACTAGCTTCTGTCCCATTCAAGGATGAATATTGGAAAGACATAAATGAGAATAATGTATAATAGTATGGGATAAACTTAGATCCACCTAAAGTTACTGAAAAGGGAATTACAAATTTTGATACTGTAGTTCTTGTTAGTATGAAACATTTATGACATACATCATAACTCACAGTAAGTTACAATGTGTAGAGAAAATGACGTTGAGAACAGGGATTTTAATATATCAAAGAAAGCTTTCTATTGCTTTCCTTTTTGTGGAGTTGAAGAACTTGAATCGTATCTATTTTCCATCTGTGATATTTTGACCAGCTGTAAGAGTTAGGGGTGTAACCCATGGTCTTGGGTTTACTTAAAAGTAATTAACTTTTTGAAATAACTTCAATCTTAATTTCATTTGAACTAACTAAGCAACACAGGTGATTCATATACTTGACTGATTATGTGATTTATACCTAATCCTTTTCACATTCTTCAAACTGAAATTTTAATGTATGGGAATGCTACATAATCTTTTAATTTTACATAGTAAAAATTCCAAAGCCAGAGCCTAAGATATATCTATTTTGAATATTTAGGTGTATCTGGGTAGGTTATAAGTAGCCATGGATGGTTTCCTGGCAGGGATTTTATTTGCCTGTGAACATTATGAGCTCGGTGAAAAATGGAAAGAATGAGTTCTTTGGGACTTGAGCAAAAGATAGTGCAAAGATCTTTATGGTTGTAAGATGACTATTTTGCAGATAAAGTCGAGAGTTGGAAAGCATTGTTTCTTCTCATGTCCGTATAGAGAATATAGCATAAAGGAGGAACCTCTGCATAACTGTGGACTAGAAGAAGAAAACAAAGCAATAGAGGCAAGAGCGCAGGCATTGGGCAACAAATGTCTGTTGAAAAACTCTCCTTTATTCCAGGAAACAACTCTCCCCCCTTTATGGTGGGAATAGCTCTTTCTCCACTCCATTCTGAGGTAGTGTTGGGAAATTTTCATCATGCAAACCCAACCCATTATCCACAAGAATGGACATAGTCTTAGGTTAGGTCAATCAGCATTTCCCCACCGCCCCCCTCCCCAAGGATTTTTATAATTAAAGAAAAAAGGGGCAGTTAATCTCTGACGGTGAAATGAATGAGATCTTAGAGCTGCCAAGTTCAAGCCTCCAATACCTTAATGCTTTGATAGGATAAAGCCAACCCACAGTAAAAAAGAAAAAAGAAAAAGAGAGAAGGAGGAAATGTGAGAAAGAGAAACACTGGGTTATGGTGGCATTGGGTTCTCTAATTGTTTTAGTTTTAGCACAGTCTCTGGCTTTCTTGTCGTTCTGGGTTTCTTAAGCAGGGTAGTAATCTTTCCTTTTTTTCTGAGCTGATTTCAGTTGAGTTTCTGATGCTTTTACCAATAGAATTTTAACCAACACAAGCTCTAACTATATGATTGTATTTGGAGATAGAAGAAGAGAACAGAACACATATCAAAATAGATGAAGACAGCTCATAATAGGCAGGATTTCAATATACAGGTCTTCAGATGTGTTGCCATTCAGTTTTGATGACCCCAATTTATTTTTCTCTTTATTTCATTGTCAACGCCTTGATAAAATCAGATTTTGAGAAGCCTGAGTACATATTCTGTCTGGGTCCTTGAAGACACAGTATTGGTAATTACTGCTAAGCATAACAGCCCTAGTTAAAATTTCTTTTACTTGTGGAAGTGGAAGGTGAAGGGAATTTCACCAGCTGGGACAAACGTGACATGAAAGGAAGAACCCCCTTGACTAGTGGGAATTCTTAATTTAAGAAATATATGAGCAGAATTGTGAGGCAGATCTCCTGGGAGCAGAAATAGTAGGAAAGAGGGCAAGGAAACCTTGGACCTGAAATGGTGAAGCAAATATTTGTATCAGAGTTGTAACCAAAACAAGATCATAGATTTGGCTTAAGATTTTATATAATAAATTTGGATTATCCAGATTACAATAGAATGGAGGTTCTTGGATGAGCAGTGCAGCTAAAAGTTAGGTGATGATAAAAGGTAAGTCTGTAACTGGAATGTCCTATGGGTCCCTTTCAGGCTTAAAGCAACAGCACATGGTTTAGTGAATATTGATACATCTCTACTCATTTCTTTGCAGTCATGGCTAACTATAATCAATTGGGAAAATAGTGACAATGCTAGTGATTCAGACTCGGGTTCCACAATTCCAATGACACTTCAGTGTCAATATGGCCTTTTGAGAGACTGTCTCATATTCTTGCAGGCATGACTGGTAAGAGAAAATGATGAGAAGTAAGGCTCACAGGCTCTGGAGGCAGTCTGCTTTGGTTAGAATCTTGGTTCAGCTACTCACTACGGTATGACTTAGGGAGAGTTCCATAAACTCTGTGACTCAGTTTTCTAATCTGCAAAATAGGGATGATAACATTATTTCTCTGAGGTTGTTATGATGATTAAGTAAATCAACACAGAGTTCTTGCAGCTGTCTTCAACACATAGTGAGTTCAAGCTATTTTTGACAATAAAATACTCAGGTGAACTTGATGGCCAGATCCCAACAGTGTTAAATCTATGAGAAAGTTCTGTTTCACCTCCCAGATACATAGCCACAAGTAGAGTTGGATACAGATAACATGACCATTAAAATTTATTGATGAGAAAACACTAGGAATAATGATGACATACAAAATTGGAAAGATCGCAAGACAATCCTAGGTGGTTAAAACTTTAAAGGAAAAATCTGAAAAGGTGAAATGTAATATAAAAATAAAGTTGAAAGGTAAAGTAAAAGAACAAGTTATTAAAAAATGAAACAAAAAATTTACAAGACCAATATTGTAATCATGCAACTAAATAAGAGTAAATACAGGAAAGACAAAGTGTTTTGATCAACTGCAAATACAGTGTCAATGATATACTGAAGATGCCAACAAAAATTCCTCATTAACATGGATACAGAGTCCAGAAATACAGGCAAGAGTTTTGCTTTACCTTGTACTTATAAGACCACGTCTAAAATAATACACAGTTCTTTCTTTTAATTAATTAATTTATTTTTTTTTTCAATTTTAACCTGTTAGTTAAAACTCTTTAAGAAGGAATGTATTTGGAAACTATAACATACAAGAGATTCCTATAAATGTTAATAAAGTTTAGCTTTACACAAAAGAGATTTCAGGGGAAAATATCTGCCTAACTTAAAGAATTCTAAATGCAATAAATGTTAGATGTATTTTCTGTAACTCTAGAAA
The DNA here is from genome assembly GCF_023721935.1 of Panthera uncia. Taxonomy (NCBI): domain Eukaryota; kingdom Metazoa; phylum Chordata; class Mammalia; order Carnivora; family Felidae; genus Panthera; species Panthera uncia. The sequence goes on along the minus strand of NC_064809.1, from coordinate 105,572,727 downwards.
ACATATATTACATGTGCTTAGACTCAGAGGAAATTATTCACCAACTCACTGCATCACTTCCTGCCTTCTCCAATTCCACCCAGTTTCTAAACCTGTCTTGTTTGTCAGATATCATACTGAGAATTTCTGCTTGATGCTGAATGCATTCTGGGATAGTGAGCCTACCATTTTATATTAAGTGTCTGGGATGCTTGAGATGAGCTCTGAGTAATTCCGCACCCTCCTAGTAGTTTTGCAGGGCACCTAGCATCTATTCTCTCTTTTGGTAACAACACTTTGAGTTACTTTTGAGTTACCCCTCTCACGTCTCAATTCACTGTGGTTTTTATGTGGTTGACTCAACAGTATACTCTGGGTATGGGCACTGTGACTGGCTTAAGGATAATTATCTGCCCTAATTTTGTCCAATGAGGCAGATCTCCTGGGAGCAGAAATAGACACAAAATACAGTAAAACCTCGGATGGTGAGTAACTTGTTCTGCTAGTGTTCCTCAAGTTGATCAAACATTTCTAGTAAATATTAACTTGATAAACAAACAATGTCTTGCAATATGAGTAGTATGTAATGCCAAATGTCACATGATCACAACTGAGCCAATGGTTCTTCTCGCTCTCTCACTGCGGGATTGTGGGTGATTGTCTCCCATGCTTGGATGGTTGGTCTCAGGCTGCAGTATTTGACAGAAATCAGTGATTTTTCAGAATATTGTAAAGTGCCCACTATTGGCACTAGTGTATTTTTCATTACTTCAAAACACCTACGGATAGTCCTTTGCTTTTCCATACAAGACTAAGCTTAAGAATGCTTTACTTCATTCTAGGTCAGGCTCCCTGCAGATATAGACCTTTGCCAGTTCCATTAAATAAAATATATGACAAGAGTTTATTAATACTGTACTGTAGTCAACATTCATGTGAGTTTATACAATGGCCCCCATGCAGAAAAAGGCTGAAAAGAAAGGTGGGGAGAAGAAGGAGATGGTTACGGTGGACATTAAGAAGGAAATCACTGAGAAGTACAAACGAGGCACGTGAGTGGTCAAACTTGCAAGATTTTATAGAGAAGTCTATGTCTGCATCTTGTCTGCAGAGGAGAAGAAAAAGGCATAGGAATCCCTCACTTCAAATGAGCTTAGAGAGATGTGTAAAATGTGGGAAACAGCAAAATTTTGCTGAAAACACCACCCGAATAAGGCTGTAGCAGTGCGAGTAATGAATCTGTTTAACGACAATGCAATGTCACATTTCTGTGAAATCCTCAAAAGAAGACAAAACCAAGTGTCATTAAATAGGTTCCTTGTTAAAGTTGCAGGTAAAGAATAAGATTCCACTGAGCCAATAGATAGCAGTGATATTGTTAGTGATAGGAAAGTCGTCCTACACAATAACCCTCCTCTTTCTTGTCTCCCTCATATCAGCCAGGAAGGTTTTCAAAGTATTTCTTTATATTTCTTTATATTTTATATTTTCTTTATTTTTTGTATTATATTACAGATTGTAATAATTTTTTATGAATATTTTTGGGTGTGGAACGAATCATTGAGTTTCCATTATTTCTAATAGGAAAATTCACTTTGATACACAAGTGCTTTGGATTACAAGCATGTTTCTGGAGTGAATTATGATTGCAAACCAAGGTTTTACTGTATTTAAATTGTTAGAAAAAGATACTTGTGTATCCTCCCACCCAACGTCCCCACCCCCATCATGCAGCACACACAAAGTATACTTGACTCTGGGAAGCTATTGTTTTTGTATTTAATCTTTGTCAGAAGCCAACATGAAAGAGAGCAAAATGAACATATTTTAGAGTAGGTCCTAGTAATATAATTTAAAACCCCAGTACTAGTATAACGCTGGATATTTAACTTGTGTGACTCAATAAATTCCCCTTTTATTTTTTAATTTGTTTAAACTTTTATGTTGAAATAATTACACACTCACACGAAATTGCAAAAATTGTACAAGAGTGGTTTACTGTAGAGATCACCCAGCTTTTCTCAAGGTGACATCTTATACAACTATCATGAATTATCAAAATCAGAAAATTGACTGATACAGTATATTTAACTAGAGACCTTACTCAGATTTTGCTATATTTTGCATGCACTCATTTTTATGCCCTTGTGAATGTCTATGACATTTTTCATATATATATAAATTCATATAACTATAATTATAATTGAGATAAAGTATTATCATTACATCATAAACTCATTAAAAAGCAACTCTCTTGTGCTGCCTCTTCATGGTCTTACCTTATCTCCACCCACCCCCATGTTCTTTAAGCCCTGGCAACCACTTGTTCATTCTCTTTCTCTAAAACTTTCCTATTTTGAGAATATTATATAAATGATATAAATGGAATCATATAGTGGTTAACCTTTTGAGATTAGTCCCCCCCTTTTTTTTTTATTAAAGCCAATTTATGTTTTATATCATTTCCATCTGTGTTCCAGTTGACATAATCATCATGACAGACACTTTTTTTTTTTTTTAAGACTCTGTTGTGTTTGCTCATCCAGTGTAACTACTCTTAATAGAAAGAGTAGAAAGAGAGGCGCCTGGGTGGCTCAGTTGGTTAAGTGCCTGACCCTGGCTCAGGTCATTATCTCACAGTTCGTGGGTTTGAGCCCTGTGTTGGGCTCTGTGCTGACATCTCAGAGCCTGGAGCCTGCTTTGGATTCTGTGTTTCCCTCTCTCTCTGCCCCTCCCCTGCTCGCATGCTCTCTTACTCTCTCTGTTTCTCAAAAATAAAAAAACATCAACAAACAAAAAAGAGTAGAAAGAAATCTACTCTTTCTTTAATTAGCTTCAGTCTCCTCATAGGGGATGAAATCTCCCCCTGAAACCTAGCAATGTGTCTGAAATCCTGATGTCTTTCTTGTCTCTTGCCTTCTTCTGTTTCCTCCTTTTAGGAGCTGCAGCTCTCAAACATTCAACCAAGATACAGCATTCTTTTAGAAAGTAGGAAGCCTTCTCTGGAAAAATGTCTATTCAGGTCCTCTCCCCATATTTTAATCAGATTGTTTTTTAATTATATAAGCTTTTTTTAATATAACTTGGATATTAACCCCTTATCATATATATCATTTACAAATATCTTCTCTCATCTATTAGGTTGTTTGTTTTATTGGTTTCCTTCACTGAGCAAAAGCTTTTTACTTTGATGTAGTCCCAATAGTTTATTTTTGCTTTGTTTCCCCTGCCTTAGGAGACATATCTAGAAAAATGATGCTTTGGTCAATGTGAGAGAAATTATTGCCTGTTTCTCTTCTAAGATTTTTATGTTTTTAAGTCTCACATTTAGGTCTTCAATCCTTTGAGTTTATTTTCGTGTATGGTTTTAGAAAATGGTGCAGTTTTGTTCTTTTACATGTAACTGTTAAGTTTTCCCAACACCACATATTGAAGAGACTGTCTTTTCCTCACTTTTTATTTTTAATTGACCATATAAGTGTGGGTTTATTTCTAGGCTCTCTATTCTATTCCATTGATCTATGTGTCTATTTTTGGGCCAATATCATACTGTTTTGACTGCTACAACTCTGTAGTATATCTTGAAATTTGGAATTGTGATACCTCCAGCTTTGTTTTTCTTTTTCAAGAGAAGATATACAGATGGCCAACAGACAATGAAAAGATTCTCAATGTCATTAATCATGAAGGAAATGCAAATCAAAACCACAATGAGATATCACCTTACACCTGTCAGAATGGCTTAAATTGAAAAGACAAGAAATAACAACTTTTGGAAAGGATATGAAGAAAAAGGAAACCTTATACATTGTTGATGGGAAAGTCAATTGGGATAGCCCCATGGAAAACAGTATGAAGGTTCTTCAAAAGATGAGAAAGGCCATATGATTCCTTACTGCCACTACTGGGTATTTACCCAAAGAAAACAAAAACACTATTTCAAAAAGATATATGCACCCTTATGTTTATTGCAGCATTATTTATTTTGTTTTACTTTTTAAATTTTTTTTTAACGTTTATTTATTTTTGAGACAGAGAGAGAGACAGCATGAACAGGGGAGGGTCAGAGAAAGAGGGAGACACAGAATCTGAAACAGGCTCCAGGCTCTGAGCTGTCAGCACAGAGCCCGACGTGGGGCTTGAACTCACAGACCGCGAGATCATGACCTGAGCCGAAGTCGGACACTTAACCGACTGAGCCACCCAGGCGCCCCTATTGCAGCATTATTTACAATAACCAAGATATGGAAGTAACCTAACTGTCCATTGATAGATGAATGGATAAGGAAGAGGTAGTGCACATGTGTGTGCGTGCCTGTGCACATGCACGCGCACACACACACACACACACAAACACACACACACTGGAGTATTATGTGGCAATAAAAAGGATGGGGGAAAGAAAAAAAGGAAGAGATTGTGCCATTTGTAACAACATTGATGGACCCAGAGGGTATTATGCTAAGTGAAATAAGTCAGACCGAAAGAGATAAATTCCATATAATTCACTCATAGGTGGACTCTAAAAAATAAAAGAAAGGAAAAAAAAGAAATAAACAAAAAGCATAATCAGACCTATAAATACAGAGAACAAACTGATGGTTGCCAGAGGAGAGGAGGGTGAGAGGTTGGGAAAAATGGGTGAAGGGGAGTAGGAAATAGGCTTCCAGTTATGGAATGAGTAAGTCAAGGGAATTAAAGGCACAGCATAAGGAGTATAGCCAATGATATTATAATTGTGTTGTATGGTGACAGATGGTAGCAACACTTGCAGTGAACATAGCATGATGTATAAGCTTGTTAAATCACTATCTTGTACACCTGAAACTAATGGAACATTGCGTGTCAGTTATACTAGAATTAAAAAAAATTTTTAAAAATTTAAAAGAAAGTAGGTCATCTGTAATCTTAACACTTTCACTTTTCAAATTTCTATTTTAGCACTTGTCAGAAAAATATAATCTCCGAATAGATATATCTCACAAGAAGAAATTGGAAAGCTTAATACAACAATCCTATACTTGTTAAAATATAAGTTCAACATAAAAACTTTTCACAGAGAAAATTCCAGGTCATACCCCATTCTTATAATATCATTAAGTATTTAAGGAAGACATAGGAGGAGGGAACATTTTCTGAATTTTCTATGAGATCAGCACAAACTTGATAATGATAAATAATTAATATCAAATTCTTGATAATGGGAGCATAACATGGTGCAACCACTTTGGAAAAGAGTTGTCTAGTTTTTGAGAAGCTAAAACAAATTCCTAGCAATGGTACCCCTAGGAGTTTACACACAGAAAATGAGATCTTACATTCATAAAATGACTTGTACGAGACTGCTTATAGCAGATTTATTCACAATAAACAAAAAAACTTGAAGAAATTTCAAATAGCTATCAAATGGAAAGAGGATAAATTGCAAAGTATTCATACAGTGGAACACAACTGAGAAATAAAGGTGACTGAACCGCTAATACATGCAGCAGTATGGATAAATCACACCAACATGATTTTGATGTTTGTTTGTTTATATTTTTTTTTAATTTTTTTTAACGTTTATTTTTTATTTTTGAGACAGAGAGAGACAGAGCATGAATGGGGGAGGGGCAGAGAGAGAGGCAGACACAGAATCGGAAGCAGCCTCTAGGCTCTGAGCCATCAGCCCAGAGCCCGACGCTGGGCTCGAACTCACGGACCGTGAGATCGTGACCTGAGCTGAAGTCGGACGCTTAACCGACTGAGCCACCCAGGTGCCCCAGATGTTTGTTTATTTTTGAGAGAGGGAGAGACAGAGTGCAAGTCAGGGAGGGGCAGAGTACGAGGCAGACACAGAATCTGAAGCAGGCTCCAGGCACTGAGCTGTCAGCATAGAGCCCGCTGCAGGGCTCGAACTCACGAGCTGTGAGATCATGACCTGAGCCGGTCGACGCTTAACTGACTAAGCCACCCCACAGCAACATGATTTTGAATTTAAAAAGCCAGACATAAAGGGTACGTACTCTTTAACTGCATGTATATAAAGTTCAAGAACAAGCCAAACTCTCTTCTGGTGAAAAAAAAAAACAACAACAACAAAAAACACAAAACAGTGGGAGTAGGAAGATCTGACTGGAAACTAGCAGTAGGTAACTTTCTGTATCTTAACTGGGTGTAGGCTACATGGGTGGTTAGAACTCATTACATATTAGTTAAAACTAATTACACACCGTTACTGTTATTGAAGTTATAACTTAATTAAAAAGTTGAAATCAAAGGAAAAATATTTTCTTGAATACAACTTCTTGAATCAGCCCATAATCAGTATATGTCTTTAGATGCACATGTGATTTGCATTATTGCCTGTTGATTGTGCCTGTCACCATCTTTTTATTTCTTAAGTTTATTTGAGAGAGAGAGAGAGAGAGAGAGAGAAAACCAGAGGGGAAGAAACAGAGTGGGAGAGAGAGAGAGAGAGAGAGAGAATCCTAAGCAGGCTCCGTGGTGTCAGTAAAGAGCCCAGTGCAGGGCTTGATCTCACAAACTGAAATCATGACCTGAGTTAAAATGAAGAGTCAGATGCTTAACCGACTGTACCACTGAGGTGCCTCTCATTCTTCCTTTCAACATCAGTTTCCCAAGTTCTAGTACCTCCCAATTCCAACTTTTCCCTATTTCTAATTGGCCATCTAATGAGGCCTCAGCATATCTCAACAATAGTTCTGTCCAAGTAATGGAAATAAGGACCCATTAGTAATAATTAAAAGTATAGAAACTCATTTGCATTGTGATGAGTTCTCCATCACACTCGGGATTCAAGTAAGTTCAGATAGTCATTTTATTTAGCAGATGCTGTGTAAATACCTGTTACATTGCCTATTACTATCCTAGGCATTTAGCTGTATGGCTGAATTAGTAACTTACAGCTGCATTTTTCTAGCTAGTGTTTTTCTTTTCTGGCATTTCTTTTTTTTTAATTTTTTTTAACGTTTATTTATTTTTGAGACAGAGAGAGACAGAGCATGAACAGGGGAGGGGCAGAAAGAGAGGGAGACATAGAATCTGAAACGGGCTCCAGGCTCTGAGCTGTCAGCACAGAGCCCAACACGGGGCTTGAACTCACAGATCATGAGATCATGACCTGAGCCGAAGTCGGACACTTAACCGACTGAGCCACCCAGGAGCCCCTTTTCTGGCATTTCTTAGCTACAACAATGACTGTACTTACATATACAATTGGAATGAAACTATAGGACAGGGTTTCCATCCCAGCCATTTTTATGATCAACAGTTCCTTCAAATAAAGGAGTTTATTGGTAATTCATACCACTTTTGAGACAAGACAAATGAATCAATTTTGGATTTTTTTGGTTTTTTTCTGTCACATACTTTCATGACCTATGATTTTAAGAGTTTTGTATTAAGTCTTATCTGGTCATATTAGGTTATACATTATTAAGAATATCTTTTGATGTCATAAATCAAAAATATTTTTATTTATAAATTCAATATAGTTAAATAAACACAAAATTGTCAAAATTTACAAAAAATATGTTGTTTCCCTCTGTTCCGTTAATTTAGAACTATTTTGTATTTCTTTGCCTATATACATACGGTATTTATCTAATCTATACCTGACTTGAAATCAAAGTCATCATTAAAATACAGGCTTGGGGTGCCTGGGTGGGTCAGTGGGTTAGGTTAAGCGTGGGAATCTTGATTTCAGCTCAGGTCGTGACTTCACAGATTGTGAGTTTGAGCCCCATGTGGGGCTCCAGACTGACAGTACAGAGCCTGCTTGGGATTCTCTCCCCTCCTCTTTCTGACCCTCTACCTCTCTCTCTCCCTCTTTTTCTCTCTCTCTCTCAATAAAATAAAGTTTAAAAAAAATAAAATAAATTATAGGCTTTTATTATTGCTATCTCTATTATTAAATTAATCTACTAATAAGTTCTGTGATAAGATCCATGATGAAATAAGTTCTGTGATAAGATCTATGAGTTAATTTCAAAATTATTAACTCAGTAAGCAAAACATTTGTTTCCATATTTGCCAATTATCTAAATTAGATAAGACTAATGCAAAACTTTAGCTTCATTTTCAACAGATCTGGATTTATATATTTGTTTCTTTGATATTTTTTCTTTCTTTTTTTTGGGGGGGGGGCATGGGGAGGAGAGAGAGAATCTTAAGCGGGCTCCATGCTCAGCACGGAGCCAGACACAGGGCTTGATCCCACAACCCAGGGATCATGACCTGAGCAGAAATCTAGTTGGATGCTCAACCAACTGAGCTACCAGGTGACTTGAATGTTGTTTTTGTATGTTAATGTACTAGGTACTTTCAGATGTCTTCTTTTAATAATTAAAGTGCATTTAGAATACTAGCAAAAACAATTCTGTATTTTTCAAATTCAGAATAGGAAATAAAATATTAGATTCAAGTTATTTAGAAATATTTAATTTTATAAACTTTAAAGTAATTTGCAATTTTATAGTCAATGGAAATAATGTTTACCTCTTATCGACTGTGAAATTAATTGTGTATCAGTGTTACGAGTACATTGTAATTCAGTATAATTTAAGAGAAAAATTGAAAACAACATTTTATGAAATCCCAAATAATTATTAAGTATAATATAAACTATTTATAAATGCAAATTTGTGTGTGTTTTTTTTTCTGGTTACCTAAATTATTACGGTAAAATGTCCACCCTACCTGAAATATTTAAGATTCCACGTTAGGGTATTCTTGTCAATGGTGAAATTAAGCACTACTATTCTAATTCCATTAAAAATGTGTTTTAACCTACTTCCTCTCGGGGCGCCTGGGTGGCTCAGTCGGTTAAGCGTCGGACTTCCGCTCAGGTCATGATCTCGCGGTCTGTGGGTTCGAGCCCGTGTCAGGCTCTGTGCTGACAGCTCAGAGCCTGGAGCCTGTTTCAGATTCTATGTATCCCTCTTCCTCTGACCCTCCCCTGTTCATTCTCTCTCTCTCTCTCTCTCTCTCTCAAAAATAAATAAATGTTAAAAAAAATTTAACCTACTTCCTCTTATTAAAAGCTATTTTGCTACATAAATTCTTGATTCTAAGAATATAGAATTTAGCTAAGCATTTACCTGTTCAGCTAGTTTAATTTTGGCAAGCAAAGTACCTTCTCAAATTCCTATCTAAATTTATTGTACAATGTAACAAAGCTACAGTTATGACAAATGTGTCCAAAACATGTACACAATTACCAGCTTAAATTATTTACTATATGGGTTAAAGTTAATAGACTTTATTGATCTTAATTTCATTAAATATCATTCTCTCTGTTGTGTCCAAGGTACCATTTCAAAAGTGAATTAAAAATACATCCCATACTACAATTTACTCCACAGCTCATTAAACTTTGTTTCATTTTGAATAAATGGTGCTAACTCAATGTTTTTTGTATGTGGTGGAAAGTCATAAACTATATGTAAATAGTGTTTCTGTTTGTCACACTTAAAAAAAATTCCAACAATTAATAAATGAGATTGGCAAGTGCCAGAATGTTTTCTTAAACTGGACAGCCTGGCATTAGAGCTTTCTATCTCTGAAAGACAAACTGGACTCATGCATGCAGAATTTTCCTTCTCTTTTTTTCTTCCTAATTGAGTTAGTTATATTTGCAACAAGATTATTCTCTTACCGAGATCACAGAAAATAATGGGGTTTGGTTTTCTTTTCCAGCTGCAGCTATAAATCCAGTCCCCCCTCCACCCCCACCCCCAGACATCTACTTCCTGAACTGTTCCTCATTGCAGGGAATGTGAAGATACTCTGGCTGCAACAGTTATTCCATGTTTTTGGCCATCGCTTGTCTTGTTGGGCAGATGGAACCTTACCTACCACGTGGATTCTCACTTTAAAAAGGAAGATAATCTTCCCCTTCCCTACAGTGAATTTTTCACTGAATGTGTTTCTTTCCTCCTTCCCTTTCCTCTCTTCTTTCCTTCCCTATGTTTTCCATTCCTTCTCTCACTCTTTCATCCATTCTTTGATTTTTGTGTTTACTGAATAACTAACTACTATGTGCTAAATGGTAGGTAAAAGAATATAATCATCAAAGAGAGACTATGGGGAGACTGAGAGGTGTACCCAATTAGAATAATTCTGCGATAAGTTCAGGCAGAGTCTTCTCTGAGAGCACAAAGGAGTGGTACATAAGCAAGTTTTGGTGAGTCAGGAACAACATGAGGAAGTGGTTTATAGACCGCAACCAGAAGGCTGTAACCAGAGTTATCCAGTCAACTACTACAATGCATTTCTATCCAAGTCTCTTTCATTCACCAGCCATGTCAAGACTTTTTCTGTATGCTGTCTTAAATACTGAGACAGAAATCTCATTTCAATTAAGGACAGGGGAAACTAGAGGTAGAAAGTGAATTTCATCCCAAATAACTACTCAAATCCCCAATAACTTTTCTTTTCATAAAATTGTGTTTTTGTTTGTTTCTTTGTAATATTTGATGTCCTAATTTTTCTTAATGTCCCCTTATTCTACCTCTGAGTTTCTTTACAATGTTATCATCCCTACTATCGTTTCTCAACTGGAATTTAAATCTTCAATTTTTTACTCATGAATTTTGAATCCTGTATTGAATCCTTGATGTTAATTAAGGATTAATTTCTTTTCCAACCTAATGATAAACTCTTACCTGATAGGTAAATTATATAATTCAAGAGGAGAGGGGGAAGAAAATAAAGTTAGAGAAAACATAGCAGAGTTTGAAATACTTACCTTATTTGTCTCTAGCCAATAATGAAGCCTATTAGCCAGAGATTTTTTAATGTCAAGTACATTCTTCTGTTATTTTTTCACCTCTCAAAATCCTATCGATATGTTAACTCTGCCATTTCGTGAAGATTGAAATCATAATTTGACACTCTTCACTCCTAATTCTAAGCTGTCGCTATTGTTTTATCTTTTTTATTAAGTTTGAGAGAATTTGAAAGTCAATTCAAGCAGCTAAATTGTCTTAATTTGAAATATTAACATATTTTAGAATCTTTTCTTCTGTGTTTATTCCTGAACTCACAAAAGCACTTAATTTTTAATGATAAATAAAATTTGGGGGGCATATGGTTTGTACTTTATGTAAATAGTGCACAAATAGAAATTTCAACTCCTTATGAATACTTTAGATACAATCATTTTCCAGAGGCCAAGAAACATTAGGAGACAAAGAATGCTGGCTGACTGAAAAATTAGCTGTGTAACACCTTTTGGATGGCCTACAATGGCTTTTTTAGAAAAGAAGAAAGTCAGACTGAGCTCTTTATTAGTTTTTATCAATCAGCCTTTGTTAGCAACTGACACAGCATTTCCATTGATTCTACTGGAAAAGGTATCAGTAGAGACTGAACATAATTGGCTCTGCAGAGGCAGAATTCTATTTCAGTAATGACATACTCTGCTTCCAAAAGTATATTCTGATTCAAAGATATTAAACTAATTCAATAGTTGAAGTGATTTATTTTGGGCAAGTTTGGAAAACTTTTTGAGATAAAAATCAAGTAAGAAAAATTTAAATTCAACAGGTATTAATATTTTATGACAATTTGGTTAATTCATATTGCATATATGCAATAGCTAGAGTGCAAAAAATTCCATATTTTCATTTTAATTCCAATTAAATGACAACAAATGTTTAAAATAATCTCATGGTTGTATTCAAGATAATTGTCAATCAAAATAATTGAGCTCTGAAGTGGATCATTTCAATTAAAATCATTTAGTATTGTTTTCTACTCAATCTAAAGTTCACCATATCCTGCTTGTTTTAAATTTTTTAAATCATATATTTATTTATTATTTTTTTAATTTACATCCCAGCTAGCATATAGGGCAATAATGATTTCAGGAGTAGATTCCAGTGATTCATCCCCTATGTATAAAAACTCAGTACTCATCCCAACAAGTGTCTTCCTTAATGACCCTTACCCATTTAGCCCATCTAGAACATATCCTGCTTTTAAAAACATTTTTTTGACATTTATTCATTTTTTGAGAGACAGAGACAGAGCATGAGTGGAGGAGGGGCAGAGAGAGAGAAGGAGACACAGAATCCAAAGCAGGTTCCAGGCTCTGAACTGATAGCACAGAGCCCGATGTGGGGCTCGAACTCACTGACCATGAGATCATGACCTGAGCCAAAGTTGCTTGGGTCATGATCTCATGATCATGAGTTCAAGACCCATGTCAGGCTCTGTGCTGACAGCTCAGAGCCTGGAGCCTGCTTCAGATTCTGTGTCTCCCTCTCTCTCTGCCCCTCCCCCACTCACACTGTGTGTGTGTGTGTCTCTCTCTCAAAAATAAATAAGCGCTAAAAAAATTTTTTAAAAAGTTTGTGACAGTAAAATCACTAACTTAAGTTGTAACTACCGGTTCCATAAGATAAAAGCACAAATGTCTAAGAAATACAATGTTCAGCAAAACATTTAGGATATCAGAAGTGAAAATACAAGCCTCTAGATCACCTTGATTGCCAGGCCCATGATGAATACATAGGAAATAATTTTCCAATGGTTTTGTGTAACACTCATGTATAAGCAAAAGATAAATGAATCTTTCCAAAATAAAATTAGCATTAATTATGAACAAGCTGTTCGCTGGGGAAAGAAACCAGATAATTAGAGGGATACTTGGAAGTAAGTTGTGGGAAAGGCAAATAAAAGTTTTATTCATCACCGGGAAGAATTCGTTGGTGTGAGAACCAGTAAAGGGGATTTGGTGGGACTAGTTAAGAGAAGGTGTAATGACTTTAATTCAGACAAGTTTCTGTCCTGAATCCCCCACCTTCAAGAGCTAAGGGACTGAAACAACATGATCAATTTATCCCTCTCTGAAACCAAGCTGATAAGCTTCTTTCAAATCAACTACCAGCCCAGGACACTGAGCAGCTGATATAACCACGACAGTTCAGCTGCACAGAGCAGTACAGTATCCAAGAAACACGAGGAGAGCTTGCCTTTTAATGAGGCTGGACAAAAGAAAGTTACATGCCTCAGAAGCAGTTTCTCTGAAAACACATAGATAATATTCTTCATTTTAACTGCGGTAGTCTTAGTGAATTCAGTTCAAAAGTGTAAGTTAACTTTGGATTTCAGTAACTATAAAAAGTATTATTAAACATCCATAACCTTGATTGGCTATTAGTTTCTTCATTAGAACAAACATGTGTCCTGATTATATGTGTGGATGTGTATTTTCCAAAGGGTTGGCTCTGCTGACAGAGGGAGCATGCAGGGGAAAGAAAATTTATTACGCATTATAACCCACAGTTTTTTATAAGAAAATAAACACAGAGGTTAATATATTTCAATTTAGTCTTTCAGTAATTAAAAGAAATGGAAAGTAAATTATTATTAATTTGACTTATTTATGTATCTCCTCTGTATTTCTTGGGAGGCTATTAAAACACACTTAAATTGAAACAACTTAAAAAAGGTTTTGTGGCAAAACATGATTGAAAAGAAAATATGCTAAATAAAATAGTACCTTAAATTGTTAAAATATTATCTATATTCTCCAACAGATGTAGACATATTTTGTTAAGTTGACATCTTTGGTTCATGTAACTAATATCTAGATAAAGTGATATCTACCTCCTTTGTTACCTACCTAACATATTTGAGCCACCATGAAGAAAGATATCTACTTTTTGTACCTGTAACCAAAAATATAATAGAGGTTACTGATTTATTTGGATGTTTCTTAGATAATGTTACATTGATCTTATGTCTAAATTAAATTCATATTTTAATTTGCTTTCTTTTTTTCTACTTTATTGTTTTATAGTTTTTTTATGTGTGTGTGCATAAGGAGTCATAAGATAATTCATAATTTTATTTATGATTATATGTTTCCAAGAAATTCTTAGTTAAGTTCCATTTATAGGTATAATCCCCATTTTTTTTTTAACTCTCCCTTAGGGAAGAAGATATAATAAGAAATTGTGAAAGAGGGTTGAATGAGATGGGAGGCTCTCAAACTCCCCTCTTCCCATGGACACATTGAATATATAACTACGCAATGAGAAACTACTTCTGAAAGAAATCCAGAAAGTAGCAAAGGAGAAAATATCCACATTGAAAGTGATAGGCAAGATCGAGATGCATTCTCACCTTAAATGCCACCCCTGGCAGAGTGCCATAAAATTAGGAGGGAACTCCCAATTCCCAGCTTCACCCTGAGGAGCAAAGGGTTTGGAACTCATATTTAATACTCCAACATTTAAGACTCCCACTCCCACTCTAAGGTGCAGATCTCCACCTATATCTGAAAACCAGTGAGGCTTGGGCTCATGAGACTCCCAAGACGACACCAAATAAAACAGCAGTTGTTAAGAGTGCCTAAGCACTCACGGGGGCTATCCCATCAGGCTCTGTGGGGAGGGAATAGAGGAAAGCGCACATCCCCCAGTCTTTCCCTGAAAGAGATCTATCTGCATACTTTGAAAGCTATTATGGTCCTTTGGGGGCTGGCTGGGATCCTCCTGGGTACTGGTGAAACTGGCAGACATCTTCCCCACTGCCTCCCTCTAGCCTGCTCTGGGTCACCAGTATCTTCCTAGAAGGAGCTTGTACATAAGACTGTGTGTACCTCAGTTTTTGCACTTGATGCCTAAGAAACAGATCCCCAGATCAAATGGCTCTGAGAGCCAATGGTGATTGCATTCACGAGTCCCACAGGATTATAGCAAACAAAGAAGTTCTTAATGGGTACAAGAGCGTCCCCTTCCCCTTGTGGCTCTACACTCCCTACATTATACTTCAATAAAGCTGAAAAAAACTGTACATCTTAGAAATTGTTCTCAATACATTTCAAGTAAGGTGTGCTTTTTATTTTCCTTCTCATGGAGATAAATAGCACATTAGTACAAATGAAATGCGTGATACAAAACTCCTGTCAGACAGTTTTGTACAAAAATTGTGCTGGCTGATTGCTTAAAGTTGCTACTTATGAACAGAGGGACCTGGTTTTTGAATCCACCTTAAACAAAGTATGGAACTCTGACTGGATGTATCTACATCCAGTCGTTTCTGCACTGAGAGAAGCTATAAACCCAGTAGTGTCTTTAAAATTCATGCCCAACTACAAAGTCACTCTGTAAATGGGAGTGTGTGTATAAGAGTGGATACAGATATACTTGGACCTATAAAAATAAAAACTCTAATAATCAATATACATCTAGATATTACTGCATTGGAACTAGAATCTATATGTGATACTATCTAAATGTTGTATGATATTTTATTTTCTTATTATTTTTTAAATCTTTATTTATTTTGAGAGAGAGAGAGCAAGTACAAGCAGAGGAAGGGCAGAGAGAGAAAATCCCAAGCAGGCTCTGCACTGTCAGTATGGAACTCACAAACCACGAGATCACGACCTGAGCTGAAATGAAGAGTTGGACACTTAACTGACTGAGCCACCCAGGTTCCCCTTGTATAATATTTTAAATAGGAAATGAAGGAGCCCTCTTATCTGGTCTCTAGTTACCCTGAAAACCTGAATCTCTTCCTTTTAGCTTATCGTAAAAGAGCCAAGATTATGCTATTCCTAGAAAGGGAACCACTTTCAATTCTGATAAATGTAGTAAGAAAATCATTAGGAGCTATTATTTTTATACTGGATGAACTAAGAGTAATCACTTGAGTCCCTTTATGACTAATTAAAGTCTTAAAATTAGTAGGGCTATTAGGGTTACCAGGGCAATAGATACTACTTATGGATTCTTTGTGTGAATTTTAAAAGATGCACCCTTCTGAAAGAATTAGGAAAATGTGACTTCTCCAGACAGGAAAAAAACAAGTCCACTTTTCCTCCCAGCTGACTGAGCTCGTGTGGGTGTGTGAGCCTCTACATGTTGCAGAGCTCTGTGAGCTGAAAGTGGTCTGACTTTAGCCACCACACCCATCAGCCAGGTACCTTTGCAAGGAACATATACCACACAGCCATTCTCAATGCCCCTGACTCTTCCTTGATTTCTAAATCAAACACGTTATGAAGTTCACCGGGAAGAAGGACGGCAATTTACATTTACTCCTTATTTCGACAACAAATAAAAGCTTTATTTATTTCTTAAAAATAATTAGCAAAGAAGGAACTAAAGCATTGGGATGTAAGTCTCCCTCTCTCAGAGAAGCCTTCCTACGCAAGCTTTCTCAGTTACTTTTTATTACGTTGTCCTGTTTCTTATACTTATAATTCTAATTAACATCTCACATGATCTCGCTTATTGATTTGTTTAATTCTAGTCCCTCCCTCATCTTCAACATAAGCTCTAGGAAGACAGGGATCTTCTCTGTGCTTTCACCACTGCATTTCCCAGTGCCCATCTCAGTGACCAGAAAATGGGCCCACTCAATAGAGAACTGTGTATCCAGTAAGTGTCCATCAAATGCTGGGTTCATTGAACCCATATTTTAACTCATTTGTTGTAGAAAGGAAGAAAGGGAAGAAGAAAAAGTTTTAATAAACCAAAGAATATAATGCTCTACAGTTGGCAAAAGAGTCAAGAAAACTGATGATTACAATACTGGCAGAAGGGCTAAGACAGAAAAACATAGCTGGTGTCTTGAGAGAACTCATGACACTTCAAGTCCTAAGCGTCTCTGCCCACCTTCAAGCCGAGGATGGTCAGTCAAATAGAGATTTCTAGTAGAGACAATGCCTGAGCTAAAACTCAAAGGACAAAGAGAAGTTAGTTAGTATTTAATGCATAAATTGCAAAAGGAGTTCTCTGACAGTTGTTATTATTTCTATTATTGTTATTATTATTACTATTCAACCCCTTTAAGAAAATCACATAAATGATTATTTAATATGAGTCCTGCTAAGAGTCCTGAAAACTGGTGGATAGACTAAAAGACAATGCTATTAAGTGATGTTAAGGCAAGGGTGCTGAAAGAAGTGATTGCATTGCTACAATTTACTCACTCTGTCATCACAAATTCATCCAATCCCAGGGTAGAAACACCTGATCTATTGACTTTAGTGTACAAAAACAAGTCTCCCTTACTTAACCCTCTTCCTTTAACCTTCTTACAAAGAAATCCATTTGTACAAAGTTAATGACAAGGGAAAATATGAAATCTGTGAGTTCATGAACATCAAAACATTCTGTTCTTCCTTCATCCTCATAATCATGCCTCTGGTTACAGGGAAAATTCCCCGGATAAAGAAAATTTTCTGACTTCAATTTTTATTTTTCTTAATTTCTTTCCTGACTTATTACTTTCATGGGGCCAAGTTTCTTTTTGTTTTTTTTGTTTTTGTTTTTGTTTTTATAATTTAACTTTATTTTTTATTTTTTTTAATTGACATCCAAATTAGTTACTATATAGTGAAGCAATGATTTCAGGAGTAGATTCCTTAATGCCCCTTAGCCATTTAGCCATCCCCCCTCCCACAACCCCTCTCGTAACGCTCACTTTGTTCTCCATATTTATGAGTCTCTTTGGTTTTGTCCCACTCCTTGTTTTTATATTCTTTTTGTTTCCCTTCCCTTATGTTCATTTGTTTTCTCTGTTAAAGTCCTCATACGAGTGAAGTCATATGATTTTTCTTTCTCTGACTAATTTCACTTAGCCTAATACCCTCCAGTTCCATCCATGTAGTTGCAAATGGCAAGATTTCATTCTTTTTTGATTCCCGAGTAATACTCTTGTTGTATATATATACCACATCTTCTTTATCCATTCACCCATCAATGGACATTAGGGCTCTTTCCATACTTTGGCTATGGTTGATATTGCTGCTATAAGCAAGGGGGTGAATGTGTCCCTTCGAAACAGCACACCTGCATCCCTTGGATAAATGCTTAGTAGTGCAATTGCTGGGTCATAGGGTAGTTCTATTTTTAGTTTTTTGAGAAACCTCCATACTGTTTTCCAGAGGGGCTGCACCAGCTTGCATTCCCACCAACAACGCAAAAGAGATCCTCTTTCTCCGCATCCTCGTCAACATGTGTTATTTCCCGAGTTGTTAATGTTAGCCATGCTGACAGGTGTAAGGTTGTATCTCATTGTGGTTTTGATTTGTATTTCCCTGATGATGAGTGATGTTGAGCATTTTTTCATGTGTTGGTTGGCCATCTGGATGTTTTCCTTGGAGAAGTGTCTATTCATGTCTTTGGCCCATTTCTTCACCGGATTATTTGTTTTTTTGGGTGTTGAGTTTGATAAGTTCTTCATAGATTTTGGATACTAACCCTTTATCTGATATGTCATTTGCAAATATCTTCTCCCATTCTGTCGGTTGCCTTTTAGTTTTGCTGATTGTTTCCTTCACTGTGCAGAAGCTTTTTATTTTGATGAGGTCCCAGTAGTTCATTTTTGCTTTTGTTTCCCTTGCCTCCGGAGACGTGTTGAGTAAGAAGTTCCTGCAGGCAAGATCAAAGAGCTTTTTGCCTGCTTTCTCCTCGAGGATTTTGATGGCTCCCTGTCTTACATTGAGGTCTTTCATCTACTTTGAGTTTATTTTTGTGTATGGTGTAAGAAAGTGGTCCAGGTTCATTCTTCTGCATGTTGCTGTCCAGATTTCCCAGCACCACTTGCTGAAGAGACTGTATTTATTCCATTGGATATTCTTTCCTGCTTTGTCAAAGATTAGTTGCCCATACATTTGTGGGTCCATTTCTGGGTTCTCTATTCTATCCCATTGATCTGAGTGTCTGTTCTTGTGCCAGTGCCATACTGTCTTGATGACTATAGCTTTGTAGTATAGCTTGAAGTCTGGGATTGTGATGCCTCCTGCTTTGGTTTTCTTTTTCAAGATGGCTTTGGCTATTCGGGGTCCTTTCTGGTTCCATACAAATTTTAGGATTATTTGTTGTAGCTCTGTGAAGAACGCTGGTGTTACTTTGATAAGGATTGCATTGAATATGTAGATTGCTTTGTGTAGTATCAACATTTTAACAATATGTGTTCTTCCTATCCAGGAGCATGGAATCTTTTTCCATGTCTTTGTGTCTTCTTCAATTTCTTTCATAAGCTTTCTATAGTTTTCAAAATGTATAGATTTTTCACCTCTTTGGTTAGATTTATTCCTAGGTATTTTATGGTTTTCGGTGCAACTATAAATGGGATTGATTCCTTGATTTCTCTTTCTGTCACTTCATTGTTGGTGTATAGGAATGCATCCAATTTCTGTGCATTGATTTTATATCCTGCAACTTTGCTGAATTCATGAATCAGTTCTAGCAGTTTTTTTGGTGGAATCTTTTGGGTTTTCCATAAAGAGTATCATGTCATCTGTGCAGAGTGAAAGTTTGACTTCCTCCTGGCCGATTTGGATGCCTTTTATTTCTTTGTGTTGTCTGATTGCAGAGGCTAAGACTTCCAATACTATGTTGAATAACAGTAGCAAGAGTGGACATCCCTGTCTTGTTCCTGACCTTAGGGGGGAAAGCTCTCAGTTTTTCCCTATTGAGGATGATATTAGCATTGGGTCGCTCATATATGGCTTTTATCATCTCAAGGTATGATCCTTTTATCCCTACTTTCTTGAGGGTTTTTATCAAGAAAGCATGCTGTATTTTGTCAAATGCTTTCTCTGCATCTATTGAGAGTTTCATATGGTTTTTGTTCTTTCTTTTATTGGTGTGATGAATCACGTTAATTGCTTTGTGGATATTGAACCAGCCCTGCATCCCAGGTATAAATCCCACTTGGTCGTGGTGAATAATTTTTTTAATGTATTGTTGGATCCAGTTGACTAATATCTTGTTGAGGATTTTTGCATCCATGTTCATCAGGGAAATTGGTCTATAGTTCTTGTTTTTAGTGGGGTCTCTGTCTGGTTTTGGAATCAGGGTAATCCTGGCTTCATAGAAAGAGTTTGGAAGTTTTCCTTCCATTTCTATTTTTTGGAACAGTTTCAAGAGAATAGGTGTTAACTCTCAGGCAAGGAGAGAATCATAAAAGCAGCAAGGGAAAAAAAAGTCCCTAACCTACAGGGGAAAACAGATCAGGTTTGCAGCAGACCTATCCACAGAAACTTGGCAGGCCAGAAAGGAGTGGCAGGATATATTCAGCGTGCTGAATCAGAAAAATATGCAACCAAGAATTCTTTATCCAGCAAGGGTGTAATTCAAAATAGAAGGAGAGATAAAAAGTTTCCCAGACAAACAAAAATTAAAGGAGTTTGTGACCACTAAACCAGCCCTGCAAGAAATATTAAGGGGGACTCTCTGAGGGGACAAAAGATTTTGGTATATATATATACCAGATATACCAAAGTCAACAAAAGATTAGAAAGGACCAGAGAACACCACCAGAAACTCAAGCATCATAATGGCAATAAATTCATATCTTTCAGTACTCACTCTAAATGTCAGTGGACTCAATACTCCAATCAAAAGACATAGGGTAACAGAATGGATAAGAAAACAAGACCCATCTATATGCTGTTTACAAGAGACCCACTTTAGACCTAAAGACACCTACAGATTGAAAATAAGCTGATGCAGAACCATCTATCATGCTAATGGTCAACAAAAGAAAGCCAGTGTAGCCATATTTATATCAGACAATCTAGACTTTAAAGACTGTATCAAGAGATGCAAAAGGGCATTATATCATAATCAAGGTGTCTATAGACCAAGACCTAACAATTGTAAACATTTATGCGCCAAATGTGGAAGCACCCAAATATATTAATCAATTAATCACAAACATAAAGAAACTCATTAATAGTAATACCATAATAGTAGGAGCCTTCAACACCCCACTCACAGCAATGGACAGATCATGTAATCAAAAAATCAACAAGGAAACAATGGCTTTGAATGACACATTGGACCAGATGGACTTAACGGATATATTCAGAACATTTCATCCTAAAGCAGCAGAATATACATTCTTCTCCAGTGCACATGGAACGTTCTCCAGAATAGACCATATACTGGGACACAAATCAGCCCTAAGTAAGTACAAAAAGATCAAGATCATACCGTGCATATTTTCAGACCACAATGCTACGAAACTAGAAATCAACCACAAGAAAAAATTTGGAAAGGTAACAAATACTTGGAAGCTGAAGAACATCCTACTAAAGAATGAATGGGCTAACCAAGCAGTTAAAGAAGAAATTAAAAAGTATATGGAAGTCAATGAAAATGATAGCACCACAACCCAAAACCTCTGGGATGCAGCAAAGGTGGTCATCACAGGAAAGTCTATAGCAATCCAGGCCTTGCTTAAGAAGGAAGAAAGATCTCAGATACACAACCTAACCTTATGCCTTAAGGAGCTGGAAAAAGAATAGCAAATGAAACCCAAAACCAACAGAAGGCAGGAAATAATAAAGATTAGAGCAGAAATTAATGCTATCGAAACAAACAAACAAACAAAAAAACAGTAGAACAGATCAATGAAACCAGAAGCTGGTTCTTTGAAAGAACTAACAAAATTGATAAACCACTAGCCAGTTTGATCAAGAAGAAAAAGAAAAGGACCCAAATAAGTAAAATCGAGAATTAAAGAGGAGAAATCACAACCAACACAACAGAAGTAAAAACAACAATAAGAGAATATTATGAGCAATTTTATGCCAATAAAATGAGCAATCTGGAAGAAATGGACAAATTCCTAGAAACATATATACTACCAAAACTGAAACAGGAAGAAATAGAAAACTTGAACAGACCCATAACCAGTAAGGAAATAGATTTAGTAATCAAAAATCTGCCAAAAAACAAGAGTCCAGGGCCAGATGGCTTTCCGGGGGATTTCTACCAAACATTTAAGGAAAAGTTAACACCTATTCTCTTGAAACTGTTCCAAAAAATAGTTTCTTTTTGTTTTTAATGTTTATTTATTTTTGAGACAGAGAGACAGAATGAGAGCAGGTGAGGGGCAGAGAGAGGGAGACACAGAGTCTGAAACAGGCTCCAGGCTCTGAACTGTCAGCACAGAGCCCGATGCAGATTGGAACCCATGCACAGTGAGATCATGACCTTAGCCAAAGTCGTTGGTAACCGACTGAGCCACCCGGGTGCCCCCAAGGTTCGTTAATAGATCATTTTGGCTCCCATCTTTATTTTCTTTGGGGAGAATACAATTATTTGAAGAATGAAATTATTTAAAGAGAAGGGTTATATCTCTGCCTCATTTTCCGAGGTGCACAACTCCCTGGATGATAGATAGCTTTTTTCTGGTTCATCAATCAGGTAAAAGTGAGTTGAATAAAAGTGAATTTGGGGATGATAGATTATTTGAGGGGACAAGTACCTCTCTTAAAGCCTTATTCAGCTAGTGAGAGAAAAGGGACCATGAGTCTTAGGCAGCTCATCTGAAGCTGGGCAGGGTGGTGGTTTGAAGGGTTATTTTGAGTAGGAGTATGGACTGGAGAGTTAAAATATTCTGTATTGTCTGATAAGAAAGAAGAAAACTTTGGAGAAGGAGAGCCTCCTTGTTTTCTCAATATGTTGCATTAGATTCCTAGGGCTGATATAACAAACCATGACAAGCTGGGTGGCTTAAAACTACAGAAATCTATTTTCTCATGGTTCTGGAGGTTTGAAGTTCAAAATCAAGTTGTCTGTAGCCCATGCTTTCTCTGAAGTCTCTAGGGGATAATCTTTCTCACACCTTTCTCTTAGCTTCTGGTGATGCCAGGAATCCTTCATATCCTTCGCCCTGTAGACACATCACATTCCCCACAATGCCATTCCCCAGTGACTTTAATAGTTTCTGACACAGTAGGATCTTAATATGTATTTGGTGAATTAATGAATAATCTGAAAACCTAACAATTGTTTATAACATTGATTTTCTAGGTGACATGTATTGTGAATTCCAAATGATTTATTAGTGAAGTTTGGGAAAACAACCTATATATGAACTAGACATTTCCTGTATAGTTTTCTAAGAGATTAATAGGCATTTTGGGTGTGTTGCTAAAAAAGCCCACACTGGTCAGAAGTAATTTGATTGACTGGTTTTAAAGTTACAACATAATTGCATATTAAGTCCAGTTACAAAGTTACTCTGCTGTTATTATAATTAATATGTAGGTAATATAAGTCCCTAGTAGGAAGTTTAGTAAATAAAATTCTTATTTTAAAAGGGTAAAAAGAAAGGGTGCCTGGGTGGCTCAGTTGGTTAAGTGCCTGACTTTTGATTTCGGCTCAGGTCATGATCTCAAGGTTTGTGGGTTCAAGCCCCACATCCACTGTTTTGTTATCATAGAACCTGCTAGGGATTCTTTCTCTCCCCCTCTTTCTGCCCCTCCCCAACTCTCTCTCAAAATAAATAAGTAAACTTAAAAAAAAAAAAGAGTAGAAAGAAATTACAATCAATCCCTATTCTTTCCATACAAGGATAAACACTATTAACATTTTAGTATGTACCATTTATATAATTTTGATGCATTTGTAAGTAAATTTTACTTACAAAAATGACATCTTATTTTACATACACTGTAGTAACATAAAATTTTTACTTGGCAATACATTTTGCTTATTTCATTGTAACAAATTGTCATTACACAGAGTAATGTTAATGGCTTCATACTATTCTACCAGGTAAGTATTTTATGTCATGACTTATTTAAATAATTCCCAATTGCTATACTGTGATTTCAAACAATGTTTTAATGGGACTATTGCAGCAAACTCTTTGTTAGTGTCTTTAATTATGTTCTTATGATAAATTCTTAGAATTATAATGACTAGGTGACAGGATGAGTCCAATTTAGGACATTTCTTTGACTTGATTTTTTAAAAATATTAATTTGTTTAAGACAAAATAAATGTTTATCTATTCAAACATACTAATAAGAACAACAGCCACTCAATTAACATATCATAGATGCATAGACCTATTTCCAGTCTGTAATGAATTAAAGTTAAGTGGATATATTTGTATGTAGTTTAAATACTAGTAGAGCACATGATGTTATTATACTGAGGATGTACTCCATGTTTATTTATTTTCAAAGTTTATTTCTTTATTTTGAGAGAAAAGGGGGGCAAGTGAGCATGAGCGGGGGGAGGGGCAAAGAGAGAGGGAGAGAGAGAATCTCAAGCAGGCTCTGTGCTGTCAGCACACAGAGGCCCAAAATAGGGCTCCATCTTAGGAAGAGTGGGATCATGACCTGAGCCGAAACCAAAGGTCAGACACTTCACCGACTGAGTCACCCAGGCACCCCGAGGATGTACTCCATATTTAATCCAAAGGTAATAAATCAAAGGTAATTAAATAAATCAAAGCTAAGAATTTATTCAGTTATCACAGCTAATTATAAAAGAAACTACGGCATGTTTTCCCCAGCTACTCAAGTGAGTTATTTAGCACTTCTGAGTTCAACACAGGAAGAAAATTGGAGCACATGCCTGCATAAGATGATTCTAGTAATCGTTCATTTAATTGGTCATTGTCAATAGCAATGTCTTACCATATCTTTTTGCAAAATGGAACAAATATGCTGTATCCTAAGATTTCCACTTTTATATATCTTTGCCGCTTGTTCCGTTACTGAATTTTCTAAAGATTTGATTAAAGGAAGCCAATTCGGACATTAGTAACCTGTAATAAATCAAAACTAATATATATCAAAGATAATAAAGCAAAGGCTGCTAGTTGGCAGCCTTTTAGTGTTTTCTTTTAGGAAATAATTTTCTCGCCTTTGATGATAAGTGATTATTGTAACTGAGATAGGTATTTATGAAACAAAGCAAAGACTCTGAGTATAACTTTACGGCTTCAATTTGTTGCATGTTACATTAATGGAGAAATCTAGCAATACACATAAATATATAGCTTGATATTCACAGGAACTCAGAGGAGTGATAAAAAATATTAGACCAAGACTGAATAATTCTTCCTCAACCAGGCTCTGCTCTATCACTCATTGTTTTATAATAGTGTGTCCTTAAAATTTGGTTTCTTCATTTATTTTTTTTTAATTTTTAAATTTCTTCTTTTTTTTTTTTTTAGAGAGAGAGAATGTGAGCAGGGGAGAGAGGCAGAGGGAGAGAGAGAGCGAGAGAGCAAGGGAGACAGAGAGAGAGAGAGAGAGAGAGAGAGAGAGCAGGCTCTCTCTTAAGCAGGCTCCATGCTCAGTGCAAAGCCCAATGCAGCGCTTCATGCCACAACCCTGGGATCATGACCTGCGTCAAAATCAAGAGTCAGATGCTCAACTGACTGAGCCACCCAGGCACCCCTTGGTTTCTTCATCTAAATCTATGATAATTTATAAAAGGATTTCTCATCACTTACCCACTTCCAGGGGGCGGGGGGGGGGATAAGTTAGGTAGGAAAATAGATGAATTATTAATTATAATTTTTCAGATAAGTTTATCTTTATTTTGAGGGTGAAATGAAGAAGGGAGATGTTGGATAAACACCAGGAAACAGGTGCAAAGACAAAATGGATGGGATTTAATCAGAAAGGTTAAGAAGTCTGTAGGCTCTAAAAAAAAGTGCTTAAGGAAGAGATATTAAGTTTGTAACACATTTCTAAACATATCAATGAAAAACAATATAACACAAAAACTTGCAACATATCGCTTTCTTACATTTTTATTCATGGCAGTATTGATAAATATTTTCTATTTTATCATCTTCTCTAAAGGAAGGGATGCTATGCAATTGATTTCTAAATGTATGACTATAGATTTAATTTCAGGTAGCAAAATAGTGTATTAATGTCAGCTCCACCTACCAAGAAGCACTACATTGAGTTTTTAAAACATGTTAGCATATGCATTGCCTCTCTTCCCAATTTTTCTACCCGGATAGTATTCACCTGTCTCTACCTATAAGGACTAGGAGCTATGAAAAACTACCACAAATACAATCTTTTCTGGGAAGACCAGTGTGGAAAATTGCTGTGTTTAGTGATGTGGCAAACAAAGGCAAATGAAAATTTTTCCTTACTCTCTACAGCCCATTGACAAGTCCTTGAGACAGGCAGAGTGACATTCCTCTAGGAGCTCAGCTGCCCCCATGATGACACTTTGCTCAGGGCAAAAGGGAATCTTAGTTTAACATTATCTTGACTCCCCAGGATCCTATAAGTCTGCTTTAACATATAAAAATTCCTTTGGAAATTTCCTTTATCTCTACCACCCCTCCCCACCCAAGATAATAGCTTGGCCATCATACTCCAAGCATATGGCCCACTCATATACATCTGAGATGTCTCATGACTGAGTGTTTACTAAGCAGTAATAAATGACCTTTTTCTAATAGCAGCTAGTGCCTCAAGGTCCTGGAAATCTTGCTTGCAAAATATCTTAATATCTTAAGATATCAAAATACCTTGAGAGACTTACACTGCCTCTCTCAAAAATAGAAAAAATAGAAAAACTTAAAAAAAAATAGAGAAAGGCAAGGTGACACGTTTCCACTTGTGGCAAAAAAGAAATGAAGGTCTAGAGAACTTGGCTAGGCCGACAATGGGTGCCAGGTTTGGAGTCAACTCCCAGAAAACAGGTTTCCCATTTGGGCAGACACATCACTGCTGCAGGTAAGTACATTAGACCCTGCCTGAGGCTGTGGCATTTTTCCATTTCCACAAGTCTTCCTGAAAAGTTGAACATGGTAATTGTTAACCTAAGCAATATTTCTTACAAAGAGGCTAAAGCAAATTGGAGTGTCAGAAATCTGGAAAGTAAATGACATGTTGAAACTTTACGATTGATTCTCTGTCATGGAAGAATACGTAATAAACCAGCTCTAATTCGACAAAAGAGTGGGGAGGGGAGATAAGAGGAGATTCAGTGACGGTCGTGATAGTAGAAAGATAGCAGCAGCAGCAAAGCAAAATTCATGTATTCAACTTTGGCTTTGAAACTAAGTAATTCCTTTTTCTATTCGAGGAAGAGGGTTGACATTAGAATAGTAACAGCACCTCATCTTGAAAATAAGGAAAATAATATAATCTGCAGAGTACTGATTTATCAAGTAAAGGAAATGACTTCTCTAAAGGATATGGGAGCTTTTAAAAAAAATTATTCCTTTTTCTTTGTGAGTTTTGAACTCATTCTTTATGGGTCAGTAATTTTAGATCTGCCTCTTAGGATGCACTTATTTGAAACTTCATGAAATACTAAGTGTAAACGATTCATAGAAGTTTTATACATTTTATAAGTTTTTAGAGATTCAATAGATTCTAAGCTCTGTATCTCTTCATTTTTACCCTTTGAGCTGTTCTTTGTATCCACACCCCTGCCCCCGACATTTTTCCTCAGGACTCTCTGAGGTGAAAAATTATTATTGCTACTCATTACCAGCCTCATTTTTTTTTCAATTTAGAGATAACACAGGATGTGTACCTATGTCAATAAGATACCATTTGCCTTACGGGTACACATACATCTTTTCACTGAAGTTATTCTGGCGTAGGCATCCCTCATATTATGCCTTTGGTGGTTTGCCTATATTCTACCTCATGAGAACCACACTTGTAATAAAACAACCATGTAATTTATAGCGACAAATGTTACTTAACTAGATTGTAGCATTCTACTTTGAGTTTTAAAAACATTCTTAAATTAAGGTAGATAATTACTTTAGTTGCCTAAGGTAAAGAATTCTTGCCAGAACTCTAAGATGTTTGATTTGGATGACTTTCTTTTCTTTAGACACATGATTAGTTCGCTGTTTCCATACAGTGAAAAGAGTTATTTTTCTTGAGGATTATAGGTTTCTGTTTATTCTTGCAACCTCTTTTCTGAGGTTGGGAACAGAAGCAAAGCCAATAAAACAGTAGTGGACCAACTGCAATTTTTTATTAAATTTTAGTTTTTAAATCTTAAAGGCTGAAATCCTAAAATAGAATTAATTTGTTTTTTTGAATTTATTTCATTGTTGAAATAAAGCAATTGGGAGGAAATAATTTTCTAAATTAAATGCCTTGGTTTTTTTTTTTAGTTATCCATCGTTATTTTGTTATTTGTATTAAAGTAAATATTTTTTTAAGTGTCAGTGATTATACATATGGTTGTCCTTCCATAAATTTTAAAGTATTGTATTTAATTAGGGCTAGGAATAAGTAATCTTCATAAAAATATATTTTCATATTTTAAAAATAAATTTTAAAAAGTAGGAACTAAATGGTTTCTGAATTTCAAGAATATGCTTGTAGAACCAAGCACATAGCTATGGTAGCAGTTAATTATTATAATTATATAATAATTGCTGTAGTAACATACCCACTCTGTCAGAACAAATTAAGGTAACTCCTGCAACCTATCAAATGAAATCATTATAGTTTCTAGATATAAACATAAGGTTTCCTATAAGTTGATTGGTTTCTATTTAAAAGGAATCATCTTGTTCATCTGAACATGCTTACATGATTATAATTATGATCCTTATTTATTTTCTAACATATTGGTCAATAAATGAATTACAGATAACAATATTAGACAGGCAGATAATTTAGCTCTTAAATTCAATTAGTATTTATGTGGGCTCCTCTGCTCATTTGGTTTTAACACTCAAACCTCTGATCATCATTGCCCTTAGACTTTTCCTTTTGTTCTTTAGATCATTTCCACATCTCATTACTCTTAGAGCAGCTTGACTCAGATGTTAGACTTTTCTCTGATTCTTACATTTGACTTTCTACTGGCTGCTTAATTCTTCTATCTCTTTATTCTCTGAATTGGGAGTTTCAATATTTTTTTTCCTAAAAGCAATTCCTTCAGTAAGACTTGGCTTTTATTTTCTTCTTAGCCAGGTTAGACATCTTTAAATATAGATATCTATACATATTTATAATTTACCAGAAAATGCCAATAATGTGGTTTTTCACTGTAGAACTTGCACTAGACAAGAAGTTTATAGATCTGATTTCCACCCACAGCTTCAATTAAACTCTGGTTGGATGAGCATATTCTTGCTCAAGGATTTATAACTGCCCTATTAAATAGAGGAGCTGAATTAGGTTGTCTTTAAAATCTTTGCAACATTATGCTCAGTCTACCAATACCAATAGGCCTCAATATATTTCTGTTTCTTCAAAGGGAATTTAATGGAACAAAAATAATTTATTCCTTGGACCAGCCTTACTCCATGATAAGTGAGTCCTTTAGGAAAATTCTCTAAATAGGGCTTGACAGCTGCTTCCCAGCCCCCATTCTGTAATTCTATTTTTCTTTAATTAGGCATAGATTTGGCTAATATTTTTGAACAATATTTTCCCCAAAGTGTGCCAATACTGAGCTCTACAGGAAGATCGCCTAAAATCGGCAAGTTCACTGTTTAATGTCCCTTTGCTTAGAATATGTATGTTGCCATAGATAGCTTGAGAAAAACTTAGACTGTTTATCCTAGATTAAGCAAAAGGAAATGTACCTACATTTCATCAGAAGCCAGAATTTCTACTACAGTGCTATGGATTACAAGCATCAAAATATTCAGTCCCTTTGCTGCAATAATCAACTGGTATTTCTTACCTTGCCCTTAAAAAATTTTTTTTAAGTTTATTTATTTTGAGAGACAGAGATAGTGTGAATGGAGGAAGGGCAGAGAGAGAAGGAGAGAGAGTCTCAAGCAGGCTCCTAGCTGCCAGCTCAGAGCCCAATGTAGGGCTTGAACTCAGAAAACTCAGACACTTAACCAACTGAGCCATCCAGGTGTCCCTTAACTTACCTTTCAAAAATAAGCTTTAACAACTCTCTGATTTATGTCCCAAAGTTGAATAATACCAGCTCTGGGTTAAGAACTATTCAAATAGAGTAAGGAGTTCCTCCTTTTTGGGCAGAGGGAAAGTATAAGAACACATGAAATCTAGATATGTCTTACTATCTTATTTGATAGGGGAAATGAAGGCTGTTCAAATGACTTGATTGTTCTCTGACTTTTGGTGTCCATGTCTTTGGAATAAAACAAGATTGAAAATTACAGTTGAGAGGCGCCTAGGTGGCTCAGCCAGTTAAGCATCTGACTCTCAATTTTGGCTCAGGTCATGATCTCATGGTTCATGAAATTGAGCTGCATGTGGGGCTCTGAGTTGACAGTGCAGAGCCCTCTTGGTATTCTCTCTCTTCTTCTCTGCCCCTCTCCCACTTGTGTGCTCTCTCAAAATAAAAAAACAAACTTTTTTTTTAAAGAAAAATACAGTCCAGAGTAGGGAGAGGAAACATCCTTGAGTATGGAACCCTACCAACAATACCCTATAAAAGTTAAAAATATTTGATTTTCCTCTACTTTGCTGATGATAAGAGAATATAAAAACTAAAACAAACAACAAAAAAAAAACATAAAAATTATGTCCAAATTAGAGTTTAGTATTCTACCAAGGTACCAGGGAAAAAATTTCTGATAATGATCAAGAGGTTATTAAGAGACTTTATGGAATGCTATAATAAATAATTAATACATGCTTATATATTGATATAGGAATTATATAAGATATATATGAAGTAGCAGGCAGCAAGGCTTATATATAAAACCGATGTTTTCCCTGAATTAATACTAGAATATACATATTTCTATATATTTCCATCTTATGAATAGTTTTTTTAATGTGGATATTTAGATTCATCTTACCAAAACTGTCTTCTTCCATTGCTTCTTGAAATATAGAAGCTAAATTATTTTAAAATTTTCTTTAAAAATACTTTTACAATAAAGATACTGAGTTACCATCAGATAGAGTTACTTTCCTGACTGTCCTGGGAATTGTTAAATAAAAGTCTCCTAATTCTACTGAATGTATCACCACTTCAACTAATTATCTTATATCATGAACTACCACTTCTTTCTAGGCTAACAAATTACATAAAAATCCTTTCTCTCTAAATTGTGAAGAATCATCTTTCCTGGCTTCAATAATTTCCTGGAGTTTCTTTTTCCACACAATTCCACGTTTCATACAACACAATATAGGTAGCATTCACTTGTCACGGAACTTAGACTTCTACATTTCTTGATTTCAACATAAAAAATCCAGGTTAATTCCATATATAAAATATGTAACAAAAAAATTAGCTGTTATATTATGTTAATTGGATACGTGTGACAAACGCTGACTTTTAAGTACTTCAGCATTAAAAAGTGGGCATATATGAGGGACTCAGTTAAAATTACAGTTGGTGCAGTTAGTATTCTCTTTAAATTTTCTTTAACGTTTTATTATTATTATTATTCTGGAAAGAGAGAGAGCACAAGTGGGAAAGAGGGGCAGATGAAGGGACCGAGAGAGAACCCTAAGCAGGCTCCATGGTCAGTGCGGAGCTTGATGCTCTATCTCACAACCCTGAAATCATGACCTGAGCCAAAATCAAGAGTGGGACACTCAACCCACTGAGCCATGCAGGTGTGGTTAGTATTCTAATCAAGAATCTGTCCCCAGGAGGGTTATGGGTTAGCATTATACCAGAAAAGTCTTAATCCATATTAAGTTATTATAAAATAATATAATAATTTCCCATGGGTGAATTTAAAGGTATTCAAGATCTGTGGATTTGCTAAAATTCTTTAGAGACACTTCTTTCCTTTTTCATGAACAGCGTATGAAACCAGTTACGTCTGTAGCCTTTGTTTAGGAATGGAGCCCAAGATTTCATTTCCCAAATGGTTTTATGTGCTGCCATCATTAGAAGGACTCCTGATTGCCTGGTAACAACTAGGTTAAAATATTTCTGCTTCTGGCATATTCTAAGTGAGCTTTCTGGAATGATGTCAAGTGAACATGTCACGGAGACAGCCCCTGAAAAAACAGTAGTATGACATGAATCTTGCCAGTCTGAATGAAAGTTTCATGCCTGCATAATAATAAATGATTGTTTACTAAGTGTCTTATTGTGGCAGATATGATCTTAGAATTTGCCTACTTTCATTATAAACTGGTAGTGATGTTACATGGTAGACTAAATTGTGACTACCACAAACTCTTCAGACAGCGACTAATAGGTGAACTAAGAACAGTTGATTTATTTTGCCTTGGGTTGCTTTACAACAGAGCCTCTGTTGGTGATCACCTTGAAAGATGTGGATGCAGGTTGGAATACAGAAAGAAGAAACATGAATTATACTGCAAAAAAAAAGAGAAGGGAGCATTTAAGAGTGGGAATGTTTGGGGTGCCTGGGTGGCTCAGTCAGTTGAGCATGCAACTTCAGTTCAGGTCATGATCTCGCAGTTGACGAGTTTGAGCCCTGCATCAGGCTCTGTGCTGACAGCTCAGAGCCTGGAGCCCATTTTGGATTCTGTGTCTCCCTCTCTCTCTGCCTCTCCCCCGCTCATGTTTTGTCTCTCTCTGTCTTAAAAGTAAAGGTAATTATTAAAAAAAAAATTTTTAAGAGTGGGAATGTTTGGAAAGGAGATGGAGACAAGATAAGTGACCATATGTGACTACTGAGCACTTATTGAAAATATGCTTAAAGTGTTTCCTTACCTCTTCACTCATATTGAAATATTAAATGTACTTATCAATATTAATAATTAAATATTACTAATGAAACTATTAAAATGCTGTAATAATACTTTGTTGAATTAGTATGATTTTAGAATAAGACATAGCTTTTCCGAGCAAAACAAAACCAGATATAACTTTTTTAAATTAATAACCTGGTACATAAAAACTTAAAAGTTCTATATAGAAAAGATATACAGAGTTTTAAGAAAAGGAGAAAATGTCAATTTGTACTGGCAGCATAGAGCAATTAAAATAGCAAATAGCTCATTTTCTCGTTAGTGTATATACACAAAGCCACAACAAAATAATATGATACACACAGCAATCACAATCAGAAAAGATTAAGAAAGAGTAGTTTTCAAAAAAAAAAGAAAAAAAACTGTAGACACATGAACAGATTTTCAACTTCATACAAAGATATACAAATAAAACATGAGATTCTATGGTTTCCCAACACATAGACACATATGAAAAGTTGGAGAAAATCCAGTATTGGTGAGAGTAAATAAGCACTGTCACAAATTTTTGGTGGGGATGTAAATGGATGTGAATGTTTTGGAGGGAAGTTGGTCATAACTATCAAAATGCATAATGCGTGGGGTGCCTGAGTGGCTCAGTCAGTTAAGCATCTGACTTCGGCTCAGGTCTTGATCTTGTGGTCTGTGAGCTCGAGCCCCACGTCCAGCTCTGTGCTGGCAGCCCAGAGCCTGGAGCCTGGTTCAGATTTCTCTCTCTCTCTCTCTGCCCCTCCCTCACCCATGCTCTGTCTCTGTCTCTCAAAAATGAATAAATGTTAAAAAATAAATATATAATGCATGTATTTGTTCCAGCATTTCATGCATATTAATGTAATCTTGGATAAACTCACAAGAATTATCAAAACATATATTCAAAGTTATTCATTACAGCACTATAATTAAAACAAACTAGAAAGAAAGCCAATAATCAATATTAAATAGAAAACTAGTGAAATGATTTATAATACATCAATACCATGACATATTATACAGCTTTTATGCATACAAAAGAACATTTATAATTAATTATATAGACAGATCTCATATAAAAATTATAACTGAATCATTACAAGCATATTTGTCTTTTTTTTGAATATTAATTAAATTATTTTAGAATACATAAGAAACTTGGTAGTGGTTAATTTTTTAGAGAAGTCAGGGTAGTACCAGATAGAAATACTTTACTTTCAATTTATAATTTCTGGACCACATGATCGAAATATGGTATCTTGTTTTAAAATAATAACAGATATGTGGGGTTTTTTTAAGTGCCCAATAATAGAAATTATGAAGAAAATTCTGGGCATGAGTACACATTTGATGAGCTTAAGGAATAATATTATTATAGGAAAATGTTTTAGAAATTTTTATAGCCGGTTATGACATAGGTATTAGTTATCTGATATGTCTAATTACTTACGATTTAAATATTATCCTTAATCAAAATAATAGTAAGTATAAAAATGTATGAACTTTGGCCCTAAAATAACATAAAAACTACAGTTAAATGATAGTTTAGGTGATTAGAAGAGATCTTTAGACACTTTAAGAGTAAAATAAAGTCAAATATATTATTTATAAAACTGCAAATCTTTCTTCATGGCTCTCATATGAAACAAAACTAAAACACTGGGTGTAGTGAATACCCATGAGAATTTTTTTCTAGGTGCGCATTAGGTATAATCCAGGTTATGTTGTATTTAGAAGAGAGAGAATCAGCAATTTTCTTTCGTAGGGACCATTGGATTTCTGGGACAGAGAAACCATTTTTAATATATGACTAATAAACATATTTGGATTGGATTATATAATCTGAGTTATCAGGAGGAAAAGAGATTTGTAGATATCTTTTAATTAGATTTGAATTGAAATGGGAATAATTATTTACTATTACATGTTTAGAAGATAAAAGGCATTCAATAAATATTTGTGGAAGGAATTAATAAATTACTGGGTGAATACACAATCTGTATTTAAATTAATACAGCAACTTAAAATTTCTTATTATGGGTTACAAAAAATATATTTTATTCTAAATAAAACATTAGCACTCATCCGTCTCCACATAGGCCTAGTAAATACACACACACACACACACACACACAAATGGGTTGGAAAAACAGGTTAGGAAACCTTGATATTGGTATGTAGAATAAGATCAGCACATATAAAGTGAATTGAAGACTAAGTCGAAGATATACTAAACATCTAAAGTATTCAAGAACAGACCAACTGACTAAAAAAGTAAACAAATAATAACAGATATAACTTCATATCTGTCTCCATCTAAAAAAATTAAGTGATGACTTAGCAATAATCATGTTATTTTGGTCAATTTACAAATGAAATTTTTTAAACAATGTATAACCAACAGTCTCATCTCAATTTTCCCATATTGTATTTTTCAGGGATTAGATTAAATAAATTATTGCCATATATCCATTTACCCTTTGTAGAAAAGTATGCAAATCACTTATCTAGTGTTTTCAACCACACTTTTTATAAAGATGGATATATTTAGGCAGAATTCATAATGCCACACTACATACAAAGAAGACCAGTGTGAAGAAAATCACCTATTTGTATTCAGATTTCTTATTTAATTCTATGAATATATATTTCTTGTTTGAGGTAGAAATATGTAATCCAAATGAGTAGGTTTTTGGTTTGCTTTTGTTTTCATTCCCTAAACATGGTATACCTCCTTTAACATTCACTTGGGAATATCCTGATATCCTGTACATCATAACATGAGACAAACCATTGTTGAGCTGAATAAATGGTTTCCAGGAATAATAATATTTTTATAAACACATATATGTTCTTTAGTTCAGGGAAGAAAACAAGTTTGAAGAAAACACCCCCTGTTTTCTCATCGGTAATAACCTGTAACCCAATTTTAATTGACTGCCCTGGACTCAACATCCCATAAAACACCTGTATGGTATCAGAAGACAGTACCACCATCAGCCTAAATTAAAATGCTATCAACAGATAGAGTGTGCTGAAGACAAAAAGAAAAAGTAAATATAAGGATCAGAGCTTGGTGGGGAACACTGAAATTTCATTTGTCTGGGCCATTTTCATGTCTGCCAGCCTTAGCATGGGAAACAACTTTTAAATCCAAGGTATATATGTGCATACTTATTAGGGAGAGATCATCACCTCTTCTTAACTGAAATACTTTCCTATGTAAGCTCAGTTTTCAAAACTGTTACTTAGGAATTCAGGCTATTTGTGTGTTTAGCACATATTTGGATTTAGGAAGATACATTTATCTGTGAAAATATGACATGCCCAATTAGGTATGTGTTGAAAACAGATTAACAAACCATTCTATCTCTACTTACAGTTACATTACCTTCAAAAACTTATTGTCAGACCATTCAAAAGCTTCCATAATTTAGTATAACTACCTGAGGGCATATAAAGCAATTTACCCAATTGTGAAATATAGTTATTTATAATAAAATACAATTCAGTCATTTATTTAAATATCCAGGATACAAATCTAGTTTGCATTAGACTATAATCAGACTAAATTATTATTATTATCAAAGACCGGGTATAATAAAAGAGTATAATCAAGGCTAAAACAATAGTACAGATGAGCAAGGGAAATTGTATTTAATTATGTTAGAAAAAAATCAGAGTGATAACATTTGTCTCTTTTAAGAAATAAATTTGACTTTACTTTAAGAAAACAATTTTGAGGGGTG
Source organism: Panthera uncia (assembly GCF_023721935.1). Classification (NCBI taxonomy): domain Eukaryota; kingdom Metazoa; phylum Chordata; class Mammalia; order Carnivora; family Felidae; genus Panthera; species Panthera uncia. Next base: position 105,536,622 of record NC_064809.1, on the reverse strand, counting down.
CCTGGGTGGCTCAGTCGGTTAAACATCCGACTTCAGTTCAGGTCGTGATCTTGCAGTTCGTGGGTTCAAGCCCCACGTCTGGCTCTGTGCTGACAGCTCAGAGCCTGAAGCCTGCTTAGGATTCTGTGTCTCCCCCTTTTCTGCCCCTCCCATGCTCATGCTCTGTCTTTCTGTCTCTCAGTAATACATAAACATTAAAAATTAAAAAAATTAAAAAAAACAAAACAAAAAATTTTAAGTGTAATTGTTTAGAATAGCTTTTACCTTTTCAGAGATACTTATCATCTTTATTATGAAAAGAAACTTTTAACATAATATACCTGTAAATAGCTACACCTTTCAAGACAGCACTATCTAGTTTTGTTTTATTTTTTTTCCAAATCATATCAACCCTGGAAAAAAAATGTTTCTCTAGATTCAAGGAGATTCATGAAGCAGCATGTGTTTATTTCAAGGTCTGTCATTCCTCAGAGATACAGGCCCAAGCCTGCTTGGTTTGTGACAGCTAATAATGTCTCAGAATTGAAAAGAACTATTATTCTTATATTAGTTATGCCCTGTACCAGTTTGGTGAATTAAGTCTCAAGCTTTGAGAGTCTTACTTCATGAGTAAGCTCAACTTCCAGTCATCAAAGGTACTTTAGTTCCAGCACAACTAAAGTAGCAATGGTTGTCTGTAAATCTGTTGATGCCTGAGGAAAGAGGAGAATGAGATGGTTTCTAAATTGAATGGGACATGGGTGGTGGGTGGTGGGCAGTCGTGCAGGTATGACAGGATGGAGCTCTTATGAAAATGTCATGTACACAACAGGAGCCTTAGAGATTTTGAGAGAGTGGAGACTTACCTTGAAGGAAGTGCCCAATCAGCTGTGTGCAATAAGCCATTCTTCTGGTAGTAATCCTTCCTCACAGGAGAGCAATGTAGGAGAATTCATCTTCAAGGAAAACCCAGTTGGGCAGGTTTTTTGGGAACCGGTGTCCATGATGCCCTGAAGTATCAAGGCACCCAGGTTCAGAAACCCTGGCCTGAATCAGTGAGACCTGTTTCAATTGGATAAGGAACACAAAGAAAATGATGACTTAGTCCCTGGTGGCTGTTCAAAAGCTCTTTAAAGTTCATTGACATTATAAAACACCAAAGGCAAATTCACTTAGTTCATTTTAAACTTGAAAAGAAAGATGGGTGGGGGGATCATTTGAACACCTTCATCTCAGTGGGGTGTTGTAAATCACTCTAGTACTTAAAACATGAAAGGAATTTATTTCACTGCAGAATGTCTCTTAATTTTGTAGTTCTGTGGATGAAAGGCCTTTCCATAGAAACTGAGAAAAGAAGATTGTAATAGAGCCGGTAGCATAAAAACATATAAATTTAATTCTTTCATATGGCGTTTAAACATACCAATAAAATTCAGTAGCTTTTGTCCAACTTGTAAGCAACAGGATTACAAATGGGAGTAATTTAAGTTTTCATTACCCAGTCCTCCTGATCCTTAAAGGTAATAAAGGAGTAAGTTTTAGTGAAAAACATATCGTAATAGGCCAGGCTTGAAAATTGCAATAAACATGATAGGACTGCATGGATGACGAAGGATTCTTAGCAAGATGTAACAGGGTGGAATTAGTGTTGGAGCAATTATTTTAGCAGTGCGCTTGTTTTCCTTGTGCAATTTATGACCTTAATCACTTGTAAGCAAATTCAATCATGAGGCAATGCTCTTGCTATTTACACTTAGTAACATTGGCAGTGCACGGTGGATGAAAACTCTTCACACATGGCTTCTTCTTCCATAAAGGAGGTTTCCTCTAGCTTTTTATTTGTTTTGGATTTTTCAACTCAACAAAAGGATGGAGATCTGGCTTGTGAAAATAAGCCCTTGGAAAGGAGCCACAGATAGGTGTCAACAAGCCTAGGCCTGCTTTCTCATCCACAAAGCAATGCATCTATTTTCTTTTGTGCTACACAATATATGTGGGGAAACAGACCCCAGGTTCATGTGAAATTGAGACTGAACTCAATTGCTAATCAGCATTCTGAGCTACGCCCAAGAATGTTCGGACTGTACTATACTAAGCCCAACTGCACAACCACAACGAAAATATAAAATAATTGGTTGATGAATATAGATGTGGGTGGCAGTTTCATGTTGGTGGGCCAAAATTGGCCTGATGCAATGCTTCATTGAAGTGTTTGCCTTAAACAGAATGCTCTATATAATGAAGAAAGTTACAGACAAGACTCGACATAAATAGTATTAACTTGAGAACACTTTGAATTTCTTTAGACTGAAATTCCAGCTGGCACGTGCTTCGGGTCTTCTATATTTTCATAGTGTTTTACTTCCGTCCCTTATCATTCAATACTTTCTTTTTAAATATTTATTCTGTTATTAGACTCTTAGCTTTTTTAGGATAACAACTAAATGTAGTTTGTCTTTGTATCTGCAGTATCTGCTTCAAGCCTGATACATACAGTAGGTTAACAAAAAGTGACCTTAATATATATGACAATGAGTTTTTTGTTTGCTGAATAAATGACTTGATTGAGTCTTGAGGGATAGAAAGATATTATTGTCAGACCATTTATAAATTAGACACAAGCTTTTATTATTATCCCAAATCTTCCACAGACTCTCCAGTTAAAGATACTTCAGAAACCTTATATTAAAATCTTTCGTCAAAATATTTGTCTCCACAAAACTAACTGACCAAAGATTTAGTGTTATGAGAAATGTTGAAGAGATTGGGTGAAACAGGGAAAAAATAATATTCAGAGGATGGATTTAGCAAGGTATTTGCATTATATGATAAAATTTCTAGGAAGTGCAGATTTATGGGATTGTTGGACTCAAGTAAAGACAGCTGCATAGTACTCATTGAACAATCTACAACATTTTTTATGGGATACTTATAGATAATACAGAAATGTGGAAAATACGATTGTACAGTTAAATGTAAGTGAATAAATCACTACACATAATGGACATCAACTTGAAAAGAGGCTTCTAACATCAAGCCACGGGCTCTATATTTGTTTAATTTCACATTTGTAATTAGCATTGGTGATTGCAACTTATCAACACATTTGAAAATGCAACATGGGAAAAGATTATCAGTGCAATGGATTTATAATGCCAAATAATATTGTCAAACTGATCAAATCTAACTATATTTTATATTCACACTCATATAATACATCTTGAAAAAGAAGATTAGGGCTTTATTGGAAGTTACTTCAACTTAAGTCAATAGTATCATGTTAAATGAGCCAACACAGTATGCTCTTGAATTTATACTCAGATACCCATTGGAGGTGTCTTAGTCCTTTTCTCTCTTTAGATTAGAATACACTGTGTACACAGGAGGACATTGAAAAAGGCAGAGCTTGCTCAAGAGAGAGGATCTTGGATAAAAACTAAACAAAACAAAATGAAACAAAACAAAAACATGTCATATGAAAACATTTAGTGGAGAAAAAGGGGAACATCTAAAAGTGGTTCATAAAGGCAAACACCATGCTCTAGACTAGAAGCAAGAAACTCCCTCAACTCTTACTCCAAAAGAATTAGAAGCCACCGAGCCACTATCTGGGATCCCTTGCTGAGATGCCAGGAGTTTCTGTACCCACGTTGACATTAGAATTCCAAACTTTACGGTCAGATCATTGCAATATGCTTTACAACCTTGGTCTTTACATCTTGATCATCATTAATTGTGGAAACCTCTCTTTTATATACTATTTACCCAATCTCACTCTCAGACAAAGTTGTTTATTCTCTCACACTCCTTCCCACACCTTTCAAATATGCCTAATGAGTTACTAGTTTAATATTTTAAAAATTTATAAAACAACATAAAATAAAAAGCCAACTAATTTCTACCCCTCTTCCTAAAAGAAAACTCTTAAATCTTTTCCAAAAAGAGAATATTTTTTTTTCTACATGCCATAAGGTTTGGAAGGGTCATTATCATTATTGATTTCCAAACTCTTACTCTCTATTTTTAAGTAATATTCTCTATTTAGAGTTCACAGCCTCTGAATATATTATTCTCTATTCTCTATTTTTACTCTTTACAGTAATCTAAAAAGCTCCCAGTTACCCTGTCACATTGATGAAAGCTTTTGGTATCTGAACCAATATTTTTCTCTGTCTCATGTTCTATACTTAATCATGGTGATTTCATACCTATAGATTTAATTTTGTAGATTCTTACTGCTTTTAAACCCGGCCAACTTCAGATCAATTCCCTTTCCTTCATATCAAAGGTTTTACCCTGGGCCTTCTTCCACAAAATCATAAACCTCAAATTTCCCACCTCCTGACCTCATGGTCTTCTCATACAGCCACTCCCATGACCTACGCTTTGACTTCCTGGAGATCTCTGAGCCTTTTTGCCCTACTCTCTTAGTCTCATCTTGAACTTTCTTCTCTGACCTACCTTTATGCTTGCTTAATCACTGGGCCTCACTCTGACAAGCATTCTCAGCCTCTCGATACACTTTCTGCTACTACTGGAGAAAATCACAGAATTGCTTAGATTTGGGCCACTATAAACTAATGGAATCTCATTGCAGCTGGACTACAGAAACACTCAACCATCTATTTTTCTTGGTTAGTTACATTTTCCTTTCTGTTCAGTACCTTTTATATACTTATCTTCCTCATTCACCTCTTTTAAAAATTTTATTTATCTATTTTGAGAGACAGAGACAGTGCCAGCAAAGTAGGAACAGAGAGAGAGAGAGACAGAAAAAGAGAGAGAATCCCAAGCAGGCTCTGCATTGTGCACAAAGAGCCTGAAGTGGGGCTTGAACTCACAAAACTGTGAGATCATGACCTGAACGAAAATCAAGAATCAGAAGCTTAACCAATTGAGCCACCCAGGTGTCCCTTCCTCTTAGACTTTTACACAAAACCCACCTTCACGTGTATAACAACCTGACTTGGATATTTTAAGTAAAATTGAGGCCATCAGGCATGAAATAATTCACCTACTGCTCCCTTTGTATAAAACAATTTTTACTTGCACATGCGCTTACTTTCTTTCAGGATCATAATATGAGTTTTCCTCATCCTATACAATTCAACCAACTTACCCTATCCATCATCTTCTGTCTTTTTTAGGATCTTTGCCCATCAGATTTATCTTTTTTTATCCTATGCATTAACTTCTCCCAATTTCAACTGGTTCTTTGCCTTCAGGCAAGGCAAGGCTCTCAATTCTAAGCACTTTTTTCCAATGACTCAATTGACACCAACCTATCTCTCCAGTTCCTCAACGGACTCTTGACTCATATTTGTTAGTCTCATTTTTGGCTCTCTCAGGAGGTTCCTGTCCCTGAACAATCAGTGCTTTCCTTCCACCCACACACCATCTTCGGTAATATCACCACTCATAGTTTTAGCATCAAATGTGTATGTCCAAGGTTAGACCCTGAATCTTCCTTCCAGAGTAGTTAGTAGTATCTCAGAACATAGTAAATATGAAATTTCACATCATGCCCTGTCTTCCATGCCTACAATTCATGTACCAAACCTCAATTAATGAAACCTCTGTTTATGGAAATGCTGAATCCTGACACCTTTGAGTCATCTTAGACCCTATGTTTTCCCTCATACCTAATTAATCGAATATGCTTTTCAACTACCTCTTCTTTCCTATAGCAACCGCCCTGAGTCCAGGTTATCATTGTATCTTACTCAGACTACTAAAGTAGCCATTTAGTTTCATTCCTTGCCTTCATTCTTACCTGTTTTTAATTCCCCTTTGGTACCACTGTAAGTAACAGCACAGGAAAGCATGTTTAATTTATATAGAGTGTGATTTTACTATATTTGAAAGTAGCTTTAAGGAGCAATTAATCACGTTTTATACTTGGTGAATAATCTGGAATGTCATTCTTCAGGTCACCAAGTATCAAATATGATTAGCCTGTAAAATAATACGTTCTTCATACCCATAGCTATACTCCCACAAACTGATTCCTTGAAAATATAGCTCTGTGCAAATACTCCTTCTGACTTGAAAGGGGAAGATATTTTCTGAGGTGTTTTTAAAAGTGTTATCATTATCTCTTTGGCTAAGGTATGGCTCTAAGTACAAGTATCTACCCCTCACCACCACCCCCAACAAATGGAACTACTCCTGGATTTCATTAGGGAATAAGTGATCCACTGACTACACTGTCACAGAAAATCTGTTTAAACTCCCCTTCCACTCCCACTCCTGGTTCTATTTGACAGGAAAGAGATTTATCCCGGACCAAGTATAAGAAGCCTAAAAGAACTTCTGGATATGGAAGTTAAAGAGAAAACAGAATGAGCTTCTGATCTTGGAAACTGGAGTTAGCTTTGAATTTAAACTGGGCACTAAGCTCATAGTTTAAAACAGATCATGAATCCTTCCTTAGTAGCTAGAGTAGCAGAGAAAGGAAGGTACAGCTTTGACTTGAAAGGAATGAGCTCAGAAAAGACACAAAATGAGAAATTCCTAAAAGAGTTCACTCCTAAGTTGAATGATTCCAGTAACTAGCTAAATCCTGAACCAGTATGTTGTCCATCCAAAGTTAATACCTTTAGGAGCACCTGGGTGGTTCAGTGGGTTGAGCATCCAACTTCAGCTTAGGTCATGATCTCACGGTTCCTGAGTCTAAGCCCCACATGGGTCTCTGTGCTGAAAGCTCGGAGCCTAGAGCCTGCTTCGGGTTCTGTGTCTCCCTCTCTCTCTGCCCCTCCTCTGCTCATGCTCTCTCTCTCTCCTTCCCTCTCTTTATCTCTCTCTCAAAAATAAATAATAAACATTTGAAAGAAAAGTTAATACCCTTAAAAAATCAAACTGTTTAATAATAGTGTGTTAATGAACTGCAACAGGCTCTACTACTGAGAAAAAAATCCTAAAAAAAGATTAAACATCAAGATCACATTCCAACATTAGATACATTCTCAGGAAAAAATTAGCCAAACTGACAAAGAAGAGTACAACTTTTACTGGACCCTCTGGGTTTTATCTCATTCTTCAAGGCTGTATTAACTGGTTTACTGTTGATTACGGCATTTTTCATCTCTGTAAGTGTAGAAGATAACATTAAAAAAAAATAGTGGCTCAATCAGTATGGCCTAGTAAAGAAGGATGAAATTGATTTCTGTGCACTAGAAAACAAAGCACCAAATATTACCTATTATTGCCGTTTGAAGATTAAACCGTTTTAGTACTTTTTAAAAAATGTTTATTTATTTTTAAGAGAGAGAGAGAGTGAGTGCCAGCAGGGGAGGGGCAGAGAGAGAGGGAGAGGTGGGGGGAGACACGGAATCCGAAGCAGGCTCCAGGCTCTGAGCTGTCCCCACAGAGCCTGACGCGGAGCTTGACCCCACGAGCTGTGAGATCATGACCTGAGCTGAAGTCAGATGCTCAACCGACTGAGCCACCTAGATGCCCCAAAGATTAAACAGTTTTATATCTAATTAATTCTGCAAATTAATTTCAGCATTTCTGAAGCCCTGTTTGCCAAATTCTCCTTTTAAATGATTGTAACATCTTATTGGTTTCCTCATTAATTAATGAGTTAAATAAAATTTTTGCCTCGTGTTTATTTTATATGAGAGTCATGATTATATATTTTTGAAAATTATAAATTAGTAGCTTTACAGTTAGAAGGAAGCCCTGGAAAGACCAATCAATAAATTTAGTGACCTCTATAAAAGAAAGGTACAAAGATTTGCCACCTAGCCAATGAATGGTGATTGACTGACTTATTTCACGAAGATATCTGTACATCAAGAAGATGAAGTAGGAAAATTTTGCCAAGCACGATAATTTCACACTATTGCTATCTAAATGTGTAGTATCTCTAAACATAGAAAGCTTTAATTTCAAGCTTGCCTAAAGGCAGCAGGTGGTGGCTATTTCTCATCATTTGATTTCTATGTGAATGTTTCTTGCTGGCTAGAAAACTCACCATTTTCTGCCATAGCAGTGAGATTTTGGTAGAGGAATTTTTGTGATCAAGGTTAATGTTGGTCAGAGTATACATTTCTATATATAAATTGTTTGGGCCTTTTAACGAATGTTACAGTGTATAATTATAAAACAACAATACAAATAAATAAATAAATCTTCTCTCTCTTTGAAATAGCTATACTGTCATTAGATTTAATCAAATGCAATCTCAACATTTTTTACGTACCTACTCTGAGGAGTAAGGTAATGTATTAGGTTCTGTTAGTGCTGAAAGAAATAGGGGAGGCAGGTATTTAATCTAAAGGAACCTCAGATCAAGTAGGAGAGAATGAAATACATAACCATATATACAGAATGCAAGGTAGGATACAAGAATCCTAATGCTGCATACCTGCCTTTCATTTAGGGATGATTGATATGTTTTTTGAAATAATGTAGTGAAAGGTGATTTATTCCTTTCTTTAAAATATGCATTCAGATTAATGAGAGAAATTCAAAAACTAAGAAATCCCATCATTTGAGCATTGAGTGTTGGTCCTTCATAGGAGCCCATTTCAGCATCTTCATGAATGTAGGAAGCAAGGTAAGCTCTGAGCAAGATGATGGGAGACTTCCTAAGTAGAACTGACTTTCTCACATGACACTGAATTCATATTGTTCAGATGCTTGATAGCTTATGAATTTAGAGTTATCACAAGTGATTTTTTTCTTTTTAAGTTAAATCAAAACAAAAAGAAATCTTTTTATTTTAAAAGAAGACCGCTCATGATAAGTGTAAAAAGGCCATCACCACAAAAGAAAAACGGAGCTCATCACAATGTATTGCTATCAATTTGTGTCACCATAGTGAAAACACAACCAGAGCAATGCTGGTATAAAGTGAGAAAAAAAACTAAATATGAAACAGACACTTGATCATGACAGATACTTGGGTGCAAAAACAAATTTGTAATGGGAAGTAGGATAATAAACTCATGGTTATAGACTAATGCCATCTGAAGTTTTGCTTTTTTCTATAAATGTTAATATTTTATAGATTCATGTAACATATAAAAAACACAAACAATTTTCTCTTGTATTTTTATCATTTGTACTTCTTTTGAAAAAATTTAACTTGATTAAAAACATTTTAATCACTTTTCAATTCTCAAGAATGTCTCTCATCTAAAAATTAAGAGGTGGTCACAATAGATGTACAAATTAAATACTATGGAAAGAAAAAGAAAGGTATGAATAACTCTACCTGGAGTGGTTTCATAGCCTTGTTTAAAATTCAAAAGGCAGAGATGAGGGCGAAGTCCATTCTAGAAGGATCTTAAAAGATACACAATATAGGTGATACCAGGAAATGCCAACTCAATAGCTTTGTCTATTTTTCCAGTGAAGGATATTGAAGGAAGCACACTCAATATGGCTTGGGGCCTGACTGTAAAAAAACATCAAATGTCACAGTCCTATGTCGAAGTTTTACTCTGAGGGCACAGAGAATACTTTAAATTTACTAGTGGAGATGGGATATGATCAGAACTATGCTTTAGGGAGATGATATTGGCCAAATTTTCAAGAGTTGTTATGGTAGGTCAGGATTGAAACTAGAAAAAGCCATTAGGAGATTATTCAATGTATAAGTAAAAAAACACAGGATATGCAGTCTAGAAGAGATTTTGTGTAAATAAAAAGACTTGTTTCTGAACTTATAGATGATAGCATTTTTTTCTTTCAAAATTAAATATAATTGGTTACATTTTACCTATAGACATTATCCCAGTAGTAAACTAGTATTTTTGAACATCATTTTAAACTTAAGCCTGCTTCAATTTATAACACATCAAAAAGCTTGCCATATTTGGTTCTAAACAACTATACTGATTTTTACAATGGACTTTTAAAATTGCAATTGCCATATGTTTTAATTAAGGAACTTGTCATATGGGCATCATAATGTTCCCCTCCTACCATTTCATAGATCTGAAAATTAATGGAAGAGTACCTGAAAAGAAGATGTTTGTTCTCATAAACTCTAAAAATATTTTAATTAGAATTTTTATTTTTAATACCAATTTTCCCACTCCTCTGCATATAAATTCTAGTCGTAGTTCATGTATCATTCACATACAAATGTGTCAAAAGGCCAGTAAAAATCTGGAGGTCATTTTATATGCCAGGATTAAAGCAAGTCAAAAACTAAATCTAAAAAAGATTTAAATAATCTACCTCTTACGTCCTCTTAAATCTCATCCTCAGAAGATACTTTGCTCCCCTGTGGTAGAGGGTGTTCACTTTCGTTATTTAATAAACATTTTCTGAGTACTTACAAGCAACAGCCACTTGATTTCATAGATAACCCACTCTCAAGAACCTTATAGTCCAATAAGAGTTGTCATTAATTGAGGGCTCACTCTATGCCAGCCTAACTGCTAAGCACTTCACATGCATTACTTGTTTAATCCTTACAACTACCCTAAGAAGGAGAAACTATACCCACTGACAAATGAGGAGACTGAGGTTTAGGATCCTTAAATAACTTCATGAGAACTGCACAACTTGGAAGCGGTAGAACTGGATTCACACCAGTCTATGTAACTTTGAAGACTGTGTGGTCTGTCAGCTACCACGTACAGAAATCCATCGTTGGTGGGAAAGGTGGTTGAATGGTGAAGTGAGACACAGTGGCTAGGAATGCATTTCATCAGGATAGGATACTTGAGCTGAGCCTAACTCTTAAAGGTGAAGACATTCTCTTCCAAATTGGGCAGACATTTTGGGCATTCCAGGAAGCAGAAGGACCACACTAGGTTTCAACTAGTATAGCAACTCCTGGGAACTTTGTGGAACAAGTCAGGAGAGTAGAATATGAGGAGCTGTGTATCCACTTTGATCCTGGAGAGAAGTCAGGAGCTTCGTATCCTGTTCTGAGGAGTTTTACCTTTATCAAAAAGGCCCTGGAAGCGTTCTGAGCAGGGAGTCATATGGTGAGATCGACCACACCTCTACCCAGTTGGAAGTCGTCATGTAAAGGGGGTAACATGAAAAAGGGATTAGAAAATAATGAGCACTAAAATATCAACAACATATTAATAACTTTAATTTAGTGTGCTTCACACTGAGTGCTTCAGTGCTTGAGAGAATGCATAGGCAGGATTGATTGATTAGGATTAGGTATGCTGAATAAGGAAAGACTTCCTAGAAAAGCTTTGGTTAATATGAGAAACATGAATAGATACAATAAGGACAGCAAGAAATATCCAATTGGAAGCAATAAAACCAAAAAGCAAGAAGGGATAAGTTACATATAAAAAGGGAAGTGAGGTTGTTAACATATGAGTTGGGATATGAGAATGAAAGATAAAATTATGTCCTGGTATCTAATTCATTTGGGAATGATGGACAAACTTTGCTGTTATTTCAACAAAGAAACACCAATGTTTCCAGACAGATTTTAATCAATCGTACAATCATATAATTCTATCAGTTAGCCCCTTGAGAAAATTCTCACTTAAGATACATATGTAAACACATTAACCAAAACCTGTTAAGCAATTTCAGTTCTTTGTGAGACACAAGATAATTAAAAGAGATCCTGATTTTAAGAAGTGAGTTAAGGAGATAAGGTTACCACACATCCATAGAAGCATCTGACAACATAGGCCTTTACAAGTATATATTTACATTGATGTGTGCAAAATAAATAGTGCAAAAAAGTACAGAGAAAGCAGTATTGTTCCCTGAAGACTTATAGTAAGCATTAGTGATCTTCTCTTCAAGTATAGTCGGTTACATAAACTTTCCCCATAGCTTACTGGGAAAGGTATTATCTTCCAAGAAATTCTTATCTGAGATAGGAGCAGTCTGTCAAAATCTATAAAAAACTCAAACTGTTTCCTTCTGCTGAGTCATGAGAATATGAGTGATATCTCAGAAAGGAACATGAATAACTGAGTAACTTTGAAGTCTGAAGGATTTGGGGCAGGGGCTTTGGATCCTTCAGGTGGAGTTGTTATCTCTTTAAATGAAAAAATGCATTTTGGAGAAAAAGATGCACTTGGAATGGAGTCCATTCAGATGATATCAAAAACTTAATTGTGTTTTCTGGGCTACAGCTCCTTCAGAATAGGCTTTTCAGAATAGGCTTTCAGAATAGGCTTTTCCATGTGCTGCTTCCTGCAGGAAGCCTCTCAATTTACTTTTTTAAACAAACAAACAAACAAACAAATATTTATTTATTTATTTATTTAGAGAGGAGGAATGAGAGTGAGGGGAGAGGGGTGGGCAGGCAGAGAGAGAATCCCAAGCAGCTTCACCCTGTGAGGGCAGAGCTCATCAGAGGCTCGATCTCAAGAACGGTGAGATCATGACCTGAGCCAAGGTCAAGAGTCAGACGAGTAACCAACTCCACCACTCAGGCACCCCTTAATTGAGTTTTGTCATCTTTACCATTTTAGATTATTTTTAGTTTGGATGAAAAGAGAGAAAGCATACTTCTATACCTGAAAATATCACAAACATAAAGATAGGAGAGGTTGACAGACTATGGATTCAATTGTATTGTTTGAAAAGAAGAGCCTAATTAATAGGATGGAACGTAAGAGTGATTGATGTTAATTCCTACACCTAGGTTCAGAAATTAGCTGGACAAGTGCAGAATGATTGAAAACTGGTTCAACTGCATTTTAGGTAAAAACAAACACCTGGCTGGATAAATTTGGTTTTACAATTCTATACAAGCCAACTGTGTGATGTGGCAGCCAAAAATATCTAATGAATCCTCAAACTGCATTAGCAAAATTATAGTGGCCAGGGAAAGCAAAGTAATAATTCTCTGGTTCTTTGCTTTGGCCAGAGCACATCTGGAGTTAACGTGTTAATTCTAGGCCCCACTGACAGGTAATTATAGTACATCCCAGGAATATAATCGGTTGTTAAAGACTATGGAAACCATGAGGTATGAGGAACAGTTAGAAGAAGGAACTATGTTAAATCTAGGAGAAAAGACACTCATAGAAGCTGCCTTAAAGGTTGAGCGACTGTCATATGGCAGTTTCTATTTATGGTGCAGAGCTTTTGAATTGTGATTAATGCCAATCCAGGGGTAACTTTCATGGAAAACCCATGCTGGATCAACATAAGAGAAAAGAATTTTTTAAATGTTTTTCTGTTTATTTACTTTTGAGAGAGAAAGACAGAGCGTGAGTGGGGGAGGGGCAGAGAGAGAGGGAGACACAGAATCTGAAGCAGGCTCCAGGCTCTGAGCTGTCAGCACAGAGCCCGACGTGGAGCTTGAACCCACGAACTGTGAGATCATGACCTGAGCCGAAGTAGGACTCTCAACCGAATGAGCCACCCAGGCACCCCAGGAGAAAAATTTTTAAAACCTTAAACTATTCATCAATACATGGAGTACTTGGTGAAGTAATTACAGGTCCCTTAAAATATTCCAGATAGAATAGTTAAATATCTGCACAATGTGCTTGAGTCAGCTACCACCAGCATGTGAAACCCTATTGTTAAATATTTAGGAGTTTTTCCAGCTGATTTGTTAGTTTAAAATCAACAAACTGGAAATATTCACCCAAGAGAAATTGGAAAACAGCATAAATTAGTGTTTTTTCTTTTTTCTTTTGAGATCCAGTTTACCAGCACACCACTGGATTTTTATAGATGTTGTCAGAGTTTTCACTCTTCCAACCAAGAAGTCTATGGATATATGTACGGAATATAAGCTGAGTTGAGAAAAAACAAAAAAAAAAGAAGAAGAAGTAACATGGGTAGTAAACTCAGGGAAAATTGTAAAAGAGGTTGGAGGTAAAATGTCAAGAATAAAAGAAGAATAAATACCATAGAAGTGGATTATATTCTGTGGGAACAGGGGAAAACCAAATAAGAGAAAACTTTAAACATTTTGAATTCATGAGATATGTAATTTTGGGAAAAAAAGCCATAATATTTTTGGAATATCTGTTTTTTTTTTTTTCTCTTTTAGAAATAGACATATTAAGGAGCAAATGAATTAAGTTTATATCCAGAAATTGCCAAGTGGATTAGGTATGAATTTTGAGTCTTAAAATATTAGACTAGCTTTCAAAAATGCAAATACATTTCACTGTGTTTTTTATAGTTAAATGTAAATGATACATGAGATCATTGCTTCTGTAATGTGAATTTATATTCTTCATTCTATAATTTAGGGATGGGCTAATTATTCCTACATTTAATTGTAAACATAAATTACCTTAATTCTGGGGGTATCTAAGATTCTTTTCATATAGGTGGCCCTTTTGATATATAGATAAGTAGTGCCTAACTTAGACTTTTTTGCTGAAATAGCCATAATACAATGTTCAATAAAAACAAAGCTCTGTAGTCCCTCATGTTATAAAGCTCATGTAGTCCCTCATGTCATGTTAGCCATCCCATGTTTCAAAGTGCAATAGTTTTGAAATTAAACAAAGATAATACTTCTTCAACTGTTATATGAAATTTTAATAATTTTTTATAGATATTGTATTTCAAAAAGGAAAGAAAACTTTTTCAAGCATGTCCTTCCTATCCTCCATCACAGCAGCACAGTAAGGAAATAAAAACACAAAACTCCATATTTATCTCTCTTTTCTTTGAGTAGCTATAACACTATGGTAGAGTAATGACTGAGTTAACACTATGACTCACATGTTACAATTATTTTTACATTAAATAAAATTCAACTACTTATTAGAGCCTTAAGTGTCTCATTCATTTGTGTGCACATACAAACGTGCACACAAAACTATTTACAAATACATGCATACAGTACATATTTAAAAAAAATAATTTTGAATGAGGAAGTTAGTTTACCCAGCTTTCTGTTCAATAACACAAAGAGCATGCTGTTTTTGTGGATATATTCATAAACAATGTAAGTCCATTCCTCTATTATCTTCCCCATAGCCTGTCTGAGGTGCTGATTTTCTGTGGTCTTCATTGCAAGTGCTGACTTAAAACTTATAGATGCAAGTTAAGCCATGATTTTTTGTAGAATGGGATTTTGAAAGAATAAGCATTATGTTTAATAAGACACCAAAATAAATATATTTACAATCAGTCCACCAAAAAAGTAAATTGCAATACAAATAATACATACACAATACGTATGCACATATATATGTATGTGTATGTGATACATAATCACACACCTACATTCACATGTAAAAGTATTTATCTATTCAACAAACATTTAAAGAGTGTCTACTATAAGCCAGGTACTGTTTTTATTTTTTTATTATTTTTTTAATGGTTATTCATTTATTCTGAGAAAGAGATAGAGAGCAGAGGAGGGGCAGAGAGAGAGAGAGGGAGAGAGAGAATCCCAAGCAGGCTGCAGCACAGAGCCTGACTCAGGGTTCAAGCTCATGAACCATGAGATCATGACCTGAGTGAAAATCAAGAGTGGGTTGCTTAACCGACTGAGTCACCCAGGCACGCCAGCCAGGTACCGTTTTAGGTAATATTGATACATCAGTGAACAACAGACAAAGAAAGATGCCACCCTAGAGGAGCTTACATTTTAGTATAGGAGATAGACACTGAGCAATAAATATAATTTTTAGAAAGGGACTAATATTTTTTTGCTAGAAGGCAATGTTTACCATGAAGGAAAAAAGAACAATTAAAAGGCAAAGTAGAAATAGGAATACCAATGTTGTAACTACTTCAGGTAGTAGTTTTGACCTGATAAAAGGATCAGATTCCACATACATTTTTGGGTAGAGTCAGCAGAATTCCTGATGGAATAAATGTGAACTGTGAGAAAAAAAAAGGAGTCATGAATGATGCTAATGTTTTTAGCCAGAACAACTATAACGTGATAGTGTTACTGTCAACTGAGTTGTGGAAAGCTATGCTTGTAGCAAGTTTGGGAAGGAAGTACATCAAAAGTATGAATTAGGAAAATCCAAAATAGATGTGACCAAGAATAAGCCCACTACACAGGCTGCCCTTGGGAGGAAAGTCATGACTGACTTCATTTTTTTTCTCTTAATACACTTCTTATCTCACTCTCTGGCACTTTTTTCCCTTAAATGTTTATTCAGAGAGAGAGAGAGAGAGGGAGGGAGGGAGGGATGGAGGGAGGGAAAGAGAGAGAGAATGCAAGCAGGGGAGGGGCAGAGAAAGAGGGAGAGAGAGAATGCAAAGCAGGCTCCATGCTCAGCACGGACCCCAGTGTAGATACCTAGATCAACAATCTGAGCCAATATCGAGAGTGGAGCCCTTAATTGACTGAGCTATCCAGGCACCTCTCTCCGGCACTCCTTACCTCACATTTCTGGTCCCCACAGTGTCAGGTATTGGGAAGTAGGCAATTGATAAAGAGGCCTTATATGATTAATTCAGTTGTAACATAATGCTAGGACTTTGTATTGGATGCTGGATTTTTTTTTTCTCATGGGATGCTTTTCCCTCTGACAGCATCCCGGTTTGGCACTTTACTATTGAAAGGTAATGCTTGCTGCAGGAGGGCTCAAGAATGGTGATTGCATCAATTTTCAGTTCTGTGTTCAATAACTTACTTCATGGTGTTAACTTTAAATCCACCACCACAGTGGAAATATTTACATAATGGAAATTTGCAAATGCTATAAATCAGAGCTTTTAAAAAAATTTGGGGGGGGGTTGAGTGGGGGTAGTATCTGGAGATTATTAAATTGTACTAGCACAGCAAATTTTATACTGTTTCCTCAGGCCTCTTCATCTGGTCTTTTGTTCAAAAGCTCCTGAGAGTGACTGTACATACCAATCACGGTTTTAACTTTAGAAATATAATATAAACTTTCAAAGTTCTTTTAAAGAGTCTCTCACTTTGGAGGAGTGGGAAGGGAAATAGAATTCTAGCACACATAATGTCAAACCTTTCCACAAAGTCTCTCATTACCAGACACTAATGTTGATAAACCGATTGACTGATGTTCAGTTGCATTTTCTTAGGTAATTTTTATAATAAATAGACTTCTGTTTTTTGATCTCCCTCTAGTACCTGTTTAATTTTAGTGGGATTTGAGAAGGGCAGACAGATAGACCATATTATCAAATGACCATTCTTATCCTGTAAGCCTCAATTCCATTGCTTTAAAAATTAGGATAACCCAATCTGCCTTCTGTGCTTGTTGTGAAGTTTAAAAGCTAAAGTCATATAAAAAACTTAGTACTGTGCCTGAGACTGCAAAAAACTGACTTGCAAAACACTTATTTTACAATGCTGAACAGTGTAATATATGATAGTTGCTATTTGTTTTAGTTGTGGCTAATAATACTGTTTCTGGGCAAATAACATTATTATTATTATTATTATTATTATTATCACATTTAAATAGATCCCATATATATTATATATATAGTTATATTAATAGTTTGTTTTAAATCTCCAAAGAGTTGTTTCAATATCAATTGCTATCTGCTAAAAGTTTAAAAAAGTATTTTTTCTATTTTATCTAATAGGAAAAAGTGAATGACGTTAAATTTCTTTATAGGGCAGTTAATTAATTTATTTTATAGAGTACTACAACTAGCCATGACTGGAATGTTCATCATATTTTTACAATTCGCCATGGTGCTTTGGCAGTAACTGGCTATAATCTTTTTATCCTCTTCATAGAAACCCACATATATTAGATTTTCAATATATCATTCATAAAAAATTAATTACTTAATATTAAATATTGAAGACACCTGTAACATTTATACATGAATTATATAAATATAATTAAAATAAAAGACAGGGTATATAATTAAGCATCCTAATATTTGAAAAATAGCTTACCATGTGCCAGGAGCTATTCTAAGCTCATATCATCTGTTTTTATGGAATGTTCTAGTACAGAGTTTCAAATATTATGCTTCTACTGCCAACTTCTGATTCAAAAAATTTTAAATTATCTACTTGCTTAATAACTGCTTAGATTTTTTTTTACTCCACCTCCCCACCCATGTGCATAGCTCCTTTCCATCATACACTACACTCTGATAGAATCTGTAATGGTTAGTTTTCTGTGTCAACTTGACTTAGCCACAGGATGACCATATATTTGGTAAAATATCTCCTTCTGCTTTCACTACTTTCAAACGGGGACATTGGGTTCTTTTACCTTTAGATTTCAACTGCAAAATTGGCTCTTCTTCACTCTTGAACATTTCAGCTCTTGGAGTAGAACCACATCATTGACTCTCCTAGGTCTCCACCCTGTTGACTTACTCTGCATATCCTGAGACTTGTCAGCCTCTATACTTGTGTGAGCCAATTGTTTATACAAATTGTCATACATATGACTTATATAAATTTCTGTCCTATTGGTCTGTTTCTCTAGAGAACCCTGATACCAGAATACAATGTTATTTTAGGGCAATTTTGTTTAAATCAATGTTCACCATTTTCATTATTATGACCATGTAACCATTGCTCCCTAGCAAAAGCCTGGCTTCTGAGACAGAACTGGGTGAAAGAAGAAGATATTACAACTGTGTACATAGACTTTCTTTTTTCTCCCTAGTTTTAGTTCAAATTCCAGGATTCTTCTGGAATACCACATCATTTTTAAATGAAATTTGGGGATGAGAAGCAAAAGAGACTGTGAAAATACTCTCTTATTCCTTTTCAACTCACCATGAATTCATGTAGTCATTCAACAAACATTTATTGAGCTCTTATTCTGTGTCAGACATTGTAGTACATATTGTAAGGGATACAAAGATGTCTTTTAAAAGCTGAACCTAAAACCAAGTCAGGAAATGGCATTGCATGAATGCTGATTCAATCAAGAAAGATGCAGAATTTAACTCAAGATCTAACATTATATATATACATATGAGAGCCTATGAGAGCCTATGTATATGTGTGTGTGTGTGTGTGTGTGTGTATATGTGTCTTTAATTTTTAATATTAAGTAATTAATTTTTTATGAATGATATATTGAAAATCTAATATATGTGGGTTTCTATGAAGAGGATAAAAAGATTATAGCCAGTTACTGCCAAAGCACCATGGCGAATTGTAAAAATATGATGAACATTCCAGTCATGGCTAGTTGTAGTACTCTATAAAATAAATTAATTAACTGCCCTATAAAGAAATTTAACGTCATTCACTTTTTCCTATTAGATAAAATAGAAAAAATACTTTTTAAACTTTTAGCAGATAGCAATTGATATTGAAACAACTCTTTGGAGATTTAAAACAAACTATTAATATAACTATGTATATAATATATATGGGAGCTATTTACATATTACATATTACATATGTATATATATAATAATACAAAGTATCAACCTATGAATATTTTTAAATTAGTTATTATCTGAAAAGTCCATAGGTGATTATTACAGTTTAATGACAACTTGTGTTACTGTTCTTAAAATGTCAATTGTTTTAGGAAATGGAGACCATGAGCATTATTATGCTAATTATCTACATTATTTGCAAGGATTTTTTTTTTTTGGAAGATAGAGTTTGGGGCAACAGAACAATGCTAAGGCAATATCAAAATAATGAGCCAAAAAAAAAAAAACACCCTTCAAATATAGAGAAGGAAGAGTTATTCCAGAGGTACTGGTAAAATTTAAATAAAAGAATGAACCATATAAGTCCTGAGAAATAGTTCATGAAGAGCTAATAAATAGAAATAAAACAAAGAACACAAACATTTTTAAGGAAGTATTTTATACTGTTTCCCCCAGTGTTTATCCTAATTTGATCATTGCCTAGAATAGCTGTTTTTGTGGGTTCTCTTTCCAAAGGTCATGCAGGAAAGGGGAACCAAGAGAGGCCTTTAGATTTGCCTGTATCACAGTGACTTTCAAGGAGCAGTTTCATTGGGGTGGTGACAGTAGACAAGGAAGGGACAGATAGAATGTGGTTACTGTTGTTTGTCATTTACAGCTGGCATGAAACTTGTCTTCATGAAGTTCAATATAAACAGAAAAGGGAGAAATTACATATTCCAAGACATGATGACATTAATAAAAGGATCAAGCTGATTTATTTTTTTTCTAATTTTTTTTAAGTTTCCTTTTTATTTTTGAGAGAGACATAGAGAACAAGCAGGGGAGGGGCGGAGAGAGAGGGAGAGACAGAGAATCCCAGCAGGCTCCATGTTGTCAGCACAGAGCCCACCCAGTGTGGGGCTTGAACTCACAAACAGGGAGATCAAGGCCTCCCAGGTGCCCCAAGTTGATTTATTTTATTTTTTTTTAATTTTTTTTAACGTTTATTTATTTTTGAGACAGAGAGAGACAGAGCATGAATGGGGGAGGGCCAGAGAGAGAGAGAGGGAGACACAGAATCTGAAACAGGCTCCAGGCTCCAAGTTGTCAGCACAGAGCCCGACGCGGGGCTCGAACTCACAGATCGCGAGATCATGACCTGAGCCGAAGTCAGCCGCTTAACCGACTGAGCCCCCCAGGCAACCCCCAAGTTGATTTATTTTAAATACAAAAGGAATCTGGTTGTTTGAAAAGAGTTAAAAAGTCAGTGAAGTGGGAGATACTTGAAAAGGAGGCATTACAAGATGAGAGCCTATTGGAAGTAGTCAAGTCAAAGATGGGGTGAGAAGCCAGCTGAGTTAGGGATGGAATAAAGTGCTGACACAGAGTGGTAGGGTAATGTGAGAATAAGCGAAGAGAGTGGGGTGCAGAAGTGGTAAAGGGTGTGGACCCTGGAGCCAAACAGCCTGGGTCTGAAGCTGAGCTCTACCAGTTTTTAACTACGTTGTCCCAGGACGATAGTTTTCACTTCTCTGGGCCTTCATTTCCTCACATGTAAAACTGGGATACTATTAGTATCTTCAATGTATCCTTTTTGTGCGAATGAAATGTGTGAATACTTCTAAAGCACTCAGAATAGAGCCTGGAGCATGACAAGACACTAAATGCTAGCTATACTTATTTTTTAAAATGATCTGCTGCACAGGGAGGGTAGAATAAGGGAAACTGAAATTTTTACAGAGGGAGAAAAGTCTTCCATAGTAGCCTATAGTATTATCCACACACAGTAAATCATATTAATACAGTAATAGGGAACATAAGACTGAGCAACCAATAAGGGCGTTTGCTCTTCCAGTGACTGTTTACTCATTAAATAGTCACACCAAGCCTTTGGGGTAGATACTATAATTTCCCTGTTTGCAGGTGAGGAAACATACAAATATATAAATGACGAATTGTGCACCCGCTAACAAATGAGCTATAGAAAGAAGATTATTCTGAACTGCACTGAAATATAATAAACTCCATAGCCTTTATAATTGGCTCCAAATTTTTTTCACATACTAGGATGTTCAGTTAAAGTGGTGAGCAAATTAGAGTATTAGCCACACACTACAGAGGTGATATATTTATTAATAAGTTTGTATAACTGATATAAGTTAATGATGAGATGAGGAAAAAAAACACTAAGATCCGCAGAGAGGAAAGGAAAGCTAACCTGAGGGGTACAGGCTTGACTGTATGCAGAGGGGAGCTATCTACTGAATGAAGAATGTTAAGATATTCTCAGTGGTGAACTCAAGATGAGTCTCTTCCTGCCTCATTACAGAACTTTGTATCCATGCTGCACTCTTCTAATGGTGTACACATTATGCAGCAACAAAATTATGAAATGCATTTATTCTATCCTCAGGGAAGAGGAACAGGCCCATACCACCTGCCATATTAACCTTTCCTTTCCTTTCCTCCCCCCGCCTCCACCATGTTAGGGTTTTTCCTCCTGTTCACTTTTCCACTCCTCCTTGCTCATGAACATTCAATCTCCACTGACTCTGCTGAAATTTGTAAGTTTTCCCAGAACTCCAATCCCAGTTGGTGTATATCACTAGCTTTTTTCTCCACTTCTCTGTGATATGCAAGGAACCATCTGCGGTTTAAATATGCATTGTTGCCAGCATAAACTGTTGGAGGTATGCTAGGAAGATTCAAATCTGTTACTACTCTGCAGAGGAGAAAACCTGTTTTAAATATTTCTAAAGGTTGCTTTATATCAAATGCTTGACTTATTTCCATTTGAAGAAGATAAAAAAGAACTAGGATTGAAAAACACCGATGACACTACCTAAAGGCAGCCAGCCTAGAGATAAATAACTCAGTGGAAAATGTGTTGTTATTGTTGGTTATAAGGCTTTTAACTTACACAATAAAAGGAACTCTGTAATTTTGGTTTTGTTATTTTTTGTGCGTGTATTCACACTTCTAATCAAATCAATTCATTGTGATTGTTTCATGGAACATCTTATCACATTTTATGTGTTCGTTTTGTTATTATTTTTCCAGAGCAGCTCTCACTTTATGTTTTCCTTAATAGCTAGAGACCATTACTTAGCCAAATCAGTGGTTTAAATTTGGAGTCTTGGAATAAAGGGTGCTCTTCAGGCCAAGCTTTGATGTGTCTGGCTGGAAGGGCTGTTCTCACCAGATTGACCTGACCACCCAACTGCAATTGAAGAGAATGACTTTTTTAGGTCACACCACACCTCTATCCCCGAAACTGCAAAGCATATATCTACCCACTGCAGCTAGAGTACGAAAAGTGATCGTTAGAGTTTATAATATAAAAGATTTGAGATTTAGGACCCAAATCTTGTGAACAAAGATTAAATAGGTGATTTCCATTTTTTAAAAATATACTTGGAAGAAAGCTAGCCCTTTGAGGAGCAGAAGAGAAAAGAGGGCTATCTTCTACCTTACAAATTCCTGGCAAAGTCCGTCTTTGAAAAAGACTAAGTATCTTCCTGAAGCAGCATCTTGGCACCCAAAGTCAGCTTTCTTTCTCTAGACTAGCCACTGAAAGTTTTTGATAAGAATTTGCAAGAAAAGTAATAAAAGATCATTAAAAGAAGGGAAGCCATAATTATCAGGGAATCTGAAGTCTATATGGTCATGGTGTTTGATAGGAGAATTGGAGGGAAAATGTTATATAACATAAGACATGTCATGGCCAGAAGCCGTCTAGCATTTGAGCATGCTGTCCTGGAGTCTGGAGCAGTGATGAAGATAAACTTGATTAAAAGGAATCTATGTGTTGGAGCACCTGGGCGGCTCAGTCATTTAAGCATCTGACTGGCTCGGGTCATGATCTCGCACTTCCGTGAGTTTGAGCCCCGCATCTGGCTCTGTGCTGACAGCTCAGAGCCTGGAGCCTGCTTTGGATTCTGTCTCCCTCTCTCTTTGCCCCTCCCCTGCTCATGCTCTGTCTCTCAAAAAATGAATAAACATCAAAAAAAAAATCATACAAAAAGTAATCTGTGTATTGAGATTCTTTGTATGTTTGATGTGTGTGTAATTTAGAGATTTAAGGTGAGTCAGGCCAAGAGCAGTGCCACACAACTGAGCATATTCACTGGTCAAGATACCCAGGGTCTATTTTGGAACTACTATGCTTCCCATCTACTCTGATAAACAAGATACTGAGGGGGCAAAATATTTGCTCATCTGTGTACATTTGCTAACAGAATACCATGATATATCTAGCACCGCTCTCATGGAGAGTTTAAAATTTTATTCACAGGGTAGAAGGGAAGAAAAATGTAATTCTGAGGCTCTCCAATCATTGCCTTTGAAGAGATGTGACACATGGTAGGTGTCCAAATTTTTGTTAAATGCATTATTAAATGAATAAATTGCCAGGTAGTATAAAGAACAATTTCAAAATGATAATGGGAATGAAGATCTCATTATTGTGGGTTAAAGAAAACATAAGAAGAATAGAAGGGGAGAGAGTAAAGAAAGGCAACACTGCTGAAGAGTTTTACTGTAAAAGGGATGAGAGAAATGGGATAGGAGCTCAAAATGAAGGTCAAGAGAATTGGATTTTTATTAAAGTAAATTACTTGTTATTTTAGGTGGATATATGACAGCATGTGTGTGCTTTGATAGGAATGATCCAGTGGAGATGGGAGAATTGATAGTGAGAGAGAGGGAGAAATTACTGAAGTAATGTCCTTCAGTGGATGAGAAAGGCTGGCCATTCCTTTGTCCATTGGTTTCAGGGAACTGAGGACTATATACAAGCAGATGAATGCAGGCTAGCAGATGCTGGGGCATAAAATAGTGCTCTTCTGATTCTTTCCACCACCTACGTGGAAAAGAAATCAATATCCTCAGCACTGAATGAAGCAAGAAGTATTTTCAGTTTAAGAAAAAAGGAAAGGGTATGAAATAGTCCAGGAGGGTGGGAGGGGACCATACAAATAATACTGAAATTACCAGGTGGTTCTAGCAAAATTATTGGGGTCTTCTTTAAAACTTATTTTCTCATCTTCTCTACCCCTTAGATTTATTTAGAATTTGAAACTGGGTTTACACGGAAAAAACTCTGTAAGAAAAAAACCCTATCACATTTTTGACTGGTAACGTTAAAAAATTTTACATTCTGGGGGAAGCAATATCACTACAGTCTTTTGCAATCATATTCATATTTTATAAATATGACAGAGTTGGCACATTTAATTAAACTTTGTATCACCATTTCTATAGGTGTGTATCTGTTTCAGGACCAGGACTTTACTGTGACTTCAGGTTATATAAATCGGTGAAACAGTGTGCATACTTCAATCATAATAACATGGTATTGCAATGTGCTATCAATTTGCAATTTTAGACACTTTGGTGTTTGGGCTATGTTGATGTTAGCATCTTTTTTTGTGACTATGAAATTAGAGGCTCAAAAAAATCATAACGAGAGAAACAAACTCCGGGAACAGGAATTGTTTGGATGTCTTGGGCTTCTAGGAGTGAATGAACTTAATGTCCTGAAGGTATTTCAGTTAAGTTTTATACCACATGAGAAATCTGAAGGGGGAAAAAAAGTGGAGATTGTGGCCGACAACATTAGTGTTTACCAACATTAGTGTCTGGTAATGAGAGACTTTGTGGAACCGTTTTGACATTATGTGTGCTAGAATTCTATTCCCCTTCCCACTCCTCCATCATCCTTTATATATATAAAAAATCTATCCAGTGAGTTATTTTATATATTGTTACATACAGTATCAACTATGAAATTTTTCTCATCTGCTCAAAATTATTTTATGAAAATTTCGGGAACTATAAAAAGGTAGGTACCATTACCAAATTTCACAGATAAAGTTAAAACAAACAAAACACACTTCATCTCATGTCTCTTGGCTTAGTTTACTAATCTTTAGACTGAAATTGCTTCTGGTAATTTCTGGCTACAAAAACTGCAATTCCTTTAGAGATTCTATATGGTACTTACTAATAGAGAATATAATTATTAGTTTCATTCGTGTGTGGAATGCACAGAGAATTTATAATAAACTTTCATATGTTCAATGTCATTATCATCATTATTATGTATGATATCCTTTTCCAGGAATGTTAATACTTCATGGGAGGAAACTGAGGCATAAAACTTGTTCAGGTGGTGAATAGAAAAAAAAAGGGAGTAACAGCTTAGTTTTGCAATCTTGATCCCTGTGAAAAATAATTAATGGGCGTTATTTTATATCTACTAATCCATTATGTTTTATTCATGTTCTTTTTCTAAGGCATTGAGATATTTTAGAAAAGATTCAGTCCTTGGACACATGCTGAGTTTGTCCTATTAATGGCTCTGAGAATTTTGGCTTCCATACAACTTGATATAAGTCAGTCAGGCCAATGACAGGCTGACATGTTCTGAACACGCAATGAGTCACAGACTTTATCTTAGCACACAGTTTCAGGGAGAGAATGAGCATCCACATGCTTTTGTATCATTGTACCCCAGCAGTTATTAAATTTATTCACTGGCAGGAATGGCAGTGGCCTAATAAAGAGATTTTCCAACTGATTACCCTCTTCTACAAGTAGGGGCCAAGAATATTTTCTCCCTCAAGAAGAGTGGGAATCAGGGCAGCAGGGAGACTCAGCAAAGGCAACTCTGAAAGGGAGTTCAAAGGAGTTTCATGTTGCATATTGCAAAGGAGAAGGCCGTAAAACTAAGGGAAATACCAGATGAGATAATGTCCCAGTTGCACATGAAGTAGAATAGGGCTAAACACAAGGCAGTGGCAAATATGCATATATTAGCTGAAATATTTGAGTGGGGAGGCATATTAGAAGAGGAAATTCCCTGTAGGGATATTTGACTTGATCAGATTGATAATTTGTTATGCTGGGAAATGTAAAGGCAAGCATTTATAAATCAGTCCAATCCAAAGACTGTGATGTGTGTAATGGAATGTGATTTATAATATATATGCATGGATTCAGGCATTTCAACTTGACATATGATTATTGATGGTAAGTGGATCATTGAATTCCAAAGTAAACATGGCTGGCATTATTAGAAGTTCAGAAATATTTATTGCTTGGTGTGTGTATACATTGATGCTTGAGGATCATTCTTTCAGAGCTTTCTTTATGAGAGAAGAATATGAAAGGAGCAGAAAACTTGGGGTATTACCTCTGTTATGACTTGAATTATCTCCCCATAACACCAGCCATAACACCAATCAATACCTCAGAATATGAGTGTTTCTGGAAATAGGGCCTTAAAGATTTGATTAAGTTACAATGAGGTCATTAGGGTGAGCTCTAATCCAATATGACTGGTGTCCTTATAAAGAGAGATTAGAATACAGACAATATGGACACAGAGATAAGGAGGTGAAGACAGAAAAGGTAGCCATCTGCGAGCCATGGAGACAGTCCTCAGAAGAAACCAAGCATGCTGATACCTTGATCTTGGACTTCTAGCCTCCAGAAATATGAGAAAATGCACTTCTGTTGTTTAAATCTGTGGGATTTTGTAAACCTAGAGAACTAATATTCTTTCATCTGTTCCCTTTGGGTTGTTCTCTTCTCAAACTTAGAGACAATCCTTGATGATTATGTTCTTTAACAACTTACTGAAGTTTCATTTACATAAAATGTACATATTGAAGGTAACTTTTGTCACTATAGGCAATCATTCATCTGCTTTTTGTTATTATAGATTACTTTGCAATTTCCAGAATTGTATGGAAATGAAAAATAGAATATGACCTCTTTTTTTCCCTGACTTTTTTTCACCCAATATAATGAATTTGACATTCATCCATATTTTGAGTGCATCAGTTGTTTGTTTCCTTTTTTATTGCTGACTATTCCATTGAATAGATATATCTTACCACAAGTTGTTGATTGACCTGTTGATAGACATTCTGTGTATGGGTTTTTTCATCTTGTTTGAGACTATTACAAATAAAGCTATATTTAAACGTTATCATTCCATAAGCACCATATTTTGATTTCTGAAAAATGCATTGTAGGTGGGTAGTTCAAATCTTATCTCTGTAAATTGATTTTTGTGTACACTGGTCAAGTTTCTTGTAAGTTCTTGAAATAACCTGTGTGCTGTTTTCTTTTGTTTGTCAACACCAGAAGAATAATTAATTGGCGATTAGAAGTGATGTTCTTTGGGAACACCTGGGTGGCTCAGTTGGCTAAGATTCCAACTCTTGATTTAGACTCAGGTCATGATCCCATGGTTCATGAGTTTGAGCCCTATGTCAGGCTCTGCACCTGACAGCCTGGAGCCTGCTTGAGATTCTGTCTCTCTCTTTCTGCCCCTCACCTGCTCATGTGTGTGCTCATGCTCTCTCTCTCTCTCTCTCTCAAAATAAATAAATAAACATTAAAACAAGTTTAAAGAAAGTGAGTTTCTTTGGTGGAATGAATAATGTTCAAGATACATAGACTGTGTAGAAATCTTATACAGGAACATATATCTTATAATGAATGTAACAGATCTAATCGTCTGTACCCATCACAATGATGTCCCAGAATGGGACGACTTTATGCTGGCACTGTATTAAGACACTTATTAGAGAATTTTCTCATTTGAGTCCAAATGGAAAATTAGCTGATTTCTGCTATTCTGCCTGTAATATTGCTGCTTTTGCCTTGAATGAAACTTTCATGATATGTGCTGTCAAAGTGCTTAAAATAATAGAGAGCTGAGATTTCATCAAGCATACCTAACAGGTGGTCTGACTATTTTTGTACCTATTTGCTGTTAACTGAGACAAAATTCACTTGAAGACTTGCATTCATTATAATTCACACCACCTGTATCAATGTTGATTCTCAATGATATTTAATTATAGCTACCTAAAACAATTTAATAATTGTGAGCAAGCAAGTTGATTTAGTTTGGTTCACAAATCCTGTGTAAGATGGGGTAATAATAGTAGTGAATAGAGTCTTTGTGAAAATTAAAGGAAATAATATATATTTATATATGATATGTTTAGAACAGTGTCTGACATTTGGTAAGGGTAACAAAGAATGATATGAATATCTATCTAGTCTCTTAGGAGTATTTCAGGCTGAAAATTTTATAAATACCAGAACATTGATCAGAATGAAAGCTCTAAGCTGAAAAGATAAAGCTCTATATAGGAAATCTAATATCAGCAGATGCTAATGATGTGGAAAATGGTGGGGTTTGGAACTGATGGCCAAGAAAGAATTCTTGAGATGTCTTCCATGCAAAAAGGGGGTTTTATTAAAGCACAGGACAGAACCCATGGGCAGAAACAGCTGCACTGGGATTGTGAGGGGTGACTGATCATATACTTTCAAGTTGGAAGGGAATTAGGGATAGCACAAGCCTCCAAGGTATTTTGGAAATAAGGTTTTCAGGACCCTCAGGGGACCAACTATTGACAGCAAAAGGCCATTTATTACTGTTTAGAAAACCTTCAGTCATGAGACCTTTCAGACGCTTATCAGTGGGCCATATGTAGGAGGTAGATATAAAAGAAGTTTCCAAAGGAATTTTTGTATGTTAAAGTAGATGTACAGGATCCTGAGGGGTTAGGCTAAGATGGCCTTTTGGCCTTAGCAAAGTGTCAACATCCAGGCAACTGAGTTCCCAGAGAAAGATCACTCTGCCAGTTTCAAGGACTCGTCAATGGGCTGTAGGCAGTAAAGAAATTTAATATTTCATTTGCCTTTGTTTCCCACATCACTAACACCTGGAACAATGTTGTGGCTTGAGTTGTGTCCTCCAAAAACAGATATGTTGAAGCCGTAACTCCCTGTACCGGCAAATGTGAACTCATTTGGAAATAGGATATTTGCAGATGTAATCAAGAAGTCATCCTAGACAAGGATGAACCTAATCCAAAGGCCAGTGTCTTTATAAAAAGAGGAAATTTTGGATACAAAGACGTATACAGACACAGGGGAAAAGGTCATGTAAAGACTGAGGCAAAGACTGGAATTATGGTGTCACCAACAAAGGAATGCCAAAGATTGCTGGCAACCAGCAGAAGCTAGAAAAGACAAAGAAATACTCTTCCCTAGATCCTTCAGAGGAAGCATGGCCTTGTGGACGCTCTCCTATCAGACTTCTAGCCTCCAGAACTGTGAAAGAATAAATTTCTTTTGTTTCATACCACTTAGTTTGTGGTACTCAATATTCATTAACTTCAAATTAATTAAATAAACCACCATTAAGTAAATAAAATCTCTAGTCTTAGAAATCTGTGATTCTAATTGACATAACCCCGAAAAATACAAAATTTCTATTCAACTGACTGAATTCTTATACGTGCTTCATTCTTTATGTTATCTCCCCTCTTTGTCTGATCATGTTTAGATGACATACATGGAAAACCATGTTTTCCTTAAATTTTAAATATTTCACATAAAATTTTTATCCCCTCAGGAATTACACCATTAAAATAATCAGATTTTTAAAAAGAAAGAAATTTTTTATCACAGTATTTTCTCATTTGTAACAAAAAGAAAATAAGGAACTAAATTTTGGAAATACCACTTTCAGTCAGTGTCTCCACCAAGCATTTTCACTGCACTTCCATTTAAGCAATTTATCCTATGTTTCAATTCCTTTCTTGTTCTTAAATATAAGACTCAAAGAAATATTTAATTGTGATTGGTAACTTTAGAAAATTACATGCAAGCAGATATTTTGTTCTTTTTTTTCTTAAAAAAAAAAAAAAAAAAACTTAACAAGGATTGAATTCATATAACCCCAGCATGACAGTATAACAAAAGAGAGATAAATGAAAATCTAATTAGTGTAAGAAGAAAAGCAATGCTGTTAATTAAAAAAAAATCTCCCATTTGATTAATGTTAAAAGCATCACAGTGAGTTATTATTTTTCATGGATACTACAAGACTGAATGAATATGCAAATGGGTAATGGCAAAACCATATATAAAAATAGAATTCTGACCCACAATCTGCACCAATAAGCCCAGGAAACCAACCTATTCTCTACAGTACCAGCTCAGAAAGCCAGTCTGCTATCTGTATGTCAGACTCGTAGAAAGTCAGACCACCATCACTAGTAGCAATCTAGTAGTTGAACAATAATCCCTCTAACAACTGGTCCCTAATGACCAGCACTTGATTAATAACTGACAACTTTCCTAATTTTTATCCCAGCTTTCAATTTAATTTTTTTTAATGTTTATTTATTTTTGAGACAGAGAGAGACAGAGCATGAACGGGGGAGGGTCAGAGAAAGGGAGACACAGAATCTGAAACAGTTTCTAGGCTCTGAGCTGTCAGCACGGAGCCCGATGCAGGGCTTGAACTCATGGACTGCAAGATCATGACCTGAGCGGAAGTTGGACACTTAACCGACGGAGCCACCCAGGCGCCCCCCCAGCTTTCAATTTAAAGATCAACCAGAGAAAGCCAAATACACACTGGTAACTAATCACACATAGGATTTTCAGCTTCCAGTTAGCCCACGTTCAGCTTCCCCGTGTCAACAGACTGATCAAGGCATTCCTGAAGGCTTCTCTTGTCTATAAAACTTTCCCCACCCTTCTGTCCACCTTTGAGTCTCTGCCAAAATTCAAGTGATGGTGCTGACTCTCTTGCTATAGCAAGCTCTGAATAAATAATTTTTGCTTTTTCTCATATTTCACCTTTTAGGTAAAAGAGCCAGAGGATAAACTCTTTTTAAAACTAGTGGCTATTTCTAGATATGTACTAATCAGAAGTGAATGTGCAACCACAGTGCTCAAGATAAGTAACTGTTGAATAACTTATTTACAATAGAATCCAAAACTCATATTACCTTCATTCATTTATTTGTGGAATGAAGGTAGGTGGCATAGGGTATATTCAACAATGAGCAATATTTGGGGTGTGTGAACATGTTCGGTTTGGCACAGATTGAAATCTTAGCAATGTTATTCTCTAAAGACAAAAAAAAATAGCTGCAATACTTTATTCTGTACATACAAGGTGTGGAAATAATTGGTGTATAATTGCAAGTGTGTCATGTATGCATTCAGTCCACTGGGACTAAAGTTCATGTGCAAAGCCAAACAGACAAACTGCATTTCTTGCTCAGCTTGGTTCAGGAAATAACCTCGGATTCACAAATTATCAGATAAGGCATTTTTAATTAAGAGCTTCCTTATATCTAAGTGGTATGTTTGGTTGGTTACACTTAACACTACAGTTTTAACTACAAATTGTGTTTTATATTGTTGTTATGAAAGATTTAAATTCATGTTTTCTATTTTTAAAAGTACCATCAAGTGCTAATCTAGAGAGTAGTTTAGTAGTTTAGAAAACTAGATTATGCATAATGTAAATGGATTAAAATTGTATTTGCAGGTTATTCATTAATATTAATATTATGTTGCTGTCTTATTTAACAGGAAAAATACTATAAGCTCGATCTACATTCTAGCTCTTTGTCTTAACTGGATGAGATATTGAACAAGTGGATAGCATTTTCTGGACATATGTCAACGTTATCAACTGAATTGGACTAAATGATATCTATGAGTTATCTAAGATTCTCTGCATTCTTATACTAGAGGTTTTTTTTTTTTCAATATATGAAATTTATTGTCAAATTGGTTTCCATACAACACCCAGTGCTCATCCCAACAGGTGCCCTCCTCAATACCCATCACCCACCCTCCCTCCTTCCCACCCCCTATCAGCCCTCAGTTTGTTCTCAGTTTTTAAGAGGAGGGACTCAATTTCTTTTTTTTTTCAATATATGAAATTTATTGTCCAATTGGTTTCCATACAACACCCAGTGCTCATCCCAACAGGTGCCCTCCTCAATACCCATCACCCACCCTCCCCTCCCTCCCACCCCCATCAACCCTCAGTTTGTTCTCAGTTTTTAAGAGTCTCTTATGCTTTGGCTCTCTCCCACTCTAACCTCTTTTTTTTTTTCCTTCCCTTCCCCCATGGGTTTCTGTTAAGTTTCTCAGGATCCACATAAGAGTGAAAACATATGGTATCTGTCTTTCTCTGTATGGCTTATTTCACTTAGCATCACACTCTCCAGTTCCATCCACATTGCTACAAAGGGCCATATTTCGTTCTTTCTCATTGCCCTGTAGTACTCCATTGTGTATATAAACCACAATTTCTTTATCCATTCATCAGTTGATGGACATTTAGGCTCTTTCCGTAATTTGGCTATTGTTGAAAGTGCTGCTATAAACATTGGGGTACAAGTGTCCCTATGCAGCAGCACTCTTGAATTGGACTAAATGATATCTATGAGTTATCTAAGATTCTCTGCATTCTTATACTAGAGTTTTTAAAAACATTTGTAAATTTGCTTCAAATCATACTCTGTTCTTGATATGACTATAGCTCTGACTGGAAAGGGCTGAATATTGAGCAAGTGAATTTTAACACAGTTAACATTGGATTACTCAGCATCTGATTATCTAGCTTGTAAACTTTACACACCCTGCTCTTTTCTGTATCTGCCTAGCATTTCATAATGTTTCTCTTTCTAAGGCTGCCTTTGTCACTTCAAATTTCTCAGTCTAGAGCTGCACTAACCGGTATGGGAACCAGTAGCCACATGTGGCTGTTCACCTCTGAAAACGAAGCTAGTGTGACTGGAAACTGAAATTTTACTTAACATTTTTTTTAATGTTTATTTATTTTTGAGAGAGAGAAACAGAGTGTGAGCGGGAGAGGGGCAGAGAGAGAGGGAGACACAGAATCCGAAGCAGGCTCCAGGCTCTGAGCTGTCAGCACACAGCCCAATGCCAGGCTCAAACTCACAAACCGTGAGATCATGACCTGAGCCAAAGTCAGAAACTTAACTGACTGAGCCACCCAGACGCCCCTGAAAATTTACTTTTAATTAAATAAATTAAAGTATCAATAACTCAGTTTTTAGAAAACTGGAACAACATATGTAAATGTACCTTTTTTAATTGTAAATTTTATGACACTTAAATATAGATTATGTGTTTCTGATAAAAACTTAGTGTCTTAATTGACATGGTGTATAAGTGAAAGATAAACTCCAGATTCAAAGACATGGTATGAAAAAAATGTAAAATTTCTTATTAATAATTTTCTATTAAATACACATACAAATGATACTATATTGGACATATTGGTTAAAATTATTAAATTTGCTTCTTTTTTCCTTTTTTTAAAGGTAACTTCTGAAATGTTTAAAAATTTTAGTTGGTTTGTATTGTATTTCTGCAGGACAGTGCTGGTCAGACATTTTCCAGGCTCTTTCTCAATTCTCTCTGTATAATAGATTTGCCTTTTCTAGTCTCAGCCTACTGTCACTATGCATGTCCTACAGAATTGCCACAAACCTCACAAACAGCTAGGATTCCCTCAGTCTCTTTCCTTTAATCTCCATTAAAGAAAACTCAAAATCCACATCTGTACCTGAAAACCCTCTATGCTGTTCCTTTTGTATTAGTTAAGGCTCTGATTATAAATACCATAACCCAACTTAAGCCATCATATATGCAAAAGAATGTGTAGAATAAAAACTCAGGGC
Source organism: Panthera uncia (assembly GCF_023721935.1). Taxonomy (NCBI): domain Eukaryota; kingdom Metazoa; phylum Chordata; class Mammalia; order Carnivora; family Felidae; genus Panthera; species Panthera uncia. The sequence continues at coordinate 105,502,879 of NC_064809.1, read as the reverse complement.
ACCTGGGTGGGTGGCTCAGTTGGTTAAGCATCCAACTCATGATCTTGTGGTGCATGAGTTCAAGCCCCACATCGGGCTCTGAGCTGACAGTGTGGAGCCTGCTTGGGATTCTGTCTCCCATGCTCTCTCTTTCTCAAAATAAATAAATAAACTTAAGAAAAAAGAAGAAGAAAAAAAACTCAAGGGGCACCTGACTGACTTAGTTGGTAGAGCAGGTGAGTCTTGATCTCGGGGATCATGAGTTCTAATCCCACAGTGGGTGTAGAGTTTACTTAAAAAAAAAAACCTCAATTACTTCACCAAATGAATGATAATGAATAAATACCTACTCAGAGTTATTGATGGTGGCACATATAATGCTTGAGTGAATTCAACTAATTACTTGCCTTTCAAATTTCAGTTTTCCTTACTTAGCTTTTATTTTGGTATATAACAAGGACAATCAAGTGGTAAAAAGGCGAATTAATCACATGAGAGTAATTTATTACTCATTTTACTGTTCCCTAATTATACCAGAAGGACCCTGGTAGCACTTACAGTGCCTATTTATTTATACATTGTTTTCAGAAATATTTCTGACTGTAAGAAACTGAGTCTTTTAAACTAAGATCAGGGCTTAAGCGAACCCTTAAAGGACCTTTAACCTTAAAGTGAACCTTTTAAAGGATCTTTAACAAAAGGTTTTAATTTTAATGCTAATGTTTTAGAATTACTAACTCCCTCTTATCAAACAAACCTCCAAAGCAACACTTAAATGATTGTTTTCAAAAATGAACAGCTGATTCAAATGAAAATAAATGCTTGCAATGGCCAAGAAGTAAACCAGCTAGGAGTTACAGGATAAGATTGCTTCTCTACTTAATTCAACAAGTATTTCCTGAATGCCACCTGAGGGGTACTCTATGAGAAAATATACAAATAAAATACAGTCTTTGATCTTGAGGACTAAGAATTAGTGACCAGGATGATTTATTATGTACTTGGGGGAAATTATAAAGACAGACAGACATCATTTTTCATGTGTTGTGTTTTTCCTTTCCACAAACTCAAAGAATCTCCATTCCCTACTGTCAATCAACATTAAGTTCCTCAAAATTCCAAATACTAGGTAATACCAAAACTTTCTCTAGTAAATAACAGTCCTAATTTGTTACAGGCTCACTGCTGGAGGAATAAAACTGGATGCCACCAGAAAGTTAGAAAAAGAGGCTAGGCTTTGAGGTGAAGGATGGGAATGTCTCTGCTCTGTGAACTAAAATCCTTAAGAGAGAGATAATAGAGGGATCAAAAGCCCACTTCAATGCTATGCATCCTAAAGTGGTGGGATCTCTGGGTAGGATTAGCTTTATCCATGGCACAACAATCATACAGGCTCTGGAGAGAGAAGTCAGGTGAGATGGGGAGGAGAAGCAAGGGAGAAGTAGACAATGTGAGCACATTTCCCCTCCATGCTGAGACTGAGATGAATTTCCTGCCTAGCCCAAGAGTTGGAATTGAACCTGATATATCTGATTTAGGAAAAAAAAAAAAAAAGATGAAAGACATGCAATAGTGCTAACATCTGGGGCTGAGAAGAAAATTCGTACAAAGACTGATAACCAAGACTGATAGTCAGCCGGTAGGCATTGGTATTGCCTATTGGTAGGCAAACAGCTGTTAGCCCCAGCCCACTGAGTTCACTTTCCGCTGTTTTAGCTACCTTGGTTCAGGTTATACTTCTCTACACTTCTCTGAAATCCCCAGACTTTTTTCAATCCAGCAACTAAAGAAATAACATTTAGTACATCAGAAGCCCCAGGACCTCACATCAACATTAAAGCAATCGTTCTTGGGCCTGTGCATGTCCATTCACAGTCTTATATTATGATATCTGCCCTGTTTGTAACTGGTCAAATCTGACAAAAGTTTGGTTACCAAGACTTACCTAGACAATTAAAAAAATAAGGCTACTATAGTCTACTATTTCATTATTTAAACATGAGCAATAGTATATTCTCATTTTGAATACTGTCTCCTTAAAATTCATTTTTCTCACCTTGTGTTTAAATTACATTGAACTTTCCTAGAGCATATACTTAAAAGAGAGTGAAATAATTAAACATTAAAAAAATTAACAATGTGGTAAAAACTAGTAGCAACAGCTGATTCACTGCATTATTTCTACTCAAGTTTTTGTTTGTTTTGTTTTGGGTTTGCTATTCTGTTTTCTAAAGTGTACCAGTATGTGTAGTGGGAGAATATTTATGGTATATTAACAAATTTATCCCTCTTATTCCTTTTTCTTCTCTTTCTTCTCCTTCTTCTCGACTTCTTCTCCTCCTCCTTCTTGTTATTGTTATTATTATTATTTATTTTATACCATGAATCCCTTCCCCTATTGAGGCTAAACCTCCAGAGTAGAATGTGTATATTTCTTACATGGTGCTCATAAAAAGAATATTTAAAATCTAGCTTTGGGTACCAAACTAGTCTTTTAAAACTTATAGCAGAGACAATAATCTTGAAAGTAAACTTCCATTTGCAAGAGCTGGGTACTTTGAAGCTCAAAAGGCCAAGTCATGATGGGAGTAGAGCATGAATATTATGCAAAGTAAAACAAATTATAAATGTAATAACAAAAGAACCAAACCACCCAACCTAAGGGCTGCCTAGGCTGAGGCAAGAAGAGAAAAGAAGAAACGAGACCAAGGAGAGGGGTTTGAGGGGAGGGGATCAGACCTGAAAATCCTAGTAGTCAGCATCGAGAACTGTCAGGTCTCCACATGAGGAATGCCAAGTAGCTCCTGTGTAATCTGAGTCTACCTCAGCAGACCATCCTAACACCATTCCAATGAGTATAGCACATCATCCCAGGCAAGAATATAACAATTTTTGTATTTATAAGTGTCATGTGCAGTCAGCTAATGAGTTAAGTAGGAATGATGTCCAGTCCTACCCTGTGGGAAACACTGATGTGCTCAACCTCTTCCATCGATGACTTAGACCTCCCATCTTCACCACTCTACCCCCCATCAAACAGACAGGACAGCTACCCAGAAAGGCATTGATGGTACAAAAGAGAACTGATGGTGTGGAAAGGAAAACCTTCAGCACCTTTTCTTGGTTTGGGGAGAAAGGACCTAGTTCAGTTACTACCTTTCTTAACTTGAATAGAGACCAATTACATGTAATTTTCTGTTTTAATATTGCATACCCAAAAATAACTGAACTTCAATATAAATATCTTTCATTGTCTAAGTTTACCTTATAAATGAATAGTTTCCTAATACTAAAGATAAAGAAGTCACCAGACACTGCATTTAGAATCGTATTCCTCAGAGATACACTTTGGCAATTTCTTTTGCCTTAAAGTAAAGTTCTATCTTTGGTTTCCCATTAATCTCTCTTACCAAAATAATGGAGATGAAAATTATTCAGTGCTTTTTAAAATATGTTCTAACCATTGGGAAATATCCACCTCATATTTAAAATTATAGAGTAGCTCTTTAGTTTAACAAAGTAATGTGAAGGAAAAAAAAACTTTTAGAATTTTATTTTATGAGTTATGATTTATTTATTTATTTATTTATTTAGTGTCAGAAGGTGTATCCTCATCCTCTCTCAGCAGGCCTGGAAAAGGAACAGATGTTTCCTACCGTGCGTTTCCTCTTGGTCTTCAGTTAGTTTTTGACAGGCTGAAAGTAGAGTATTTATCACTGTTGGTGTGCTTGCTTAGTAATTGCTATTTGTCAAATGCACAAAAACATCTTTTAAAGAGGTCTAACACCATTCAAACTGGGGCTATTTAATTTGACTATCATGACAACTTGTAGTCAAAATCTCAATCAAATAGGTGTACGGAATAAATTTTCACTTTCCACCACATGCATGCTCAAATTAGCTATTCATATGGATTTAAATTTTTACATTTAAGAAGTCTTATAAGAAACAATTTAAAGCAGTTTCCAAGTATATGTAATAACAGTAATAAAGCATAATTAAAAAGCAAATCATTTTAAACAAATAAAAAAATTTAATTAAATAAAATCTGGAAGGCACACAACATTATTATTAATATTATAATTGAAATGGTCATATTTTAATGTATTCTATAATTTAATAAGAACTAATGAGCATATTTAAAAAAATTTAAAAATAACTCATAAGTATAATGCTTATCCTATAATTCTCTCAAGACAATCTGATATGTTACAATGGTCATTATTTGTCATACTTTATCAATGAAAAAAGAGAGGCAAAGAAAGGTGAAGAGATCCAGCTATGTTCACACTAAGAAAAGCTTCTTTAATTTTATGCTGATATTCTGGCTTATTAAATTAGTGGCATCTTCTGATTTGAAATAAGTCATGTCATTTATACATATGCCACAAGCCCAGATGGACATGGGGGCAAGGCCCCCCGCAGTGCTGAGAAACCAGGCAAAGTCACATTCTTAATATACTCTTATAGCACCTGCTTCAACAGACTCTGTAATTGGAGTCCTGGCACGTATTTTACACAAGTTGTTTCTAAGTTTCTTATTATCAGAAAGACTCATGTCTATTTTTGGCAGGAAATGTGAAGGATGGCTGATCTTGAAGGTTGAACTATACTTTTCATTCCAAATAGTGGTTTCAAAATAAAATCAAGTATCCCACTGATGGTGTTTACCTTCAACCATCAGATTCTATTCCTTGTGGTCTAAAATGGTAGATTTTAAAATGAAGAAAGATCTCCCCTCATTTTTGATTACAAGAATTTCTTGAGGTATTGAGACTTAGCAACATTAGGTAGATCTGGTTTTCATATATTTCTAGGTGAAAACAATACATTACCTTGGGGAGTTTAAAGTCTGCACGATTGATGAAAATCCAATCTATAATCAATATTGATAATGCTGTTAATTCTGTATAACACATCCAATCTCCTTACCCCCCCCCTTTACCCTCTTATCTTCCTTGATGGGAGAGACCTTGTCAATCTGGTTTTTTACCCTAGGATCTATGGGATACTTGATTTTATTTAAAAATCTATTATTTGGAATGAACATTACAGTGGACCTTCAAGATCAGCCCCCATCATATTTTCTATCAAAAAATAAAGATGAGTAATTCTAGTAAAATGAAATTTAGAAACAACAGGATCTATACCAATGCTGACATGTGCCAAGTGCTAAATATTACTTATTGAATTAAAAAAATGAGCGAATAATCCCCAAGTTTGAGAAAATATGCTTTACAACTAAATAATTCATCTGGCTTTTAGGTGATATGAACTATATAGCCTTGCCTAGACAGGTAAGTAGACACAATCATGTATCCTCATTCAAATTTTAGGCATTTTAGCACCTGGTTATTAAGAGAGCACTTATGATGGCAGAACTATCTACTGTTCACTCTTCCCTGGGCCCTGAGCAGAGATTTATTGACAGAAGTTACCGATGGAGTCTAGGAAGGTATAGTCAGAAAGAAAAAGAAAATAATTTTGGCTTGGGGTAAGAGGAGGAAAAGCAGATATATGTCCTGAATACATGGGAAAGGAAGTATTTACAGGCAGGAGTGAACAACCATACTGAGTACAGATCAAAGTGTTCATTGCCTTTGACGATATGGGAGGATTGAAGAGTGATGGGCAATGAGGAAATAAATTTGCCATATGTTTTTGAGATCCTTGTGTTTTAAGAAGGTTAGAAATTCAGGGGAGCAGAGAAATAGTATAGTTTCTGGAGGAAGATGTGGGGCCAAGAGAATTTTTTTTTAAATGGGAGATATTAGAGATTGATTGAATGTTCAAAGGAAAAATTGAAGGACAGATTGGATGCTCAGGAGAAAAAAGATATAATAATGAAAAAAGTTCTTGAGAAGGTGAAAGGCAATGGGATACATGCCACAAATCGGGGCATTAGACTCTGCTACCAGGATTGACACTTACAAGAGATGGGAACTTGAACAAGATTGATTCAGGCACAAATAAGTTTATAGATCTGCTGATGGAAATAGAAAGAAGTTCCTATTTGATAATTTCTATTTTACAACAAAAGATGAAGAATGTTATCAGTTAATATGAGAGTGGTACAAAATTTAAGGGTAAAGGCTGTTAAAGAGACATGCTTTTATACTTAACTTATAAGTTTGATCACTCCATTTAGAGTTACTAGCTATTGGTGGAGACTTCCATGACAGATTTCCTAGCAGGAGAAAAGGAGTCTCTTTTTTTAGAAAATAGGACTTCCTGTGAGATACATTTTTTAGAGACCAAGGTCTTTATTTAAGCGCTTGTTTCCCAAGTCATTTATTCATAGAATACGAGATTGTGGGGAAAAATACTTCTTCACTCTAATGACCCGCTTCCAGTTTCTCTGGTGTTTTAACACTGGATCTTACTGTCTCAGAATCCATCAGCATATGGATTAGACTTAGGAAGTCAGGCCTGAGCACTAAAGGGATCTGAGGGGGGCGGGGGGTGGTTCAAACCGATTTATGCTCTATTGTTAGCTATGATTTTTTTTAAAAGGTTGTAACTCCGTCTCAAGCATCTTAAAGAAAATCTTAAAGATTTAAAAAATCTTTAAATCTTATAAGATGAGTTTGCCTGCTTTTCATACACCATGATGTAGATAAGTTTAAACATTTTTAAATCATTTGTATTCTAGCTACAAAGAATTTAAATACTCTCCCTCAAATATCTTCCCTAAATTTGACCATTTTCTCTCTCGGCCTTAATGTTTTTTATGACCTCTGCCTATTCATGGTTAAGCTACCATACTCCAATGCAAATGCCACCTACAGTATGAAATCATCTTTGAATCCACTGGTACACATTGGCTTTTCTAAATTATTGGTTATACTTCTTTTATGGCCATTATTTCCTTCTGACCTTCCATTATAGTTTACTATGGAGACTCCTCAATAACCCTAGTAGATTATGAGTTTGCTAAAGATAAGAATATCACTTATCTTTCTATCTTCTGTCTTTGCATCCTTCACGACACAGGCAAAGTTAGTGACTGTTATATGTTAATGACTCATACCAAAAAATGCAAACGTTTTTTGAAAGAGTGAATTAACTTCCTGGTTATATGGATTTCACGGACATTCCTGACTAAATTCACCTTTTACAAGTATTACTTGTATGATATTTTACAACATCAATACAGGAAATATGAAAACACTTATTCTATTTACAGTTTACTATTTCTGAAAATTAAGTGTACTGATGTCTTCATGGCATTTGTGTGTGACTATAAAAATTGATTTCTCTCTCTGAAAAGGGGAATAAAATGATTTTAGTTATTGAATGGAACTGTTTCTAAGGAATATCAAATCCAGACCTCCTACTGACAGTCTGAATAAACAAGGAAAATACAATGCGCAAACCTACCAGCTTATAACTGGGCAGTATATCTGCACGTAATGATTACTAAAATGTTCTTTCAATATCTGAAAGCTAGAGGACACATTATCCTAAAATTAAGTATGGATTCTAATTTCCAAAGCACTCCCCATTTCCTTAAATTTTCATTATTGTATTCAGGCAGGGTGCAGACAACATGATGCCAGCCTGCATTGTGTAGAGAGAAGCAAATATATTTTTAATTTAGACATCCACTACATAAGTTCAAAATTTTGGCTTTGAAAAGCCATACTGTTTTCGGTTTTCTTGAGATGTAATTGACATATAACATTTTATAAGTTTAAGGTGTACAACATAATGATTTGATATATACCTATATTGGGAAATGATCACCACAATAAGTTTAGTTAACATCCATCACCTCACGTAGCTACAATTTTTTTTCCTTGGTATGAAATTTTATAGATTTACTCCCTTAGCAACTTTCAAATATATAATGCAGTATTGTTAACTACAGTCACTGTGCTGTACATTACATACCTAGAACTTATTTATCTTATAAGTGGAAGTTTGTACCTTTTGACCACTATCACCCAGCTCCCTCAGCCCCTTCACTCTGCCTCTGGCAACCACAAATCTGATCTCTAAGTTCCTGTGATCTCTGTTTCTAAGAGTTTTCTATGATTTCCATGGAGTGTTGTTTTAGATTCCACATATAAGTGAGATCATACAGTGTTTGTGTTTCTCGGACTTATTTCTCTTAGCGTAAAGCTATCAAGAACCATCCGTGTTGTCATCAATGGCAGGATATGCTTTTTTATGGCTGAATAGTGTTCCATTATATATAAATCATATTTTGTCCATCCACCCATCGTTGGACACTTAGGTTTATTCCACATAATGGCTACTATAAACAGCACTGCAGATGAACATAGGGTATAGATATGTCTTTGGGATAGTACTTTAATTTTCTTTGGATATACACCTAGAAGTGGAATTTCTGGACCATACAGTAGTTCTATTTTAAATGTTTTGAGGAGCCTCCATACTGTTTTCCAAAGTGGCTGCACCAGTTTGCATTCCCACCAACAGTGCACAAGGTTCCCTTTCCTCCACATTCTCACCTCACCTTTCTTGTCTTTTTGATGATAGCCATTCTAACAGATAAAAGCCATAATAAAAATAGAAAAATTCTTTTCATTAATAAAAAAATTACATTCATGTTTTTGCCTATATCACTTGTTATAGCATCAGTTTTTCTGCTTCTTGTCATGTTAATCATCTTTTAGTTTTGAAAACTTAGTTTTTAAGGTTGGTACAAGTAAATATGTGTCCATGCTTTTAACTTAAACACCATGACAGAAGTCATTTTCAAACATTTGGAATATAATTATAACTGTTTTACTCTCTTTGTCTGCCAATTATGACATTTGTGCATCCACTTCGGTTGATTGATTTTTCTCCTCCTTATGTGCTGCCTTTTCCTGCTTCTTCTCACACCTTATCACTTTTTCTTGGATACCAAATATTGTGAATTTTACCTTGTTGGAAGCTACATATCTTTTGCTTAAAATTTATTGAGCTTTGTTCTGGGATAAAGTTGGAAACATTTATTTTTAGTTTTGCTTTCCAGATAATGTTAGACAGGCCTAGAGTTTTGGACTAAATATTCCCACTGCTCAGGAAAGACCTTTGTGAATACTCTTTGTAATTTCCTATGAATTATGAGATTTCCCAGTCTGGCTGATGATACAAGGATTTATTTTCCATCCAATGTGAGCATCAGATAATGTTCCCTCTTAGCCTTTCAGATGAATCACTCCCAGACCTGCTAGTTTCCCACTCAAGAGAGCCTATCACTACTTTGAGGTCCCCTTGAAGGCATCCCCTGATCTTCAGCCTTCTTTGTGAGCAGCTCTCTTCTTTCTGGTAGCCTTCCCTGTGAATGCTAGCCACCTACTCTTCTCAGACTTTCAGTTCTGTTTCCTCAACTCAGGGTCTCTTGTATCCAACTGAATTCCCTCTCCCTGCACCAGCCAGGGATGTCTTTAAAGGTAGCAAGCTGGAGTCGTCAGAGGGCTCATCTCATTCGCTTCCCATCTTTGCAGGAATCACCATCTTTAATAAAGAATGTGCAATATCTTGAAAGCAGTTTTTTAATCAGTTATTTCATCTGGATATTAAGTATTCGTCTTTCTCTGATGGACTTATTTCACTTAGCATAGTATTGTGTAGTTCCATCCATGTCATTGCAAATGCTAAGATTTCATTCCTTTTTATGGCTGAGTAATATTCTGCTGTATATAGGTACCACTTCTTTATCCATTCATCAATCAATGGGCACTTGGGCTGTTTCCATAATTTGCCTATTGTAGATAATGCTGCTATAAAGATTAGGGTACATGTATCACTTTGAATTAGTATTTTTGTATTCTTTGGGTAAATACCTAGTAGTGCAATTGCTGGGTCCTAGGGTAGTTCTATTTTTAACTTTTTGAGGAACTTCCATGTTCTTCCACAGTGGCTGCCCCAGTTCTAATTCCTACCAACAGTATAAGAGGGTTCCCCCTTCTCTACATCTTCACCAACACCTGTTGTTTCTGGTGTTGTTGATTTTAGACATTCTGACGAGTGTGAGGTGGTATGTATGTCATTGTACTTTTGATTTTCATTTCCCTGATGATCATTGATGTGGAGTATCTTTTCATGTGTCTGTTGCCATCTGTATGTTTTCTTTGGAAAAGTATCTTTTGATGTCTTCTGCCCATTTTTAAATTGGATTATTTGGTTTAGGTTTTTGAGTTTTATAAGTTCTTTATATATTTTGGATACTAACCCTTTCTCAGTTATTACATTTGTAAATATCTTCTCCCATTCCACAGGCTACCTTTTACTTTTGTTGATTTTTTCTTCCACTGGGCAGAAGTTTTTAATTTTGATGTGGTCCCAACAGTTTATTTTTGCTTTTGTTTCCCTTGCCTCAGGAGACATATCTTTAAGAAAAAAGTTTAATGTTTTTTATTTATTTTTGAGAGAGAGAGATAGACAGAATGCACGCTGGGGAGGGGCAGAGAGAGAGGGAGACACAGAGTCCAAAGCAGGCTCCAGGCTCTGGGCTATCAACACAGAGCCCGACTTGGGCCTTGAACTCACAAACCGAGAAATCATGACCTGAGCCGAAGTTGGATGCTTAAGCGATTGAATCACCCAGGTGCTCCAATCAGGAGACATCTGAAAAGAAGTTACTACAGCTTACGTCAAAAAGGATACTTAATAAGTCTTAATTTTCTTGTTCTTTGCTGTTCTGCTTCATCACTTTTGCAAGTATATTGCCAAAATACATGAGGGAAGACATTCATATGTTGTTCACGGATATTACTTAAAAGTAATTTAATAGAAAACACTTCCAAAGCAAGAAGAACAAGAGATTCACCAAAGGAACTAAAATACCTTTTAGTACCTTTAGCACAGGTCTTCTTTTATAATGTTATGACCTTATATTTGCACATTTTTATTTATTTATCTGTCCTCATTAAATATGTATGTCTATGCTAGATCTGGTAGATAAAAGGGCTATAGTTCAAGTGAATTTATGAAATAATATATGATGGTATATGTGTTAGACAGATAGGGCCACCATAACAGTATATTAGAGATGGAGTGTTTTAAATAACACAAATTAATTTTCTCACAATCTGCAGGCTGGAAGTCTAAGATCAAGGCGCCAGAAGGAAGGTTTCTGGTGCGACCTCTCTTCTTGGCTTATGGAAAGCTGCCATAAAACATTATATGTCATTTTCTTATAATACCTCAAGTGTTTCCTGAGTATTAGGTATCTCAGGGCAAAAACAAAACAAAACTTGGAATTTTAAATACATTCACAGTGCATGAGATTTAATTAGTACATGTATACCCGTGTATGTAAATAATATCCCCATGACTGCCCTTAAAGGGAAGATATGGGATTAATATGCTTACTATATGAGGTATTTGATTTTTTTAAATCTGTGCCTGAATTAAGATTATAAACTTCAATAATAAAACAGGTTGAGTTTGCTCTAACTCATTTGTAATATACGGCTATATGTTCTGTGAAGCTCTTACAAATTTTTCAAACATTTGATCCTGTAGCAACTAGAATTTTGTCATTAATTTTGTACTTGAGAGAACAGCAGGACCGATTTAATCAAGACATAATTATAATACTTAAGCAATTTAATTTTATTGTTATGCTGATGAGATGTGATCATATATCTATTTTTTAAATTTGACATGAAGTCTTAATGACATGAATGTTTCTTCTTTTCTTATCTCCCTATAATTTTAGCTTCCTTTCCTCTATCTCTCCATTTCCTCTATTCCATACTATTCTCTCCCCATTTTATTTGTTGAACTTCCTTTTTATATATCCAATAATTTTTATTATATTCGAATATTATTTTTAATTTTTTTATGATTTCTTTTCCTATAACAGGATTGCTAGCATGCATCTTATAAATTGATTTGTGTGGTATTAACAAAAGTACTTTCATATGAAAATATAATATTCAAGTTATCCTGCAACTGTGGTAGCCATTGGCAACAATGGCTGTATGCTATCTACTTTCTCAGCCTTATCAACTCTGGAACAGCTGTTTACCTGATTTTGATAGCTACTTTAAAAGACCATTCTCAGGAAATATCTCCTAACCATAGTAACCACAATACACAAACACAGACAGACACTCTCCTATGTTATACTCAAACATTGTTGGCAATATTAACACTGGATAGTTTGGGGTGTATTTGGGGAAAATGTCATGACTCAATCAGGTTGTAAAGGATTAATGAAAGCTATTATGAGCAAATTAGAAAGGAAAAAAAAAAATATGCCGTCCCTGAATGTTACAGGAACCATTCTGGATGGCTAGCATTCTCTTCAAGCCACAGGTAGCCAGTCACCTCTTATTCTATGTGTCTGTCACTTCTTTATTTTTACCCACATAAGAAATTTTGGAATTTTATATTGAGCAATTCTTTATTTCCCCATTTCATTTTTGGACTCAAAGGCTAAAAAGAAAAATTTTACTAAGAAGGCATTGTGGCCTAAATTCTTCTTTCTCTATAAAACATATAGACCTTAGTTTATGCATTTATTCATTCAATAAATATTTCTTGAGCCACACACTCCAGTAGCTACACAAGCGATACCTTCCCTTCTTTCTTGTAGTTTTCTCTACTGGGGTAAGTAGACATTAATCAACTAATCACAAACTATTGGCAAACTTCAAATGTGGCAAAAAAAAAAAAAAAGAGGTATATAGTGCTAGGAAACCTTTAAAATAAGGGACTGACCTAAAGTGAAAATTCAGTGAAGTCTAACCCATGTAAGTACCACTTGAGCCAAAATCTAAAAGATAAGTAGCAGATAAGAAGGTGAAACAGGGAGAGAAAAGCACTTTTGGTAAAGGGGCCAGTCTGGTATTATGATGCAGCCTGCCATTCCTTTTATAAAGGAAAAAAATCATTCATGTGACTAGTACAAGGTTGAGAGTGCAAGATGTGAAATATGATTAAAGAGGGAGCTGAGGGCCAGTCTTCACTCTAGGGAAAGAAGATACAATGTAGGAGTTGCATTTTGGAAAGATGACTCTGGTTGCAAATGTAGAAATTGACTGGGTACCTGGTCAGGGGGTCAGGGGAAGGGTTGTGGTTGGGGGAGGGGTCCTGGATCCCAGTACAGATACAAACAAACCAGTTAGAGGTCAAGGAGAGAGTTGCTACAATGATGCTGTGATGTAGTGGGAAGAAATCTTGACTCAAGGAATATTTAGGCATTAAAATCAATAAGATGTCATGACAAATTATATATGAAGGGTGAGAGAAGGCAAGATGTCCACACTGACTCCTAGGTTTCTGGGTTTTGTTCCTAGATGGGTTGGTGATAATTTTTTTTTTTAATGCAGAACATGAGAAAAAAACATATTTGGAGCAAGACATCCATGATTTTGACACTGGGTACATCTTCATGGAGATTTCAGTCCAAAGAAGGAAAAGAGATACCAATAGATATTAATCGTAATGCGGTGAACACTATAAAGGAAAAGCGTTAAGATGTTCAGGGAGAAAAACAGGTAGAGAAAACATAATCTTTTGAATAGACATCTCAGTCTATTTTGATAGCTACTTTAGCTTCCTTTCCTCCATCTCTCCATTTCCTCTATTCCATACTATTCTCTCCCCCCTTTATTCTTTGAGTTTTGAGAATAAAAACAAGACCAAAGCTGAAAATAAAATTTAAAATGATCACTATCACATTAATTGCTTCAGTTCCTTAACTGATATAGACTTTTACTGTTTTTTTTTTAATTTTTAATTTTTTCTCTTCCTTATTTTTCTATGAATATTCCATATGGTACAATATAAAATAATGTTGTAACATTTCCTTTAACTTCAATTTCAATCAGATCATGCCCTTTTCAGTAGATAATAACAAAATACAGACATCAACAATTCTTCTTTGTTTAAATTTGTGCGTTGTATTCATTTGAGAAATTTTAAAGCTGTCACTTAATTTTAGCTTTTGGTTTTTCTCCCTCTCAATCTCTCTTTCTCTGATAGATGACAGATGATAGATAGATAGATAGACATACAGATGAATAGATAGATAGATAAACACAAAAGCATGCAGTAGATCTCCTACATATCCATTGGTTTTAGCCTGGGTCAACTTTAGAACAGGGCTCAGCATTTTTTCTTTATCTTCAGAAGAAAGGCCATTTTAAAAACATCGAACAGTTTATGAGCAAATTTTTTGTAGAAGACAGAAGAGGGAGAGGGCAGTTACAACCCAAGACTCAACTTTTCATCCCCAAAACATCTTTTTATCCTTATGTAGTCTCTCTCTCTCTCCCTGCTCTCTCCCTGCCTCCCCAGGCCTCTCCTTTCCTGCCTTCCTCCCTAAGCTCTTTTCCCCCTGTGCCCTCCAGCGTCTTCCCCTTCCCAGACAGGATCCCCACCACAAGTTTCTGCAAGGTTCTCAGGCTTAATTAACACCTTTGTGTGACCCACAAAAAAAAAAAAACCCTACAGTTATTAGGATATTAGGATTTCCACTTCTAAGAAGATGTTAGAAATCATAAATATCTATACTTTGTTACCAATTGTATACACATAATCATAAAGCTGAGCTGATTAATATGTATTTTAACTATTAATTCAAATATCTTAAGGAATCCAAAGTTAACTTCTGCTATCATAATAGCAATTAAATAATGGGATATGATGAAAAACTGTGGTATATTTTATAATTATTTTTTTCCTGAATTGCATTTGTTTGGATGATTGGTCAAGTGGAAGGGAGGATTGCCTTATTATCTCATGTTACTACCTCACAACTACTTTTCTTTATCCCCATTGTGTATACTTTGACTCAATGCCCTGAATAATCCAAAGAAGTAAGTACAGGCATATTGGGAAATCTATTTCTACTTTGATTTTAATCTTTTGATAATTTTAGTTTGGACTCTTGGATATTTCTAAACCTTTCTAGAGAGTTGCTCTGCCCAGAATGGTTATATAGCAGAGTGCTACAACGAATAAACTGAAAGGTTGCAGGTTGTTTAAAAAATTGTCGACAAATAGAAATCCAACATGTGATATGAGAGACATTGAAGATCCAAAACTGAAAACCAAGCCAGATTAGTAGAAAGTGGAAAGGTTTGAAAATAAAAACATTTCACTTAATTTTCAATATAACTGATTAAAACCTCTAAAAGTAATACTTTCTGAAAAATTGGTTATTAAATAATATTAGGACAAAGTTAATGTATTTTTTTGTGACAACGCTATAACTTTGAACATTCTGAGTATCTGGAATATTAAAATTGGTCTAAAATACAGTCAAATAGTTACTCATTACCTATAAGTTTACTGAGTTTTATGCTTAAACAGATTGGATAGTTACCTCAAAACAAGAAAATAAAGTCTGTCAATGTTCAACTCAGCATAATTTTATTATACTTACAGAGATGGGTTAGCACATCAATACTTCACAATCATTTCCCTCTCTAAGAAGCCATCACCACTGATTAAAATGTCTTTTAAAATACTATTGAATTTCTTCAATTTTCTTGGAATTATAATAACTACAAATTTGTGTTTATTACTTGCCAACCAAATTCCCCACAGCTCTTTCAATTGCAAATTTCTGATAATGTGAATATCATATGAAAATTATTGAATTTCTAATAATGTGATCTGAATCTCTCTCTGCATTTCCATGAACAATAGTTTAAAATGCTATTCTTTTGTACATTACCATAATCTGATATTGCTTTATCATTAATACAATTTAACAGTTACAGTGAGAAAGCTGCTACATAATACCTCGAAGGAACGTATTTTCAAAAACTGAGATATTTAAGATAAGCAGTCTTCATGTTTGCTTTCTTTTTTTTTTCCTAATTTTTTTAACTGTATTTATTTATTTTGAGAGAGTGAGACTGCGAGTGAGATAGGGTCAGAGAAAGAGGGGAAAGAGAATCCCAAGCAGGCTCCACACTGTGTCAGCACAGAGCCTGTTTCCAGCCTTGAACTCCCGAACTGCAAGATCATGACCTGTGTCAGATGCTCAACCGATTGAGCCACTCAGGTGCCCCTATATTTGCTTTCCTGATTATAAATACCTTTGATTGCAAAGATGGTGATATTCATGAATATGCTTTGTATTTGTTTTGTTTTTTAGATAATGCCGAGAATAGACTTGTAGAAATCACTTGAAGTAACATGACTATGTTCACATTGCTAACAAAGATTGGTAAATAAAAACAAGGAAGAATATCCTATCACAATGTTTTTTTTCCTTTATTGAATACTTGTAATTGGAAAGGATGTTATTCTGTATAGAAATGGAGGAAGAAAGAAGGTGGACATTTCTCACTATTTTTCAACTCCTGGATTTCAGATCATAAAGGGGGAAAACAATCCTTTTTAAAATAAGTTGAATGTTGGGATAAGTTATCAGAGGCTGGTGAAAAAAAAGAAGAAAAAGTAAAAATGCAACCCAAGGGAGTCATTTGGTATGTTTTACTTCTAGCCATGCAAATTACATTTTTGTCAGGGTAGCAAGAGAACACTGAGGTGAATTGCTAAAAAGACATTTGCATTCAAGATGGTCTTACTTGGATAGATCAGAAGTGCCGAACAACCTAGATTTTGTATACAGAAGACGAAACTTATCTACACATGCTCTTGCAAATTTTCATTGTATGACGCTTATTAGATATTTCAGAAAGTTTCTCCTAAAATATTCCAGATTAGCACATGTGCCATCATTTAGTAACCGTACAATTCACCATCCAAATTCTAACAATCTTGAGAATGAAATGGAAAGCTATTAACAGTTAAAGTGAGACAAATAGAGTAAAGCAGATCTGTCCCAGGTACACATAGATATTTACTCACAATAGCCACAGCCACTTTGTGAATATAAAAACCCCATCATGAAATTATCTTCTAGGATCTATAACTTCCTGAGTTACTGTTTGCTTGTTACTACACCCTGTCATATGCACACCCATTGCTCTTCATTCATGTTTCCTTCATCCTATGACTTTCCTATCCGTCTGATTTATTATTATTACTTAAAAGCCATAATGCTTATATTTATGATATATGTAAGATTGTTGCATTTAGTATATGCTAAGCACTGGAGTAAGCTCCTTGCATATATATTCTTTCACAGCAATATTACAAAACAGGCAATACTCAAAAGGAGAAGCTCTGAAAAATTATGTATGCTACCTAAAGATACCTTATGTCTGCCACATAGAAGACATATTGTAACCTAGTTTTTTTTTTGTTTTTTTTGCTTTTTTGTTTTGTTTTTTGGGGTTTTTTGACACAAAAGACTAAGCTTTTAGCTACTAGCTACCTGTCTCATTCTTTCAAATCACCTGGAATTTTAGATATAGCTCTGCTCAGTGACCTTCTGTGTCAATACATTTAAATTGTCTGAATTTCAGATTTATCTGTTACAATCAAGCCAGAAAACAAAACCATACTGAAGACAGAATGAAAATCGTTCCAGAGAGTTGACTGGGTTGTCTGAAGGAAAGACTACTCAGCCAAAATGATGACCATCTCATTCACTCATCCATTCATTCAATTCATCCAAGCAACACTCTAAAGCATAGGAATATATTAATTAATTCAAAGTATTCAACACTAGGTAACAAGTCTGCAAAGAAGAATAAAACATACTTCCTGCCCTTGACGAGCTCATTGTCTATGTGGGACTACAACTCACAATTATAAACGATGTATTAAGAGAAATAAGAGGAAATATGGGAGAATAAAGAAGAGGTTTGGTCTGAGGGAAGGAGAGAGTATGAGAGTATGAGCAGTATGGCCAGTGATAAAGAGAGGTCAATTTCTGGAGGAATTAGTATCTAGACTGAATCTCAGAGGCACTTGCTTTGGTTTCATATACTGTGTGTGGAACTAACTGCCAACCCTTCAGTCATAGGGAACTAAGGAATTCCCCCGAGTTCACCTGAAAGCACAGTCCTGTTTTCACCTCCCCAACATTTAGTTACATAAGTCAACAACAAATAACTTAATGCATATGAATTGTTTAACTACTGTTGTAACGCCTTTTGTTTGATTTGTATTCAATTATTTAAAAGTGATGAAGAAGGCATGTCCTTTGTCCTCAGGAAAGTTCTAATCAAAATAAGTACAAAGATGAGTCAGAGCATAAGAATTTGATTTCACCATTCTTGTCTAGCAAGCCATTCAAATCACTGCAAGTATGTGAACTGCACACACTGCAAAATAAAGGTGGTTCAGTGATAGAAGTTTAATCTGGTGCTGTCCTTGGGGAGTTACATCAATATTTAGGCCAATGAAAAAATCAGAACTATTTCACACATATCCAACTTCTAGATTTGCTCATAGGTTATGAGGGCAGTAAATGTATTCTGCACTGACTTATTTGGAACAGAATGTGTCACAAAGAAATGGGGAAGGGAGTAAGAGCTCTATGAATTATAAATGATATATTACCTCTTTTGTGTCTATAATGAAAAAATCCTCTTCAGAAAGATAAAACCTATGTTTGCTTCCAAACAATTTTAAAAGATCAATTCAATGTGTAGGTAAAAGGTGTGTGTGGACAGGGAGTGGAATAAACATTAAATTTCATCACTTTGAGAAAAAGTTCAATGTACAAGGAAAGTCAATGTATCTCTGTAGTAATTGATATTTTCTCTTTAATTAGATTCACTTATCTTAAGTCACCTGGGGGCAGGAAGTTCCTTCTTTTTTTCTTGCTTTGTCATTAGTATTAAAGAAGTAGTTCCAATACAAAAGCAGCACTCAATCAAGATTTATTTAATGAAATGGGACTCCTGGATGGCTTGGCCGGTTAAGCATCTGACTTCAGCTCAGGTCATGATCTCGTGGTTCATGGGTTTAAGCCCTGCATCAGGCTCTGTGCTGACAGCTCAGAGCCTGGAGCCTGTTTCAGATTCTATGTCTCCCTCTCTCTCTCTCTGCTCTTCCCCTGCTTGCACTCTGTCTCTCTCTCTCTCTCAAAAATAAATAATAAACATAAAAACATAGAGATTTTTTGAATGGACTATAAATATAGTTTATAAAGAGTTCCAAGTGGCCTTTTTGTGTGTTTAAGGAAAAAATTTACAATCTGCAAGTTGCAAAATACAACTGACAAAATATTTCTAAACTTTAGAATTTTAAATCCAGCCTAATGGATTCCATTTGTTCTAATATTTCTAAGTTGAGTTGAGTATCAAAATACTTATAAGTGTACAGAAATTAGAATTTTAGTAAATGTTATTAAGAAAATAGATCTTGTATATAAAACATTGTTATTTTGTAAAAAGAAACCATATAGGAAAATAAATCTGTTCAAATGTTTTTACGTTTTCTTTTTTACTTAAGTTGTAATGAGCTAAACAATATTTTATCATTATAAACCATAGAATTAAGTTAGTCACTTTTGTGGGCATATAAAGAGGAAAGTAATTATTAAGAGAAGGACACAGATAGAGAATATAATATATACTAAGATGTTTTTAAATCTAAAAACACGAGTAAAAACAAACATTGCTATCAAGGCAAATTTCAAATGTTTTATCTCATAATGCATGATACTTAAAGAAATAATTTGCCTTCTTTCTATACATTTACTACCATCTAATTTGGGAAAGCATAGTGGGGGCTGTTTTCCTATCCAAAGATAGACAGAATTTTGACAGGGGAAGGAAATGTGTTTGTACCCCCTATTGTGCAAAACTCATCCTCTTTATAAGGAATGGTCTTGGCAGCTGTGTTCAGGTGGCCTATATTGACCTACCTTGTACTTCCTTACCAAATCAGAACAAAAGAGAAGAAAACACCCTTTAGCCATTATGCTGCAGATAATTGAAATGAAAAATTACGAGGAGAATTGTTTTTGGCACAACAGTTTCCTCCCCAGAATTGAATATCAAAATGTGGTTTCCATTTTTCCACTGACATGTCACAAGCTCAGCTCTAGGTGACGTCTGAGAGCTGATTCAGGATGTGGACTAGGAGGGTCCAGGTCATGATTATCGTAACCAAGGTTGTTAGATTTACTAATGTATTAGTTATCTTGCTAAAAAAAAAAAAAAGTTTATGTAAAATGGGCATATAGTCTTAGTTTCTATTTTATTATTCTGATTTTAGTTCAGTTACATAAACATAAAGAGTTGTTATAATTTCCGTTTGAGAAGATAAGGAAAAGAAAAAAAAAAGGTACTTGAGAGGCCAGGGGAAACTGTGTTGTAGTGAAAATTCCACTTTCAAAATTTAACAACCTTGAACTTCAATGTAGCTCTAAGCTTAGCTTTATGAACAAAAGAAATGATAACCATATATTAATTAGGGTTGTGCTCTAGTTTCTAGCAACTCTGCCCCTTACAGTTCTTTACTTCAGAATTTATTTATATCCAAGTTTATTTATCTTTCAACTATCAATAGATTGAAATATATTAATAAAAGAGTCCAACAGGAGTCCAGTGGGAAATTGCTTTAGCAATGAAACATTACACAAAGGCAAGCTTCCCCCCAAAATAAAGCTAAAACCCACATATATCCAAGTTTGTTTGCCTTTAGACTATCAATAGATTAACACAGGTTGATAAAATGTCACTGTGGTGCCCAATGAGAGGCTACTTTAATCAGAAAGCATTATGCAAAAGCAAAAATGATAAAAGTAATAAGGCAAGCCCATGCAAAAAAAAAATTTAGACCAAGATAGTTTTTAAGACATTGCTTACTTACAACAGCAGTTGATAGTCCTTGATCAACAGAGGATAATCTTCACTTACAATGACTGAAACCTAATTCTGCTGCCAAAATTATGAGTAGAGGAAAATCTAGTTTGATGTATGCTTTAATAGAGTCACCCTGACTGTAACATTGAGACTACAGACAATTCAGTAAGAACAGGATAACAAGCTTGTAGCTGTGGAAGTGATGAAAAATGGTCAGATTATGTATTTACCTGTATTTGTAAACAAGAGTGAGGGCTTCCTAACCAATTATATACATGGTATGACAAAAAAAGAAAGAAGTCAAAGATGACAGAAAATCTTAGGCTGTTCAATGGAAACATGGTGGTACCTTTGATAGCAATAAGGAAGGCCATGGTGGAATGCATTTGGGGGGAGATTAAGAGTTCAGTTTCAGGTTGAGGCTCAGATAGTATTTTGGCATTCCTGTATGTGTTACTTTCTAAAACCATTGCAGCAGTGGTTTGTTGTAGTTGAATACTGTTGTTTCCTTTTTCTCCATTCTCTTGTTTTTCATTTGCCTGATTGTTCTTTACTGTTTGCCAGGTTCAATATATATAAAGAGAATTCAAGGTGTAAAAAAAATTGTATTTCCTCTGAAGCAGATTTGTGTTTGCTTCTGCAGGTGGCTAGGGTCATCAACAAACTAGAATCACCTTACTATTAGTAGGAATTGAAGTTAGAATTATCACTTTAACCCCTGCAAGTGGGTTTTACCCTTATTTGGCAGGTGGAGACCATTAGGATTTTAAACAAAATCTAGGGTGACTTACCAATGCCCCCTGTTGACCACTGAACCCAATTTTAATTTTGATTCTTGTAAATTTTTCAAAAACTCTCATCGGCATCTTCACATCTCAATCACTCTTCCAGAACTGGCAGATCCCACAAAAGGAAAAGTAGAGACAAATACCAAGCGCTAGGTCTTAGCATCACAATGTGATCACACACACACACACACACACACACACACACACACACTTTCTTAATCCTTCTCAGTACAAGAGTTGAAACAAATCACCATGGCCACCACTTCTGGAAGCAAAACCCCTAGTGCATTGTATTTTTGAGACAATTTTAAACTCATATTTAATACCTAATACTATTAAAAGGTATAGGGATATAGGTTTAACAAGTGCATAAACGAAGGTTTCTTTTATTCAAAAATCTTGTCTTCAATTCTATTCTAGGTGGCAAGGTATAGCAAAGAACAGATAGCCAAGATATCTACTCTCCTGGAATTTCCATTCTACTGGGGAAAGACAAACATAACTGTCACATATCACCAGTGCTATGATGGTTTTTAAGGATCTTCCTGCCATATAGAACAGGTACTAGCTACTTAACACTGAATGGTCAGGAAAGGATTCTCTGTATAGAGAACACTTAAGCTAAGAAATGAAAGACAAGAAGAAATAAGCCACATGATGACCTTGTTTAAGTGCTGAGCAAAGTTGGATATGCTTGAGGAGTAAGGGGCTAGTCCATTTTTACTGTGCTGATCACAAAAGAGAACTGTAGAAGAGGTTGAGAGGTCAAGTAAGGGCAAATTCATATAGAGCGTTAGAGGTCAGGACAAGAAATGTAAGTTGAGGTTTAAGACACCCAACTCTGAACTAAATGATGAAGAGAACAAGAAATGTAAATTCTTGCTTATTGGAAATTCATCAAGTATATAATGGGAAAGACTTTAAATGCTTCATTTTCAAAAATTATTTTTTAAACCGGGAATCATCATATATATAATGGGAATATATATATTATATGAATATATATAAATATACATGAATACATATGAATATATATGAACATATATATGAATACATATGAATATATATGAACATATATATTCATCAAATATATAATGGGAAAGACTTTAAATGTCTCATTTTTAAAAATTATTTTTTAAACCAGGTAATCATTACAAGATATACATGTTGCAGGGCACTTCCTTCTAGAGACCTGACCACTTCTTCCAACAATACATAGGGATCTGAAAATTGGCTCAGGTTCAGGAACTAAACTAATGACTATGACTTTTTTTTCACTATTTTTTTTTTTAATCTTTGAACTCAAATATCTCTTTTCATTCCCTCTGCTTAGGACTTCTAAACTGGTCCGATATCAGGCTAAATCAGAGGGCTGATGATTCATGTTTATATATATTTTGGGGGCGCCTGGGTGGCTCAGTCAGTTAAGCGTCTGACTTTGGCTCGGGTCATGATCTCGCAGTTTGTGAGTTCGAGCCCCGTGTCAGGCTCTGTGCAGATAGCTCAGAGCCTGGAGCCTGCTTTGGATTCTGTGTCTCCCTCTCTCTCTGCTCCTCCTCTCACGCTCTCTCTCTGTGTCAAAAATAAATAAAACATTAAAAAAATTATATATATTTTTCTCTCTTGGAACCAAATTAAAATGAGAGGAAATAAATACATAGTTTTCTATGTACTAATAGATTTAGGCAAGGTTATCAATGCCTGCTAAAAGTAAACAGTTGCTGCAAAGAGGAAAAAAAATACTGCTATGTTTAAGATATTTGGCAGCTATCCTCCCTTACTTATCCATGATACCTCAAGAATTGAATTTTCCAGATCTGGCAAAACACCATGTATATGTGTCAATAATAGTTTCATGTTCCATTGGGATCCCTGAGGATCATGAGAAACCACACTAAAACATGCAATACATCCTCTCTTCTTGTGTGCCACTGTATTTCAGAAACATTTTTATTCTTCTGTTTATGTTTATTTATTTTTTGAGAGAGAGAGAGAAAGAAAGAAGAGAGAGAGAGAAAGACAAAGAGAGAGAGAGAGAAAGAGCAAGATAGGGAGGGGCAGAGAGAGGGATAGAGAGACAAATCCCAAGCAGGCTCTGTGCCGTCAGCACAGAGACTGACATGTGAACCACTGAGATCATGATCTGAGCTGAAACCAAGGATCTGATGCTTAACTGACTGAGCCATTCAGGCACCCCAGAAACATTTTTCTTCTTGAGAAATTGGGCTAGGAAATTTATTTCATCTTTGAGTGCTCTGTGTGTGTGTGTGTGTGTGTGTGTGATCTCTTCCTCCCAAGCAGTCACATACTTAGTTGGAATACATTATTTTAGTAAACAGAGAAGGGGGGAGAAAAGGATATCCAATGTCACAATGGCAGCTGGCAAATAAGAAAAAAATTAGTATTAAGTAGTAATATGACAAAAATAATGAAATGACGGGCTAGGCTCTGCATCTAGCAAGAGGAATCCGGGCATAGAGCTGGGTAACCCAGACCTGTCTGGGGCTTGGTTGAGATCTGGTGCCATCTAATGGCAGTTTTCTGCTATGGCCTAACCGGGGTGGAGATGATTCTGGGTCCTTGAGGTGAGGAAGGGTGGCTGCCTTTAGCTTAATGTGAAGCTGGAGGGCTCTTCTCACTTTCTGCCCCTCCGCCATCAGCTTTGAGCAGGTCTTATGTGGGTGTGACAGAGAGGGTCTCTGTGCTTCTGCAGCTACACCAGCAGTTGACTGCTGTTGCTTATCATTTGGTGCAAGGCTCCTGGTGGGGCCGAGAGGTTTCTCAGTTCTGTTCCAGCCTAGTTCTTAGGTAAGCCCTGTTCACTTTGGTGTCAGGGTGGGATTTCTCAGCTTTCCTTTCATCTCTCCCTGTCTTGTAAGAATGGGGGCTCTTGGGCAAGTGAGTGTCCTGCCCCTCCTCCAGCAGCTTTGTTTTACCTCACTACAAAAGTATACAATTCTGGCCGTGATCCACAGCAGTGGAAAGATTTTGCTCCCATGAGAGAAGAGTCTAGATTTCATATCTATCCTCCAGCAGCTGATTCTTTGGGTGCCCTTTCCTGATCCCACGCTTTCTTACATGCATAAGATGGAGGCTTATGTTAAACAGTTGATGAGGGAAGTGTAGATGACCTTTGTGTCTGACGTTTCTAGGACTTCTAAATTCTTTTGCTAGCCAACACTTAATCTTTAAATTCATTAAAACTTCAGTTGTCTCCTTTCTTACCCATGTTTATGTCTTTCACTTCTTCTTCCCATAGTCTGCTAAAGACAAAAGAGTTTCCATACTCAGTGTCTTTTTGAAGGAACTTGTCACCTTTTAGAAATTAGTTCACCTAGTTGGCTCTCTGATGAGTTCCAGAAAAGTTATGATTTTATAGACTATCTATTTTTCCCCATTTGATGTTACAAGTAACATTCTGTTGAGATCTTCTACATCCTCCATGGAAATAGAAATTATACTCATTATGTTGAATTATATGTGACTCTCAGTGTCACCTCTATAAATCCCTTGTAGACAAGACATTTTAATATTCTCAATGCCTAGTGATGTTTATTATTGTAATGTCGCAATAAGTTGTTCACATGCCTTTCTCTCTAACTAGCCTATGAACACTTTTGAGACAGTGACTGGGTTTTATATGTCATTATAATACAAGAATGAATACCTACTGAACATTTGCTATGAATCAGATTCTTTTATAAATTTGTCATATATATAAACTAGTATCATCACCAACCCTACTAGGTAGGTACTATTATCCTAATCTTAGTTTAGCCGGCAAACATGGACAGGGCAGGCATAGGGCCTTGTTCTCAAAAGAGCCCTATACTTGGTTTATAGCTCTGGTGTCACCACTTGAAATGCTTAATATTCTTATCTTGGAACTGCAAATGAGTCTGGGAGACAAGGGAGCACGTGACTGAGCAAAGGAGATCGCCTGGGAGTTGCACATGCCAATTCCAGCACAGGATCAAGGCCTGACAGGCACATGGGCATTGAGCAATTGCCCTGGTGTCCTAGCACACAGGTGTAGGCTTCAGAGCAATTAGGGTCATCCTCACGTACCTAGCTGGCCAGGTGGGACCTCGTGGGACCTGGGCACAGTAGCCACAGCTATAAGAGAGAGGGGAGTCCCCGTATGTGAGCAGCACTGGGCCCTGTGTTGGGAGAATGGCTTGGTTGTCCATTCCCAGCACCCCCCTCCCCCCGGTAAGTACACAGATAGTAACCCTCTGACAAGAACTGCTGGTGCTGAGGCCATATACGATGTCAGTATGCTATTACAAAATAAAAGGGTACACACGGACATTTTAATAAAGCTTATCAGGAAGGGATTAGAGTTCTTCCAAGGGCTTAAAATATATACTTTCAAAAACTGCAGTAACATTTGAAAGCAAATACCCACAGCATTGAAAATAGGAATTGAGTGTAAAGTTTTCACATTGGACAGAAAGAAGCCTGATTTCCATACGAAGCTTTAAATCATCAGTCCTTAATGAGGAAACATTTTTAAAATTAATTTTTGCTCCTGACTGACAGTTTAGAAATAATATATTGCATTACTATATTGCATTAATAATATTTGGAATTATACACACATTCGGAGTCCACTTTTGGTTTCTTAAATCTACTCTACAAATTACAGGAAGTGTGGGAGGAAACATTAAAATATCATTGTGTCTATTTAAATTTAAAATTAAATTTAGAGTTATGTGAAACTGATTTGCACTGAATTAAACCTATTTTAGAATAATTGTTCCATGAGGATCATAAGCTCTAGATCCACTAACAAGTATGTTTCTAAATAATTTATCAGAAATTAATCCCAATGTTAATACAGTTTATAAAATATCTTTAACCGCTCTATTAGTTATGTCGGCAGAATTTTTTTTCCAAAATGAAAAATTACCAAGAATTATTTGTGATCTTACATTTGCAAATATTGACTGATGTCATTTTCAAATATATTCTTGAAAAATTAAGTTCTTATAAACAACATTTTCATTAAATTATTGTTGTAATATATAAAAATAAGACATTTACAGCTTTTTTACATTTTGTTTGTTATAAAACATTTCTAAAAAACAAAGTTTTCTATTTTAGTACTTTTAACAATACTTTTTTCCTGCCTATTTTACAAGGTGATCATTTTGCACTAGACCCCACAAGTTATGTAGGTAGATATGAATACTGATAAGGTAACCTGCATAAAAACACACAGCTAGTACGTAATGGAATCAGAATTTAATTTCATGGAATCTTAAAAGGAAACCAATCATATTAGAGTAGGATTCACTCTCATGATTCCATTTTCAGTTGATTACCTCTATAAGGATTCATCTCCAAATAAGCTTACAGTGTAAGGTACCTAGGGGATTAGGATATCAACATACAAGTTTTAGGGGACACAATTCAATCCATAACAGTACTATATACTTTAAAGTGCTTTCACATCATGTTTTCACTTTTTCCTATAGTGGGACCAAATGAAATGAAGAAACAGAAAGGAAAATATAATTTTTCTTACATTTTGCAAAAAAAGGTATTATCTTTGAATATATGGAATTCTGATGAACATGTTCATAGATAGTAAGATAAGTTTCAATCTTTAGGTACTGGTTCTGTTACATTTAAATTTGATTTTCAATATTCTTACTATTGCCAATGTCAAAAATTTATCAGTTTGTAACAACAGCATTTCTTTTAGAAGAAAAATAAATGAAAATTCCAATTCCATAGGTGAAGAAAAGAGCAACACTGAAAATTAGAAAAAAATATATATATATAGCCAAATAATACTGGACTAGAGAGAAAAGATGTCATTAAAAATAGATTGGCAGTAAACAAGATAGAATTTGAAGAACAAGAAACATTCAAAACAGCTACATTTTAAAAATAACTACTCACCTAACACATACACACACAGACACACACACTCATCTGATGAAAGTTCATAGAAATTAAGGTTAGCCTACTATATTTATGTAAGGGGACCGTAATCTTAAATGTCATGTTCCATGTAGAGAAGGTTTTTATTTTCTTTTAATTTTTTCCCCCTGAAAATCAAAGCAGGGAAAAGGATAACTTATTTTCATCATCAATCAACCACTTTTTTTGAGCTGAAAATGGACTTGAGATAGGCCGGAGTGTTCAGCTGTGTATGGTCAGGCACAGAAAGAAAGCTCTGGTAAATTATATAAATTTGTACAAGTAGTGGTGAACTGTATCTATGACCTTAGCATCTTACATATTTTCATTTGTACTTGCATTGCAATATGATTTCTAGAGGCTTTCAGAAGAATTGTAATAGCTACAAGGAATAATTTATTTGTACATAAAAAACCAATATGGTTTATCCAGTTGCTCAAAATATTCATTAAGTGTGGAGTATTGTAAATCTATGAAAAAAAATCTCTAAATCTAAGGATTTGTGCTAAAGTAGAACACATTCTCAATGCCCCAGAAGACAGTTCTTTGGGCATCAGTTTTGTTTCTGTTCTGTATATTTGAAATTAAAGTTTTAGAGTGCCTGTACTTTTAAAAAAGATGAATTTTCATAATATCTTGATACTCTCAAATTAAAAAAGTTAATTGCTTTGCTTTTTAAGAACATATCTAAGATCAAAATCTGTTTTAGCAAACTTATTTATGTAATATTAAAATTTTTTGAACTTCAAAAAAAAGCATATTTTTCTTTGCATTTCTTAGCTCATTGTGTGAAGAAAATGGCAAGTAACATTTACATTATAAAAAGTGAAACTGGATCATTTATATGACCATCATTATGGAATATTTTGCATATAGTATAATTATATATTTGAACTCAATCAGTATTTTTAAGCTGCTACAATGATTTCTATGATGAGAATAGAAAATTTAGACTGGAAAAAAATATTGAGTACTCACAGCTTGTATTTAATTTTAGGAGAAACTAGTTTTCAGCTATTTTTTGTGTGTGTGTGTGCCCTAATATACACAGTGGATCAGCAGTGTGAACAGAGTGGTTTTGCACGACAGTTGTGTAAAATAAGGCACAAGGGAGATCCATTAGGTTGTACAAATTTGTATGAGTTGGCAGAAACCAAGATGAGCCTTATGATTCTCACCCCTGGTACACCTCTGGGTAGTACCTTCCCCTTGAAAGCAGACAGGCATTTGCTTTTGTTTTTTTTTCTTCTTCTCACTAAGACAATTTTTTGGAGTTTTCAGTTCACAGAAATATTGAGGAAAAGTTACAGAGATTTATCATCCACCCCCAGCCTTCACACATACATTACATCTCCCCTCCATTGTCAATATCCCCCACCAGAGTGATGCATTTGTTAAAACTGATGAATCTACACTTACATATCATTATCACAAAATGTCCATAGTTTACATAGAGTTCACTTACTCATTTAAACAGACGTACAATGCCAAGTCCCTATTATGGTAACTGAAAGAGTATGTTCACTGACCTACAAAATCCTCTGTGTTCCGTCTATTCATCCTTCTGTTCCCCACCCCAACTTCTGACAACCACTGATCCTTTTCCTGTCTCTGCAGTTTTGCCTTTTCGAGAATCTCATATGGTTGCAAACATACAGTATATACCCTTTTCACATTGGCTTTTACATATTACACACATAGTAATATGTATTTAAGGTACTTCCATGTCTTTTCACGTTTGATAGATTATTTCCTTTTTGTATTGAATAATATTCCATTGTCTAGGTATAACAGAGTTTATTTACCCATTTAAAAAAGGTCATCTTGGTTGCTTTCAAGGTTTGGCAATCATGAATAAAGCTGCTATAAAGCATCTGTATGCAGGGTTTTGTGTGGACATAAGCTCTCAACTCCTTTGGATAAACACCAAAGAGTATGATTGCTGTATCATATGGTAAAAGTATGTTTAGTTTTATAAAAAACTGCCAAGCTGTCTTCCAAAGTGGCTGTACCACTTTGTATTCCTACCAGCAATGAATGAGGGTTCCTTTTACTCCACATCCTTATAGTGTTTAGTGCTGTCAGTGTTCTGGATTTTGGTCATTCTGATAGGTGTGTTATTGTTGATATTTCCTAATAACATATGATGTGGAGCATCTTTTCATATGTGCTTAATTGCCTTCTGTATATCCTCTTTGATGAGGTTTCTGTTTAGCTCTCTTGCCCATTTTTTAACTGGGTTGTTTGTTTTTTACTGTTGAGGTTTAAAAATTCTTTGTATAGTCTGGGTATCAGATGTGTCTTTGGCAAATATTGTCTCTTAGTCTGTGGCTTTTCTTATCATTCTCTTAACACTGTCTTTCACGGAGCATTTTTTTTTCTTCATTTTAATGAAGTCCAGCTTATTAATTCTTTCTTTCATGGATCTTGCCTTTGGTGTTGTATCCAAGAGTTTATAGTTTTTCATTTAGGTCTATGATTGACTTTGAGTTAGTGTTTGTGAAGCATATAAAGTCTTTGTCTAGATTCATTCTTTTGCATCTGGATGTTCACTTGTTCGAGGACCATTTGTTAAAAAAATACTTTGCTCTTTTTTATTGCCCTTGCTGCTTTATCAAAGATCAATTGACTATGCTTATGTGGGTCTCTGTCTGGGTTCTCTATTCTGTTCCATTGCTCTGTTTGTCTAATTTTTCATTAATACCACACTGTCTTGATTTTCAAAGTCTTGAGTCCTGAATTCAGATAGTCAGTCTTTCAACTGTGTTCTTTTACTTCAATATTGTGTTGGCTATTCTCTCATAAAAGCTTTATAATTGTTTAGTCAATATCCACCAAATAACTTGCTGGGATTTTGATTGGGATTGCATTGAACCTATAAATCAATTTGGGAAGAACTTATATCTTGACAATATTGAGTCTTTCTATCCATGAATATGGAATATCTCTACATCTATTAAGGTCTTTTATCTTGTTCATCAGAGTTTAATAGCGTTCCTCATATAGTTTATATACTTATTTTGTTGGATCTATACCTAAGTATTTCAACTTTTTGGTTGCTAATATAATTAAATTGTACTTTTAATTTCAAATTCCTCTTGTTCAT
The DNA here is from genome assembly GCF_023721935.1 of Panthera uncia. Lineage (NCBI taxonomy): Eukaryota > Metazoa > Chordata > Mammalia > Carnivora > Felidae > Panthera > Panthera uncia. Next base: position 105,472,421 of record NC_064809.1, on the reverse strand, counting down.
TCCTGGTATTTAGGAAAGTGACTGAGTTTTGTATATTTACCATGTATATTGCAACCTTACTAGGATCACTTATTAGTTCCTGGCATTTCTTTTGTCAATTCTTTCAGTTCCACATAGATGATCATGTAATCTTCAAACAAAGGGAGTTTTGCTTCTTCTTTCCCACAATCTGTATAATTTTCCTTTGTGATCTTATTGCTTTAGCTAGAACTTCCAGTACAATGTTGAAAAGGAATGGCGAGAGGGAACATTGTTGTCTTGTACCTGACCTGAGCAGGAAAGCTTTGAGTCTGTCACCATTAAGTATGTTAGCTGTAGATTTTTTTTTTTTGTAGATATTCTCCACCTTTCCATTATTTTAACCAATACAATATGACAGAAAGTCAAGGGATTTTTAAAGATATAATTAAAGTTTCTAATCAAAAGTAGATTATCCTGGGTGCATATGACCTAACCAGGTGAGTTCTTTAAAAGTTAAGGGTCCAGGCATTTTATAAAAGAAGAGACTTGAAGCAGCAGAGATGCTTGTCACTGGCCTGGAAGAAGCAAGAGCCACTTTTTAAACCATCTGTGTAGACAGCTCCTAGAAGCTGAGGGCCTCAGTCCTACAAATACAAGGAACTGAACTGTGCCAGTAACTTGAACAAGCTTAGAAAAGGGCTCCAAGCTTCCAATGAGGCTGTAACACTAGCCAACAGCTTCATTGCAGCCTTGCGGCATCTAAGAAGAGGACCCAACTAAGCTGCCAGACTCCTGCCCATGCAAACTGCAAAATAAGAAACATGTGTTTTAAGCCATTATCTGAAGTAATTTGTTATGCAGCAGTAGAAAACTAATGCAACAGTCACTAAAACATAATTGCGGTGAAGTCATTACAAAAATGTTACTGCCCACAGCTTTTATATAGAACTTATAATTTAAAGGGTTAAATATTTATTTTCAGTTGCTTATGATGTTTACACAAATATAACGCACACGTATATACGTATTTTGGTATACTTGAGAAGCCATAAAATGAAAATATCATGACATTCAAATAACGTTAAATTATAGAACCCAACAGCTTGGCCCCATGCCAGGTTTATCCTGGAATTTGGAAGTATCACAACTTGTAGGCACTTGCCCATTTTTAAAAACATGACTATACCAGCATGCTCCCTGTTCTATCTTGGGTCACATGGCACAAATTAAATATCACATGTAACACTACAGTTTTGTGTGAATAGCAGGTGAGCTGTTGATAGAAAATTTATGAAGTAAATAAATTAAATCTATTAAAAATAAAAGCCCAAGAATTTCTTGCAATTTGTATCAATAGAGAATAAATTATCAGGGCAAAAAGCCCTGATTACTTACAGAAATTTCAGAAAAAAATCTTCAAATACAAGGGATGATGGTGCTAACTCTGACATTCTGGGCTCCTCATCTGCACTGAACTGAGACAGGGGGCTCTGGTGGTCAGCAGACTCAACAAAGAGAAGCCAATGCATTGGAGAGCCACAGTTCCCTCCGGGTAAAAGAAGCCTAATCAGGAGCCATGTGAAAATAAGACACCTCTAATTTTGTGACTACAGGAAACTCGTGGTGCTGCTTGTCAGATAGGGAACTCATTTCAGGCATAAATACTACACAAAATCTTAAATGGAATCACAAGGTAAGATTGGAGAAAGTGTTACGTTTGAAAAGTATTATTTCTTTCACAAATAATTAAAAAATGTAATGGAGGTCAAGCACCAAAGAAATAGCAGTTATTTGGAAAGATTCAATAGCAATAATGATGACATTTATTAGACACTTACTCTGTCCTAAGCACTGTTCTCTGTCTCAATGCTCACAGTTCCCCTATAAAATAGGGGCACTTTCTCCATTTTCAGAGGGGAAATTGAGCGTAAAAGAAGTGAAATAACTTACCAAAAGAAGTCACAAAGCTAAGATTTGGCCCGCAAAAGACAGCCTCTAATCTGTGAGTGCTTACTCATTTCTCAAGAGTATATATGCATATTATCAGTGACATCCAGGACTAGTAGAACAGCACCTAGCACATCTAATCTCATTTGTCTAGATTCCAAACACAGGGAGCCAGTTGACTTAAAATAAAAAAAAAAAAAATCTGTAATAAGTTTAGAGTTGTTCTATAATAATAGGATTCTAAAATACTTTTAATTTTGTAACAGTTTAATAATAAGTTTTATTGATGTTCAGGAGACGCTGGCTGGCTGAGTCGGTAAGGCATGAGGCTCTTGATCTCAGGGTTGTGAGTTCAAGCCCCATGTTGGGTGTAGGGATTACTTACAAATAAAATCTTAAAAAAAATAAAAATAACTTCTATCAATGTTCAAAAGGATCATGACTTGAGCTGAAATCAATAGTTGGATGCTTAATGGACTGAACCATCCATGCACCCCCAAAAGTGCCTTCATAAGTGGCTTTTAATAATGAAGATAAAATCATGTTCAGGTAAATATTCTTTTCAGTGGTTCCAAAACTGTGACGGAAAACTTTGGGGCACTGCTATATGTATGTTTGAAATTAGTATGCCTTCAATAAGTAATCAACACAGTAATGTCCTATATCTGCTGCATTTTCATTCCTTGAAATGCAGAGATACTCATTTGAGAATTTAAAACTGTGATATCAGGTTTAATTTATTTTCAGTCTGCTAAAAAATGTGATTATATCTTTCCAACAACTCTCTTTTTCATCTCAACAAAACAAAAAACAAAAACAAAAATCTATCCAGGAGCTGAGGTTGTTTCAGTGGTAAACAGTTTTTGCAGAGAATTTTTGACATTTCGAATGAAAATTATCTTGCATGTTAGGCAATTTCTCTTATTTTAGTAAAACTTTACTGTTATTTACTCAGAGTATTCTAACCGTCCAACAAAATTGCATAGTTTTCCTGTCGGATGCAGAGCACATCAATCTGTGCTAAACAAAAACAGTGAACTCCACCATATGTAACTTAAATTTTCTCTGAAGTGAACTCAGAGACCATTGTTTCTTGGAAGAAGAGCTTTAAGAATTGCATTCTCCCACCTCCAATCATTTTCCCTTTTCCTTTGCACAGTAATTCTTTTAAACTTCTGTTCCTTTTTGATTTTTATTGCTCCCTCATTTCTCATACATATATCCTCTAACCTTATCTACCTGAAGATTAATGTTTCTGCAGAACAGAAAAATCCCCAAAACCAATTGTATTAAATCAAATGCACCTATCAACATTTCATGTGGCAGAATTCCCAGTATCTTAATCTAATCTGACATAGTTATTACATCTTATACTCACTAACTCCATCTTATTCACCTATAAAACATGTCCCATTATTATCTTATAAGTCCTTATCATTTGATTAGATAATGTTAACAAATGAGGCAAAAATATGAAGTAAATACATTATGGGCACTATTATGATTTAGGATATTTTATATCAAGTAGTGGTTCTTATCCAGGAATAATTTTGCCCCATGGAGGATGTTTGACATTTCTGATGGTCATGATTGAGCAGATATTACTGGAAACTAGTGAGTAGAGTCCAGGGATGATATTAAACTTGTTAGTCCTCCACAACAAAGATTTCACTCAGTCCAAAATATTATTAATAGTTTCAAAACTAAGAAACTCTTATATAGAGAGAAATTAAGATTCTCCCAATTTGTTAAACTATTTTTTTTCTTGATGGAGAAAGAGTCCCACATTTGATTTTTAGTTCTAATAGCTCCTTTATACATTAGTCCAAATGGAGGTGTGCAGTTCTCTGCCTACTCACATCACTCACTATGTGAAATATATATAGCAAAGAAAGCCACCTATTACCTAATGGCATGGATCATTCTAAAGCATCTACAGAGAGGAGAAGATAGGGAGCATTTATGGGCAACACAACTCTAAAAAATGATGGCTATTACTGCATTACAAATTATATTAGTGGGCAGGAAAGGGAGATGAGTATATTCTGTATAATTTATACATTAATGTAGTTCTTAGGATCCAACATATTCTTTTCCAATTTTGATGTCGAGAGAGAGAGAGAGAGAGAGAGAGAGAGAGAGAGAGAGAGAGGTGGTTATTTTCCTCTTGCTGTGTTTGAATAAATGTTCTTGTTTACGTGGGAAAGTCTTGTTCTAAGCTTATCTGCCATACTAACCCTGGAGAACATAATCATTGTAGATACCGTGTCATCATTACATCATATGCCTGCTACACTTAGTATTAACTATAATGTTGAATTAGGTACCCATAAATGGTCAAAAGAACCATTGCCAGTCATGATTTGGGTTAAGAAAGTCTATCAGGTAACACCTGATAATTTGGGCCAATATGCTAATAATTTGGGCAAATTTGCTAATTTGGGCAAATTCCTGGACAATGTGTAAAAGGACCCACAGGTATATTAAAATTTCATGGAATCTAAACTGATAACCTTAGGTAGATTTACAGGAATAACATTTAAAATCAATCATTCTACTATTCGCATCACTTACTAGAAATGTTTAAAAGACTTGGCAAACGTCATCACTTCCTGACTTTCTGTTTGTCTTGCCTGACTTTTCTCCCCTGAATTATTTACTTCAATCTGGAAAGAAGCCGTTTCTCATATTACACTTGTTTAAATCAGCATAGTAATTAAGAGTGTTGCTTCTTGAAACTAACAAATCCGTTGCATGAATCACATCGTTGCCATCTACTTTTAGCTTTAATAATTCTAGTAACTTACATAACCTATAATACCTTTAGTTTCTCACTAATAATATAGCAATAATAATAATAGCGATACTCTTTAGGTTTTGTGAAGATTAATGAAAAATGAATGCAAAGATCTTAGCAAAATGGCTGACACATTATATGTGTTTAGCAAATTTAATTATGAGGAATTTCCAGAACATTATGTCATATAGCAAATGTATTAATCCAGATATCTTTTCTGGTATATCCCACAACCTAGTTGGTGTCTTTATCTGGAAGTCTAAAAGCACATCACCCTCAATATGTCAAATCCAACTCTTTTCCCTGAAAAATCTGCTTTCCTTCCTCTTATGTTGGAAAGTAGAGTTGTGTTTCAAAAATGAAGATCATATCATGTTTTTCCTGCTTAAAGGCTTTCAATGATTCCTTGTTGTTCTTAAACTGAAATCTAAAACACTTAACCTAGTTACAAATTTGTCAAAATTAACATTTTAGAGGAACTTAAAATTGTTTTATCTTCTTTCACATAAGAATAGCATACAAAATGAAAACATAAAATATTAGGAAATACAACAATATTCATTTAATCTTATAGTGACTGATTCTTAATAGCTTTCCTTCAAAGGTCATCTTGCCCAGTCACTTTGGAAATTGCCTCTTTTTGCTGGTGCAATAATAAGAACATGTTCAGTATCCCTACAAGATAACTAAGCACCAAGGCCATTGTTAAGACTCTGGCTCTACTTTCCAGTCCCCTCTTCCAACTACTTCCTTCTCTCACACTCTTCAGGACATGTGCCCAGCCACATTAGGGTGCAATCCTTTGTCTTCCCTGTGGGCATTAAGAACTGCTGTTCCCTCTGATTTGAACACTCTGTTGTTTCCTCTTTTGTTACCTCATTTCTGCTCTACTCTCAAGGTACAGCTTAATGAAATTCCTTCAGAAAGGCATCCTCCATTCTTTCTTCCTTCAAATACGTAGTTAGGGTCATACCTCTACAACTCCACACTACCTTGTGTATACTACCAAAACAGCCCTCCTTACTTAACTGCTTACAAGTAACTGTTTTCTTTTTCTGTCCATCTCAGGGATCAGCTAAATCTGGTCTACTACTTATCTCTGCGTGTCTTACAAGCTAAAAATGCTTCGTAGTTTTTTTAGTTAAAAAAATTAAATTTTTTTTCAAGAATATAAAAATGTATGAAATACACATATCATTCCAGTATATTTAACTAAAGTTTTATTGTAACACATTCACTCCAATTTATTTACATATTGTCTAGTACTGCTCTGTACTATACCTTCAGAGTAGCTGCAAGAGAAATAATATGGCCCACAAAGCCTAAAATATTTGATATCTTGTTTATAATCATCAGATACTAAATTCCTTACGGGAGGAAGTATGTTTTCCTAATTGCATTTCAGACATCTGCTCCTCAGTGTAGATTCATTAGATGAATGAGTGAATTAATGAAAGAATTGTAGATGGGGTGGTAATGAATAAATGTAATAGTTAAGTTTCTTTACTTGAAAGCAAAGTAAATCAACTCTAGCTAAATTCAGCAAAAACCAAATTATTGGAAGTAAATAGATTATGTCACAAAATAAAGGAAAAAGTTGAAGAACTAGGTTTTGGAGAGGATAGGAACTAGAATGGTTCTTGAAATCTCGGTAGCAGGAACCACTGGATAAGCTCATTGAAACAAAATGATTGTTCTTGCATCTACATTTGACTCAAAGTTCATATTCCTGAGAGAGATAACCTGACCACACCTTGGCTAGGGAAAGCGATCTCTGTTTGGCCGTGCCAATCAGATACAAATATTGGAGAAGACATTCCCAACTGCATGTAAAGGAAAATCAGTGTCCCATTACTAGAATCAGAAGTAGTGTTAGTACTAGGTTAAAAAAAAATGGCAGACTATATCCTACAATAGAAGAAAATGGGAGTCAGAAGATTTTTATTTTATTTTATTTTATTTTATTTTATGTTTATTTATTTTTGAGAGAGAGAGAGAGAGAGAGAGAGAGAGAGAGAGAGAGAGAGAGGGAGGGAGAGACTGGGCATGAGCCAGAGATGGGCAGAGACAGAGGGAGACAGAGGATCCCAGGCAGGCTCTGTGCTGACCACAGAGATCCCAACCTGGGGCTCAAACTCACAAACCATGAGATCATGACCTTAGCCTCAGTCATACACTCAATGAACTGAGACACCTAGGTACCCCCAGAAGATCATTTTAAATGGAAATACCTGGAATTTAGACTACAGCTGTCTGTTCTTGGACATCTTCCTTCTGTCATATTGAAAACCAATGTAGTCATAATTGTCTCACTCAATTCTCATGAATTAACACCTTTGGCTTCAATATTGTTGGTGAAAGTGAAATATAAATGGCATCACTCATGTTGCACACTGAGTGTAATATGTCTGCCTTCCAGTTCAATTAGAGAAGATAAAACCATTAATCTTTTCATCAGAGCTTTCACAATAGCTAACAAAGACAAGGGCTGGATTGTGATTTACTACATGATGATAAACATACTGGCTAGATTTTTAAATATGAAATTCTCCAAGTCCCAAACATTTTTGTGACAAAAGGGACTAATGTGGCACATTAATAGTATGAGGGATGTGATATACCTACTAGTGAGAAAAGTATGAAGGAAAAACACTTAACAAGAAATGGGCATTAATCATCCCAGTATTACTCATCTTCTAATATTTCTCTTTTCATTCATTCTGTGAGTACTTCCTGTTCTCCAAGCTAAGTATGACATATCTCACATGAAGTAACTGTCCTATAAGCTGTTAAGCTTGAACTTTCTGAAAAATCTATATTCCACTCTGAATGAGGCTATCCTGACCACATTCTGAGATCATTTAGACCATCACTACAATTATTTGACCCTATCACCAATCGGGTATTACATACTTGAATCTTTCAGCTTTTATATCTCCAGTTCATGTGTGCTAAGTTTTTGAGGTGCACACTTTTAAACACGTATGAAGAATTCATATGCACTGCAAATGGGGTTGTTTTCACTATTAGTGATGTTTCCCAGATAAATGACCCTAAATCTTGCACTCTCTCCTAGTAAAGATTTCATGTCTCTTGTACAAAGTTTGTCTCCCTATAAGGAAGAGGTACCTATTTAAAATACTTATGTAAGAATCAAGCATTTCTAGTCACCTAAACCATATTTACTAAAAAATAAAATAAAATAAACAGGCATAGTATCTAATGATGTTCCATCTCCATCAATGAAAAATCAGATTTTATGTCCATTTAGCTTCTCCAGAAAGGAAAATTAAATTATCCTTACAAGGCATAATATTTTACCACATGTAGATTGTGCACATAAATCTATTTAGCTCATAAAAGGTAAGAAACAGCTCATCTCATTTTTACTGTGATTACTTTCTACATAAAAGATTCACTGTCTACTTCTCCAGCTCATAGTTAAGCTTCCTACTTTCAATTAATTTATGTTTAAATTATGTAGGTTGCTGAAAAATTACTGAATATTTACAACAAAAATGATATCCACTAACCAAAAGTTATAATTTTCTTATTACATAGATTATGATATACTTCAGACCATATTATACAAATTTTTGCTATGTATCCTAATGTCTTTACCATCGATATTGACTTTTCTGGTCATACATAATTTTTGCTTATTTACTTATTTTTGAGAGAGCGCATGATCAGGGTAGGGGCAGAGAGAGGGGTACAGAGGATCTGAAGCAGGCTTTGCACTGACAGCAGCGAACCTGTTGCGGAGTTCAAACCCACGAACTGCGAGATCGTGACCTGAGCTAAAGTCGGATGCTCAACCAACTGAGCCACCCAGGTGCCCCATTCTAGTCATATGTTTTTATTAGCAATCACCAATAAAAAAGATTTAAAACAACCTAATTTCATTTTTAGACTCTTATCCAGAGAAATGATATTTTCATCCTGATACAAACACCATATACTTCTAAAAATATTCTTGCAGGCTGTTTTTTTTTTCCTTTTGACTTAAGTATAATCATACTCAATAATTGTGGTTAATTTAAATTTTATAGTGCGGCAATATCTCATTTTGATGAGGGATTTTTCCTGAGTGTTATGTTAGGGTAATTCATTTGTAATCTTGTGATTTTATGCACCAGGTGGAATTTTCACAGTTGCTTCTGATTGTTATGAATATCTTCCTGATATAGATAGATAGATGATTGATTCGATAGATAGATAGATAGATAGATAGATAATGAATGTGAACAGGGGAAAGGAGCAGAGGGAGAAAGAGAGAGAAACAGAATCTTAAGCAAGCTCCACACTCAGCATGGAGCGTGACACAGGGCTCGGTTTCACAACTCTGGGATCATGACCTGAACCAAAATCAAAAGTCAGACACTCAGCAGACTGAGCCATCAAAGTACCCCTCTTCTTGATATTTTTATATGACTCCAATATAAGTTATATATCTTATAAAATAAAAAGTAAAAAGCAAAACAAAACAAAACACACACACACACCAAAAATAACCCTGTCATTATAAACTTTCTTTAAATATTTTCCAAAATGCCTAAGTGCAGACATACATAGGAGATATTATTAGGGAACTTTATTTATTTTGGGCCTTTCCTCAATAGCAATTTAAATTCCATAAAAAAACAGAACATATATTAAAAACTTGTTTTTAAAAAATTCTTAGTGATGTATGTTTTATTTTCACAAAAAGGGCTGTTTAAAAATTAAAGAACCACAATGTCTCAAAATATCAAATTAAAGAATGTGTTTATTTGTGCTCACCAGCATGAATCATTTTCCCTCTGGTTGTATATTTCATATGAAAAATATTCAACAGTTCTGTGGTATATAAGTATCACACCTGTTTTGTGGTATATAAGAACAGTGTTTACTACCACAGAGCAGTACCTGCCCCTCATGAGAAATTTCAAGATTAACTTCTCTGAGCTATTTCCAAGACTATTGGGAAAACTTTGGTTAATCCAAATTGTTTTCATTTTATTCCAAAGCATGCGTTTATCTTAACTCTTAGAGATCATACAATTATATCTTTCATTATGGAAATATACTCATGATTTCTTTTCAAATACTAGAGTAGAAAACAGCCAGTTGCAAACATGAAAATATATCTTTCAGTCAAGTCTTTCATTTGTATCACAAACCAAGATACTAGCAATGAAAAATAATCTGTTTTGAACACAGGTTGACAATTTTAAAACATTGGGGCATTGGTTTAAGTAACTCTGGTCACTCTCAGTTTTAGAATCATAAAGCTTTAAAATAATATCTCATAAAAATAAGAAAAACGGAAAGTGGCAATGTTTCTTAAAACTTTGTGTGAAATGGGGGGTGCCTGGGTGGCTCAGTTGGTTAAGTATCCAACTTCAGCTCAGGTCATGATCCTGCGGTTTGTGACTTCAAACCCCGCATCAGGCTCTGTGCTGACATCTGGAGCCTGGAGCCTGTTTCAAATTCTGTGTCTTCCTCTCTCTCTGCCCCTCCCCTGCTCTTGCTCACTCGCTCTCTCTCTCAAAAATGAGTAAACATTAAATTTTTTTTAATTAAAAAAAAACTTTGTATGAAACATACTTGGAATGTTTTGGAATAACAATATGTTTTTTCATATAATGGAGTTCCTTGTAATAACAAGAATAGGTTATTATTGTAGAAATCTCAATAATTTTTCCATGTTTTACTTACACATGACTCAAGACTGAAGAAATAGTAAAGCTTACAAGAGAAGACATTAAAATAACGGCTCATTGCTAATAGAAGCTTATAGGTGATGACCAGTCTGTAATGTATGCAGTGAAGTGTTTAAGAAAACTTGTAATAAAGATATGTCTAGAAAGCTTTAAAAAAAAAAAAGCCTATAAACCTCATTCTCTTGAACAGATGTTTCACATTATAGATATCTGCCTGCTTTACTCATTTAAAGAAAATACTTTTATGGCTTTTAATATTGATTGGATATGCAATAAAGTGTATATCTTTAAGTCTTTAAAGTAATAAAACTATGTTGTTAAAAGAGGACATAATATCATAGAGATCAATAATAGGAGATTTAAAAGATACTGAACGAAAATATTATGTATGTATGTTTACCTACTTTTTCAAGCCTGATTTATTATTTTATATTACAAATAAAATGCACTGATTCCAAGGTTGAACTTCTGTGTCATTAGGATGTTAGTCGTATCAATAACTGTATACACCTATATTCAACCTAGGTGTATACGTGTATACACCTATATCCCTCTGGTACCAGCTCCCAAAGATGGACTTTGGTGCAACCACTTCAGAAACTAACTGCCACTGCTTGTATCTTATACCCTATGCATGAAATGTGGGAGAGATTATATATTCCAAAGGTTAAAAGCATGTTTTCTGAAGTTGAATTGCCTGTGTTAAAATACTAGGTCTGCCACTTTCCTTAGGATTTTGACCAAGGTGCTTAACTTGTTCTTTGTCACAATTTTCTCATCAGTAAAGTTGGGATAATAATAGCAGACATCTCAAAAGGTTTCTGTGAAGATAAACATTATTTAATATATATGAAATACTTGAAACAGTAATTAGCACATAATTGTAGCCGAATACCTATTAATTCTTATAACATGTGGGGGTGCCTGGGTGGCTCATTCAACTCAATAGTTTAAGCGTATGACTCTTGATTTCTGCTCAGGTAATGGTCTCACGGTTCGTGAGATCTAGTGCCATATCAGGCTCTGCACTGACAGCACAGAGCTTGCTTGGGATTCTCTTTCTCCCTTTCTCTCTGACCCTCCCCTGCTTGCACACACACTCTTTCTCTTTCAAAATAAATAAATAAACATTAAAAAAAAAAACTTATAATGTGTGTACGTGGGGAAGCTGAAGAAGCCGTGGGAGAAACTATCAGATGCCATTCTTGCAAATCCTAAGTCAAGACCTAGCTTAAAAAAAAATTTTTTTAATGTTCATTTATTTTTCAGAGACAGAGAGAGACAGCATGAGCGGGAGAGGGCAGAGAGAGAGAGAGGGAGACCCAGAATATAAAGCAGGCTCCAGGCTCTGAGCTGTCAACACAGAGCCCGACGTGGGGCTCAAACTCACGAGCCATGAGATCATGACCTGAGCCAAAGTCAGACGCTCAACTGACTGAGCCACCCAGGTGCCCCAAGACCTAGCTTAAAATGAGGACATGATGCATTTAAAAAGTTTGTACTGAGCACAAACCCAGCATCATATGATCCATTCTATCTGATAGACTGTACAAATTCCCCTTGCTGCTCCAAGGATAAAGATGTATATAAAATTAACAATTTGATAAGCTTTTATGTGTAGAAGGGAAAATGTTGTTAAAGACAGTACAATTTTAATGATTCTTTTATTTAAAAAAATGAGTGGCTAGTTTAGTGTTCTCTCATGATGAGAAGTGTTTATACACTGACTATTGCTTACATATCTTATATACTATTGTTTACATAGCTTATGTTTACATATTGTGTACATATCTTATTGTTTACATATCTTATAGTTCATTAATTATACTTCCTAGAAATTAATGTTGGAATATTTGTCAGGAAAGAAATATTAACTTATATAGTAATTATTTAAACTTTAATTCCTTCTATTATTAATCTATAAAGTTTACAACCAGATTTGGAGAAAAAACAGAAAAATATAAGGCAGCCATGAAAGTAAATGACAAACAAATATGGAGAGTTCAATAAGCTGCTCAACAACAGACTCATAATCTCAAGAGTAGTTTTAGCCATACCGGCTGTTTATATTCACTGTTAATGTACCTATTTAACAGATAACTATTTGGTAATTACTACCTGATGCTGTTTTAGTTTGCTTTTCAGACACTGAATCATTTAATCCTCAAATCAACCCTATTCAATAGGTGCTATGATTATCCCCATTTTTACATATGAGGAAAGTGAGGCATGAGAAGGCTATGTTATATGCCTTGGGTCACACAGCTTACATGGCAGAACCAGGGTGTGAACCCTGGGAGTATGGTCCCCATGTCCATGCTCTCTATCCCCATATTATTCTGCCTTATATGAGGACTTGCTCCTCAGTATTCATCTACAATCATTTAAATTATTTGTTTTTCAAAAGACAGATAATTAAACAATGGGTCAAGTTAGAATCTCTACTTCCATTTGCCTTTAATTTAGCCTGGATACCCACTCATCAGTTCTAGTTTTAGCATTCAAACTATGGCCATTGCCATCATCATAATTTCTCATAACATCTTAAGTATGTTTCACTTGGTCGCATTAAAGTAAGAGTTTTCAAGCATTCACTAGCTGTCAGGTACCACTGAATTTCTTTGATATATATTATCACCACATTAGATGTTTTTCTAAAATCACAGAGGAAATTCAAACGGGTAAACAACACTTCAATTACTCCCAAAGAGCTATGGTTCCAAGTAATTTACGTTAGATGTTGAAACGCATTATGTGATTATGTAACACAAACTTTGCTTTTTCCGGTGCTCTATTCGGTAGGCTTAAAATAAAAATTACATCACTGGCCACCTCAACAATAGCTAATAAGAGGAGAAAGTAATTTTCTCTAATGTGGACGTTGGCTTAACATGGAAAAGTTGATATAGATAACAAAGTCTAAGTGACATTAATCCAGAAAATAAACCAAGAATTACTCAAGAATTGTCCCTCTGTTTGATTTCATCATTCACAAATGTTTGTCCAGGCTTAAATCACTGAATTCTGATAATTGGTTACATAACACCAATCTTAATGTGACTAGTAATACATAAAAGCCATTGAGAAGTGAAGATAGTAAGACTAATAAGAAGGCATAAGAGCAGAAACACCTGACAAATTACCCCTAAGTAATTCATTGACTGAAAGATTATTTTTTTATTCTTCCTGGAGATTCTTACCTATCTTGTTTATTTCATCAAAGACAGTTATCAGAATATTAGTATAACCCACAAGTTAAAAATAAAATTAATTGTACAAGTGAAGCCAGTTTTTAACAATGTTGGTCAGACATGCCTATGCACAAGAAAATTACTGAATGTTTAAAGATAATATTTAATTTATTATTGTAATTAACTTTATAGAATCAAGTGTGATTGAGTTTCTCCCTGCACACCACTCCTCCTCTCCATTCTGATTAAGATATTAAGCACTGCCAGATAAGCAAATACAATTTCACCCGAATAGGGCTAATTATTAATAATGTCAATAAATTTTTCTTTTACGTAAGTTGTTGGAAAAAATACTGACCATTCACTTCAAGTGGAGTGCTGTGCTAACTGTTGTTTAGAAAGGTCATAGAAATAACAAGAAATTCAGTGGCTATAAATGAAATCTGAACAGTATCCACTCAACAGGCATCTTAATTGCCTGTCTCTTAACCTGTCACTCCCACTCAATCCATAATGTGTAATAGGTTCAACTTATTATATCATTATTTTTAAACCATCACTTTCTTTATTCTCACATTCTCATTTTTGGAATTATAAACTAACTCTTGCATACAAATATAGATGACAATATTTTAAAAACAAACAAACAGGTATCTACCACCAAGCTGAAGAAGGCAATTACTGACAGAATATAAACACTTCTATATATTTGTCTCCAATTTCATTTCCATCAATATCAGAGGTAATCACTCTTTTGAATTTGGCATATGCTATTCCATGTAACTTTATACACTGATGTGTATGTATTCACCATTAATAAACAGAATTTGTTCACATATTTATGTGCTATAAGAAGGCACTGTGTATGTATTTAACATTATGGTTTTGATGTTTATCCATGGTAATGTATATATCTTTAATTCATTTTAACTAAAAAGTTATTCAGTGGAATCCCATGTACAATTATTTATTCATTTTCTTGGTGATATGACAGCTATCTCTAGGTAGATAGATAGATATTATTACATCACTATAATGAATTTTCTTATACAGATCTCCAATGGCACAATTGTGAGAGTTCCTCTGGGGAATATGCCTTGGAGTAGAATTTCTATTTCTTTTTTTTTTAATTAATTAATTTGTTTATTTTGAGAGAGAGAGTGAGAGAGAGCACCAGTGGGGAAGGGACAGAGAAAGAGAAAGAGAATCCTAAGCAGGATCCACTCAGTAAGTGTTGGGCTCGATCTCATGAGCCATGAGATCATGATCTGAGCCAAAGACAAGAGTCAGACACTTAACTGACTGAGCCTCCCAGGTGCCCCTAGAATTTCTGATCTTAATATATGAACATATTCAAGTTTCCTAGACATAGCCAAATCTCTTTCCAAAGTGTTATACCAGCTTACACTTCTTTTTTTCTTAATTTTTTAAAAGTAATCTCTACACTCAATGTGGGGCTCAAACTCATGTCCCCAAGATCCAGAGCCACATGCTCTACCAACTGAGCCAGCCAGGCACACCCCAGCCTACTCTTCTACTAGCAATGTATGAATTTTTCCATTTTACACATTGTCTCTAAAATTTAAAGATGTGGGCTTTTATATTTTTGACAGTTGTTGTTTCTGAAATGGAAACTAATTCTTGGTTTATATTTACACACCTTAAATCTGTGAATTATGGAGTTTAAGAAGGCAACATGACTTATTAATATTCATAAGATCAGTCAGTCCACACTCTTGATCTCAAGATTTAAAACTTTTCATCAGCTAGTCCTACACTGTTTGTAGAATTTTATTTTTTTACACCAATGTTTCCTTGTGTGTGGTTCCTGAACAGCAGCATCAGCATCACCTGGAAACTTCTTAGAAATTCGAATGATTGACCCCTACCCCTGGCCTATTGAACCAGAAACACTGTGGGTGAGAGCCCAACAATATCATTTTAAATTCGGTGATTTTGATACATACTAGAGTTTAAGAACTTGGCCATGGTGGTGCCTGGCCTTTCCTGATACCTGCCTCACTTTCCCACCCTATTACTCCCACTCCTCATCATGACTACTCGAATGTTTTATGCATATTATTCCATGCAAGCCTTTCTTACCTGTTTATTTACACATCTTCCACTGCTGAACACTGAAATATTTGAGCTTATCTGAAATATAGTAATATTTTTTCAATATCCCAGCCACACTGAGTTTCTGTTTTTAATTTTTTTTATGAAATTTATTGTCACATTGGTTTCCATACAACACTCAGTGCTCATCCGAACAGGTGCCCTCCTCAATGCCCATCACCCATTTCCCCCTCCCTCCCACCCCCCATCAACCCTCAGTTTATTCTCAGTTTTTAAGAGTCTCTTATGGTTTGCCTCCCTCCCTCTCTAACTTTTTTTTTCCCTTCTCTCCCCCATGGTCTATAAAGAACTCAGCAAACTCCACACCCGGAAAACAAATAACCCAGTGAAGAAATGGGTAGAAGACATGAATGGACACTTCTCTAAAGAAGACATCCGGATGGCCAACAGGCACATGAAAAGATGCTCAACATCGCTCCTCATCAGGGAAATACAAATCAAAACCACACTCAGATATCACCTCACGCCAGTCAGAGTGGCCAAAATGAACAAGTCAGGAGACTATAGATGCTTGGCGAGGATGTGGAGAAACGGGAACCCTCTTGCACTGTCGGTGGGAATGCAAATTGGTGCAGCCGCTCTGGAAAACAGTGTGGAGGTTCCTCAAAAAATTAAAAATAGATCTACCCTATGACCCAGTAATAGCACTGCTAGGAATTTACCCAAGGGATACAGGAGTGCTGATGCATAGGGGCACTTGTACCCCAATGTTTAGAGCAGAGCTTTCAACAACAGC
The DNA here is from genome assembly GCF_023721935.1 of Panthera uncia. Taxonomy (NCBI): domain Eukaryota; kingdom Metazoa; phylum Chordata; class Mammalia; order Carnivora; family Felidae; genus Panthera; species Panthera uncia. The sequence continues at coordinate 105,455,948 of NC_064809.1, read as the reverse complement.
CAAATTATGGAAAGAGCCTAAATGTCCATCAACTGATGAATGGATAAAGAACTTGTGGTTTATATACACAATGGAATACTACTTGGCAATGAGAAAGAATGAAATATGGCCTTTTGTAGCAACGTGGATGGAACTGGAGATTGTTATGCTAAGTGAAATAAGCCATACAGAGAAAGACAGATACCATATGTTTTCACTCTTATGTGGATCCTGAGAAACATACTGAGTTTCTTATATCCCCCAAATGTAAAACTACTATTTCACTTTTTTTTTTTTTTTTGTAATGCTCTGCTCCTTGCATTCCAGAAGAAATCCCAGTACCTCACTACTAGATTCCTCCTTGGAGAGACTGCAGAAGAGAAGTGATTGTTCTCTCCTTTGTGCCATTGCTATGCCTTGTACATAGCACTACTCTGAAAGCATTGACACAGGTTTGCCACAACTGTTTCTTTCCATCTGGACTGTAACTTCTCTGCTTTAGTATATCCCTAAGCTATTTCATAGCAAATGATTCAATTTCCATTCAACGTTTACTGGGTATGTATACAGAACTGATGCTTTTCTAAGTACTCGGGAGATACAAAGGAAACTAAAACATCAGCCCTGCCTGTGAGTTGTTTATAGAATTTATCCTTTCGACAAGGATCCTTTGAAATTTCTATCTTTCAATGATCACTTTTTTATTGTATAAGTATTTTAAAGCTCGCAATCTAGGGAAGTCTGTGTACTATCCGAATATGTAACACAGTATTTTAGTTATTTCATATATGTCAAGGTTATTTCTCTCAAACTTATTTCAAGCTACCTACAAACAAAATTTGTACTTCAACTTGTTTTAACATCTCTTACAAACCCTAGCACAGGGCTGGACTCAGTTGCTATTTAATAATTTTGCTTTGATCTTTATAAGCTACAGCTTTACTGTGAAAGAAAAAAAAAAGAATGATATTAAACTTTCTTTTGATACAGTTAAAGATGGAAGGTATATTTCTTTCCGTTCATTTGATAAATTTAGGTAGGTTTGCATTTATGTAACAGCTTTAGAGATTAAGCAACAATATAATCTTGTAGCTGTTATCTGCCATTACAAACAATAAACTGATGCACACAAACTTTTTTTGTACCTTCCAGAATTGAAACAAGAAGAAAATGTTTTTTTCACATCTGATTTTTTTTCCAGACTCTCTACTACAAGACAATTTTCTCCAAATTTCACACTTTAGTGCCTACACCACCACATGTTTGTTGTCTGTGATTACAAATGAAACTATTATCAATACTACTTCCTGACTACTTAGCTAGTTCTGAACTCCCACCTTAGGTTGTAACAAAGACATCTCACAAAAGCATAATGTCTTACGATTAGCATAGTGCTTTTCCCTTTGGATCAGTATTTAGTCTCACTAATTGTTATACCTCTTAATCTGATCCAGAGAGTAAATTGGTCTCAGAGAGATGTTGGCTGAAAGTCTCACTGGACTGATAGATGGCATAATCTCATTTATTTCTCACAGTAATCCAATTTTCTCCTTATTTGACAGATAAGAACACAGAAGCTTTAGAAATTTAGGAAGCTTAGGATAAAACAGAAAGCAGCTGACCAAGCTATTATTGTTCTTGGTCTTCTGATTCTAAATATCCTGTTTGTGCTACTGTTGCCTTTGTATCTCCTGTGTAAGCTTAGATGAGAGGTAAAAGATGAGATAGAAGTTAATCAAAAGCAATAGTATCTGCAGTGTACTTTTGAAAGGGGAGCTTTGACTTCTGGTCTGTGTTTAACGTGATACAGTCTTATTAAATGCATGAGAATGATACTTGGTTCACCTGTTAATGGGCAGGAATATTAGGAGATTCACACACACACACACACACACACACACACACACACAATACTCAGACATGTTAGATTACTTGTGCATTCTTCTAAATGGGTTTCTGAGAATGATTTGTAGCAAGCAGGTAGAACAGAGGGAGAAAAACCCTTAACTCTGCACCATATAGGAGCAGGGGTGCTCATTTAGATCTGTGGCAGGGCTGTTACACCTGCAGGCCTCACAACAGACTGTGGGAAACACGACACCCCCTGCACTGCCAGCTTGGGGCTGCAAATTTGAATGTTCTTCATTAAAGAAGTGAAATCCTGCTGCTTTTCAAACATTAGAAGCTTCACTGTTTCGTTGCAACAGCGTGTTTGAAACTGGGAAAACATTCAATGAGCTGCTGCAAATCAGGAAGTGAACTTTCAAAAGTCTTGATCTGTGGTTGCAAAGGTTTGTTTGAAACAGGGAGAGTGAAGGTATTTTCATAGCGTCGTGTCATGTTGAAGAGCTTATGGGGTGAGTGCAGTATAGCATATTTCCACAGAAGTGAAATCAGCATGGTGCCTGTTTTCCAAATGATATAATGTGCTTTCAAGGTGATGAAACTACCACTGAACCAGAGTGGTACAAAAAAAAAAAAAAAAAAAAAGGAAACAATGAAAGATCTGAGTTGATGTGGAAGCCGTTGGAGAGCAAAGCAGCTTGGGATAGGAGTGTGTCTTTAAAAGGGCTGCTGTTAAAAGTTTCTAGAGTATGTGAAACATATCAAAATAGAGTAAAGCCTGACCCCTGTATTAAATCAAATATAGAAAAGGGAAAGCTTTATTAACTTTATTAGAAGAGTCTTTCTCACATGTGCCAAGAACTTCCCAAATGTAGTATTTTATCTCATAAAATCATCACCATCATCCACAATACCCCATAGAAAGACATTGCAATCATAACACAAGTTTTACTACCAGATCAGTTTTTCTTTTTTAAATCTAGTTTGAATTATGATAAGGATAAATGATAAGGATACTAGCTGTCAGGTTAACTACATGTAATATGCATGCTAGTTAATTGTGAGATGATCTATTTTACTCATATAACAGGTGCTCAAATTAATCTCTTGTTGCAGGTAATAGGCTTCTAAAGGGATATGAAAAAAAGGTATTTGTTCTGTTCTTTATATTGTCTTGAGTTTAGTTCTCTGACAGAGGCTTGGAATGGACCTTAGACATTAGATCATATATCTGATTGAGGAAGGACAGATTTTTCACTATACCAGACTGCAAGGCGTCTATCAACAATTTCCAGGAAAGAAGACCTAAGTCCCCCCGCCCTCCCCCCGGCCCCCGGAAACCTCTCAGGGTGCTCCTAATCACGTCAGTATACTGTCAAACATTTCTTGTCTACCAATCTATACTCCAGGAATGTTTCATCAATATTAACAGCAACGATTATGAGCATCCTTAATCCCATGGGCTAAAATTGAAACTCACCTCCAGATGGCTGGCAGCTTAACACATCTTTGGTATAACAGCCCCTTATAAATTTAGGGCTTTTAATTGTCCCGGCAAAGAATATCATATAATGTAATGGATGAAAAGATGATGCAGATTGTCTAACAGCAATACATGGCATGTGTAGGAGTTGGTTTTCCTTTAAGGATCATGAATGTGCTTCCGTCCGTTCATAATTTGACTCAATCTCTGTTGTGAGCAGTGGCATACAGTTTAGATAGTTAACTGGGGTTAAAGTACAGTCTTTCTCTTTGGAAGTGATTTTATCTTAATGAGCATGTGGCCATTCAGGTTACCTAAGGCAAACAGACATATAGCTTTAGGAGCAAAGGGTCTCAACATTTTCTTTTTAGCAGATGTTAACAGGATAAGAACTTGGGCAGCAAGATGTGGAGGCAAAAGAACTAAACTAACGTTTTGAAGCTCTGTAGCTTCTGCTTCTGACTTGCTATGTGACAATGTTATTTGTAGCACATCGGAGAGAGCTGAGCTGCAAAGTACTGTGTAAGAAGGATATGCTGGACATTTAGGCACTTTCCATATACTACTTGGCAATGAGAAAGAATGAAATCATGCCATTTTCAGCAATGTGGAGGGAACTGAAAGTTATTATGTTGAGTGAAATACGTCAGTCAGAGAAGGACAGATATCATATGTTTTCACTCATACGTGGATCTTGAGAAACTTAACAGAAAGTCATGGGGGAAAGGAAGGGGAAAAAGTAGTTACAAACAGAGAGGGAGGGAGGCAAACCATAAGAAACTCTTAAACACAGAGAACAAACTGAGGATGGGGGGACGGGGGGAAGGGGTGGTGGACATTGAGGAGGGCACTTCTTGGGATGAGCACTGGGTGTTGTATGTAAGCCAATTTGACACTAAATTATATTTTAAAAAAAAGAATATGCTGCCCTCAGTGTGCTCACAATGAACACAGAACTTCCACCCCAATAGTGAGGATGTGTTCACCCCGTCCATGCACTGCCTATATATTTCAATATCTAGAGCTTTCTTTTTTTTTAATTTCTTTTAATGTTTATTTATTTTTGAAAAAGAGAGAGAGAGAGACAGAGTATGAGTGGGGAACAGGTAGAGAGAAAGGGAGACAGAATCTGAAGCAGGCTTCAGGCTCTGAGCTGTCAGCACAGAACCTGACACGGGGCTCGAAGTCATGAACTACAAGATCATGACCTGAGCCCAAGTCAGATGCTTAACCGACTGAGCCACTCAGGCACCCCTCTAGAGCCTTCTTTTTAATCTTGGGGGTCTATGAAAGTGACTAAACTTGATTTTTGGAATAAACACACACACACACACACACACACACACACACACACAGATGACAGACTAGAAAGGATATATAGAGGGATTATGAAGTCAGTCTCACTTCCATCAGATAAAAACTATTGATAATTATTTTTGTGAACTTTGTGTCTCTCTTATTAAAGAGCATAAGAGGATTATCTTTGAAGAGCCCCACAGTATCCTGCCCCCAACTACCATGGTTAGAGGATCTGTTTATTATTTCAGGACTCTTTTTGTTAATCATAGAAAGTTTTGTGCATTACCCCATAAAGTCTTTGTTTCTGAATTTTTATTAATTGATTTCTATAAGTGGTTTTTGCCTTCCTCTACCAGGCTCTTCAAAATAACAGTCCTCAGTCTTGCTTGTGAATAGAAATGTCTAAATTTTGTGGTGGCCTACTGTCTCTCTTCTTAACCTGAGCTTGAGCTTTCTTTAAAGTATTTATATTTTTCTTTCCATTGAATTTTTAGGCACTGTGGGAACACTTTTGTTTCTTGGAGTACCAGCAGAAAATATCTTTCTTAGTTGTATAAATATTAACATGTATTCTGCACCCATTAATACCTCTTCAATTACACCTACAGCAAAAGGAAGTTTAATAAATATCCTGTACATCTAGTAAGTGTCAAATAAATGCGAGTTTATTTCATCTCGTAAATATATCAAATCTCTCAAGGGACAGATTTTTTATCTGCTTCTGATAGCAACTTTATTAGGCTCATTATAATCTGAGAGATAATAGTACTCAAGATCTATGTGATATGAGCTCAAAAACTCTTAATAGAATAATTCACATTTCCTGAAAATGGTAATGATGATCCTGCACATTGTTTCAGGATGAAACTAACCAATAAGTTTAGTTATACTTTCTTTTCTCACTATGACTATCCCCATTCATACAACACTGTGGCAAGGAAAGTAGAGATTGTGAATATCCACTGACACGAAACTTACTAAATAATATGTGGTGTATAATTACAACTGAATAGTATATAACAACAGAAATAAGGCAGAGCACCTAGAAACAATATAGATGACATATAAATTGTTTTAAAGAATCCAAAGACCAGAGTACCTGGGTGGCTCAGTCTGTTAAACGTGGGACTTCATCTCAGGGCATGATCTCACAGTTTGTGAGTTCAAGCCCCATGTCAGGCTCTGTGCTGACAGCTCAGAGCCTGGAACCTGCTTCAGATTCTGTGTCTCCCTCTCCCTCTGCCCTTCCCCTGCTCATGCTCTGTTTATCTCAAAAATAAATAAACATCAAAAAATAAATAAAGTACCCAAAGACTATGGTTGGTATTACTTTCACTAATCAGGAAGAGAGAAAGACAAGGGAATAGAGTAGGAGAGGAAATTTAATACTGAAAATGTTCTAGCGCCTGCATTGGGAAGGGGACTCCAGTAATCTATAATACCATTATACATATACCATACATGTATATTAAATATTATTTTTATAATATTATATCACTAAAATAAGAACATAAATGGGGCGCCTGGGTGGCGCAGTCGGGTAGGCGTCCGACTTCATCCAGGTCACGATCTCACGGTCCGTGAGTTCGAGCCCCGCGTCAGGCTCTGGGCTGATGGCTCGGAGCCTGGAGCCTGTTTCCGATTCTGTGTCTCCCTCTCTCTCTGCCCCTCCCCCGTTCATGCTCTGTCTCTCTCTGTCCCAAAAATAAAATAAACGTTGAAAAAAAAAATTAAAAAAAAAAAAAAAGAACATAAGTAAAAAAAGAATAAGTGTTTCTGCAGTAATTCATGCAAGATAGGACTCTATCAGGGCACTAATGTTATAACACCAATATCCCATCTGCTGAATTAAAATGGTACTTAAGAGTGGACACAAGGATAGTTCTAAATGGTGATCACAGTAGCAGTTTGGTTCTCTCAGTTTCAGGTAGCTCTATCCTTCAATTTATCTGAGTTGCTATTTTAATAGTCATAATTTTTAAAGGTTAATACATGCAATGAGCACCATGCATGCTGTTTCAGTCAGCTATACAGCATTGCTGTGTAACAAACCAATGCAAAATTCAGTGGCTTAAAAAAGCAATCATTTATTTTCACATTTGTGGATCAACTAGAAAAGCTAGGTGTCAGCCTGCAAGTCTGTGAGTCAGTTAGGGGACCCTGTTCCATGCATTATTTTGGGGCAACAGTTGAAAGGGACCCAAGTGGAAGGGTTAGGAGGGTGTACTCTCCTGGCAACAGCCAAAGTACAAAGGGCAAGCCAAACTGTGCAAGAAAGCTTAAGCCTCTGGTTGTATCACGTCTGCTAACATTAGCCAAAGTAAATCACATGGAAAAGCTCAAAGTCAAAAGATGGGAAGGTGAGTTCAATGTGAATTTATAAGACTGTTATAGGGGAATAGAAAATCAGGACTTGTAATTCAATGTATCACACAAATTTACTAAGTCAAATCAGTTACATTTTGTTCTAGGTGTTTCCTCTGCTTGGGTCCTCTATTCACCCTTCTCTAATATGCTGCGCCCCATGATGCTGAATTCTAAGGACCACATATTGTACACTAGGCTTATCTGCTGACCAGCTTCATGGAACTGGTCAAGAGACATCAGTTAGTGGGAGACAGGAGGTCAGTAGAAATAAAACGTGGGTCTTTCTTCCCTGCTTTCACACCACATCTCTGACAATAGTCTGTCCTACCTTGACTGTGGTTCTCTGCAACCATCTGTGCGACACGATTTTAGTTGCCTCTGGCACTGGCATCAGCTATCCATGGTTGCTGTTCTCTCATTATCTCATCATTCCTTGTTTATTTTCTTAACCGAAAATCCACACTGACTTAGATAGCCCTTTTTCAAAGTCTTTTTATTTTAACCACCTGAAGTAAATTTTGTTTCCTACTAGAACTCTGGCTGATACACACTTGTAATTAATTTCAGTGTGTATAGCACAGATATGTCCGTACTAATCACAAATTCCTTCTCGCAATAATGTGGTAATTTGTGCTTGAGAAAAAAAAATCAGGCATGGTCAGGACTTTTTTATTATGCTATATGCTGACTCTTTTTATGATTGTTTGGATACAACATAGGTTTTGGCTATTTGGTCAGAACTCTTCAGATCCCATACTGTGTCCTCAATATAATCCATAATATACTTTTTTTTTAAGTGTAGGAAAATTATCTACTTTGGTTAAATCGCATGCTGTGCATCTACTTTTGGTTCACTTCTCTAATTTCTTTTTTCGAGTAGGTTACCCTCTTTTTTTTTTTTTTCCTCAAGGCTGAATTTGGGTACCTGCTCTTATCTTTGCAAATTCAAGTTTTCATTTAATTAAGACACACATCCCACAAGCTCCAACAATTTTAGCTGCAGCTGGTGACAAGTCCAATTTGCCTGAAGACCAAAGATGTCACAGGATTACTTCTCCATGCCTTCTTTAGCTCACCCACATACTCCAGTACCCATGCCATAGTGATGGCTTCGGCTTTCATAAGTTTTATCATAACTTTTTTCTTAAGTTAAATCCTACTACAAGGAATCCCTTGATTATCTTTCCTTGACATATTTCTATTTGAAAGAGGTTTTCTGAGAGCAAACTTAGAATCTTCCTCTAGGGGAAAAAAAATCTGATTTCCCCTTTCAAACATTCATCTTTGCCCCTCTCATAATTGAAAGGTATAGGTTGCAGAGGTGGGTCCACCAAGGTTAAGCGATAATTGTGGGTATGTTGAGGAACATGAGAAATGATGGGAAATCAAATTTTAGAGAGGTAATTAAATCGAGGTACAAATCATATGAAAGAGAAGGAGATGAAGAAGGTACCAGAGCAGGAAAGTGGTTCAGTTATTAAACAGATTTATAAGTCCAGGGCAAAAAAAAAAAAAAAAAAAAAAAAAACAACCCAAAATGTACTCTACTCAAAACATGTCTGATCAGAAGCCAGAGGCATATGGCTAAACTACATTTACATAAGTTCAAGATGATTTATAGTGAACTAAAGCTAGGGAAACTTCAAGGCTCAGAGACAAAACAGCCCAATTTCTGCAGTAACCAAGATAATTAAGAAAAATATATCAGCATTAAATGTGTTTGGGAAAGCAGGGAGAACTACAATGAAACCTGGTGGCTTAAACCGCATTACAAGAAGATCTTTATTTTTACCGAAAGCTTAAAAATGACCAGGAAAAGAGTGAACAATATTTATGCTAATGGAGTAAAATTTGAGTGTTATTTTTCATACATAATTTGTCTGTATGTGCTTAAATGCCATTTGCATTCCAAACATTATTTTCTTTAACATACCTGCCAGCAAGTATTGTGATGCAGTGGGTGGCATTGGTGTCACAAAGTCTCAGACAAGTCCCCATTATCAGTATCTTCCTGAACAATGATTATTAAAGAAAGTTCCCCGGAAGCTCTGAGTTCACAGTCACTGAAGAAGAGATGCTTCCTGAATCAGATATGGTTTCAACATTGGTATTGAGACACATCTTATTTGCAGTCTGGGCTGGTAGGATCCACTGAAGCACAGCTTATTATCAATTTCCATTGAACAATAAAAAGTCTCTAGTTGTTATTTCAAATTCAGAAAGCTTACGGTTGCTTCCGTCTGGTTACTATAACTTGTTCACCCAAGCACAACTTCTGATTCTTTCACATTCAATTCAATCCCCAGGGTTATAGTCTACATTGTGTTTGTCAATGTATTAAATCCCAATCTATCTTCTTATTCTATTCTTCTTTAAAATTGTGTCTTTTTCAAATGACTTGGCTTTATAACTGTTTCTCTATTCTTTTTTTTTTCTTATTTTTTGCTTTCTACTTTAATGATTTTTGCCATGCTGATGCTCTTTCTTCTTCATAGACTTTGGCTGGTGAAAAATCTTGTTAAAACAAGGTTACACTCCTATCTCCTGTTATATTCATTGACTTTTCTTTAAATCATTACTATTTGTATTTCATGTTTATTTCTAAGTTTATAAGGTTGTAGCTATTTGTTACATATATGTGTATACATAGAATTATGTATGTATATATGAAATATATATTTTTTCTCAGTCTTTTACAGAAAATTCTGATATTTAATGCTATTTCCTATCTTCAGATAAAAGTAGGAAAAATAGTGGGAGGGAGATTCATAGCCAAAGAGGGAGTTAAGTGTCATGGCGTTTATATACTCCAAGCATAATACAGCCCATACTACCTACCAGTGGAGAAGGAGGTGAAATGGAATGAAGGGAAGGGAAGGGATGGGAAGGGAAGGGAAGGGAAGGGAAGGGGAGGGGAGGGGAGGGGAGGGGAGAGGAGAGGAGAGGAGAGGAGAGGAGAGGAGAGGAGAGGAGAGGAGGAAAAGAAGGACGAGAGGAAGGAAGGAAGATTCTCTTGGTCCAATAAGGGGACAAATCATATTTCTATTGCTTCAGGCTATCCCAGAGTGATAGTCATAAGGGCCTATGTATTTGTAAGTTCAATTCTCCTCAGGATGATCATGAATTCAGGTGTTGGGTTGCTCAGGCCCAAAATAACCCATCAATTACATTCTACATTTCAAATTCAGTACTAATGTCTAAGTTTAAACTTTGCTACATCATCTACTTTTAAGTTTGCAGTCTACAGGTTTCAACTAATCTAGAATATTTTGTCTGGCAGTCACAGACAAAGGGTTACAGAGTGATATTTGCTAGAGTGATGACAAAGATAATTCCAAGCTCCAGTAGTACCCAGGATGATCCATCTTACTCAAGACCTTGAAGTAGCAGTATAAATGAGCAAAGCATTGTGTCTGAGGCTTACACTCTCTATCCATGTTGATCTTTGTAAAAAGGTAACCTTGTTTTTACCCTTTCTGATGATTCTCACAAGAATTGAAAGAAGAGAATAGGTAGCAACAAGCTTCCTTAAAAGGGAACTTGAGAATGACTTGAATTAGCTTTTAAACATTACAGCTCACTTCCCAGCAGATGTTTATGCTCTACCCAGCAAAGGTATACCACCATTTATTAGTAATTATATTAGTTTCTTACTGTTTCTGTAACAAATCACCATAAACTTAGTAGTTTAAAACACTTTAAATTCATTATCTTACAGTCCTGATGGTCAGAAGTCCAAAATCAGGCTCATTGGACCAAACTCAAATGTTGGCAGTCTGGTTCCTTCTGGAGGCTCCAGGAGAGAATCCATTCCTTTCCTTTTCCAGCTTGTGTAAGTCACCTGTACTGCTTGGCTCGTGGTTCCCTTCCAGCCATGGAATTACTCTGATGTCTTTTCATGTATAATTCCTCTCACATGTACAGCAGGCAGAATATGATAGTATCCCCTCAACTTAACAGAACTCTCTTTATATGTGCCACTATATAAGTACTCATTACATTGTATGGTAAATATGTATTACAGGTCTTTCTTTTCTGAAATATACTCTTCAACATCAGAGACCATGCTTTCTTCCTGAACCATCAGTGCCTAGAAAAATGTCTAAGATATAGTAGGTACTTACTAAATAAATGTTTACTGGTGATCTTAAAAACCTAAAATAATATCTGCCAGATGAAATTTTAGCGCTTTCTATGAAGGAAAAGTAAATGCCATGAGGGATCCGTTCAAATTTCCTAAAAGCAAATTTGTTTTTGGTTATGTGGATTTTGATGCTTCAAGATAAATAAGATTGCCCTTCCATAATCCAACTTATAAAAAATAAAGAAAATATAATAGGCATTAACAGTTCATTTGTCTCACTTATAATTTAGTCCATTAACTAAGAACAGTAGCAATTTTTTAAAAGTTTCTTATTCATTTTTAACTACCAAACCAAATATAGGATTTACTTATTTGATCAGACATAAAGTTAGTCTACATTTATTTTCCAGTGAAATATCATTTTTATATGTGGCTAGAGACTTGCATTTTAATCTCTTTTTTTTATCCTAGCATTTTTCATTCCAAAAGAAAGAAGCAATAAAGAAGAATCATATACATAAACACTATTGAATATTTTTTATAAAAATGAAACTTGTAATGATATTTCAAAGAACGAAATCTGTCTGCAGAGTAAGTCCTGGGCTCTCCAGAGAATTGACACAACACAGATACAGATTCTCGCAGTCATTTCAGAACTATCTCCACAATGTAATAGCTTCCTAATTTGTAGCTGGATTATAGCATTTTCCTTCAGTTTGGAAAATACCTTGTTGGATCATTCATGCAAGAAAAACTAAGTAGCAAGTTGCGTCTTCTTTGACATTTATGGAGAATTCAGCTCAAATTTATGGGATGTGGGAGTTAGCAAAAGAAAAGAGCTCTGTCAAACCCAACTGCAATTTGGTGAAAAAGTCAGGAGAAAGTGGAAATTTATCTCTGTCTCTTTGATCTTTTTCATCTATTCATGTCAAAATACCACATCTGTCTAACTAAGGAAACTTTGTGATTTCTTTTGTTATTCATTCAACTTGAAATATAACAGAAAATCTTGACATAACATAATTTAGTTTTATATCTACAGTTCTCTCCTGGGAACTGTTTTATCTAATTAACATTAATCCATAAGTTTGCCTCAGAATTAGAAAGAAAGATTGATTGCCAATTGGTAACACACAGAAAACAATGAGATTGTTTTGTTTTTTGAATTAACCTTGATGTGGGGCAGCAATATTGGGCAATTAGGAAGGGTAAAAATTTTAAAATATATACATTTAAAACACACTACTGTCTTGGGTAATTTAAAATCTCTATACTGTGCTTTTTCTTCCATCTAAATATAGAAAGGCTAGTTGTGTAAGCTCACAAATCCTTCCCTCACCTCTTACTTAGGAACCAAACATTTGCGCCAGGATAGCTCCAAACCAAAACCACAAGCCCAGAAGCATCACTAAGGTTCACTTTTATTTGTTTTTCCTCCTCAAACAAGATATAATCTTCTTCCCTTAGACAATCATGTACTCTGTCTTCAGGCTTATGCTTTATTTCAAAATTTATAAAACAGTAGATTCTTAGTTCACAAAACACAATATACTACTCTTGACAATGACACCAGATATAATCTACAAATAAATGTAAAAATTCTCCATTGAAGCTAGTAGCCTAAATATAATTACCTGGAAAATGTAAATTTAAAAATTGGCTTAATTGCCTGCATAAACCAACAGGATATAAGTATTTATTTTTCAGGGGTATGTAGCATAGAGAAAATGACCATAAGAACATTTGAGAATAGAGAAAAGCTGCAATCAGCACTAAATGTGGAAGAAATTATTTCTCCTTAAATCCACAGGGATCCAGCAAATCTCAAGCAGTAGAAGGCATTCCAGCATACAACACATTTACCTCAATCTGTCCCAGAATTGCATAAGGCTGTAAAATAGCAATGAAGAATAGTGGAAACACAGGTCCAGCAAGAAATTTAAAAAGCAAAAACCTTACAACTTGGAGGAATATTTAAAGAAAGACTGAGAAAGTCTGCATTATTGCTTGAATGTGTGACCAGTGGGCCATATATTGATTCATAACAAATAATTTTGATTCCTTATAATTGGTAAGTCATTAAAATTATATATTAATTGCTAGAGCAGTATAAATAGTGTAAAATAGTGAACAATAGTAAACAAAACCTATGCAGTAACTTTCTCATTCAGCATGGTGCTCAAGAGAAGCTAGACAAATATCATAATTCCAGGGAATGTAGTTTTTAAAAGCATACAACAGAGGAACACGATTGGGACTGGTGTGGCAGAATTGGTTTCCCAATTGAACAGAGTGAGGGTGAGTTGTGGTCAGGGTAGAAGAAAGAAGCTGTGCATAGGTTCTGTGAAAAGATAAGACTATGTGAATTTTTAAAAGTTAAACTGGACCACCAGAGCACGGAGAGTGAAGCATGCAGTGGTAGGAGTCGTATAAGATGGTCATGTTGCTTCACAACACAGAACTTCTTAGATTATGTTAAGGAAAAGGAGTTGTTCTGTATCCTAAGGACAATTAGAAGTCATTGGTGTGTTTTATGCAAGAGTATGAAACATAATCACATCTGCAGTTTGAAATACCCCTGAAGCTCTGATAAGAACGCAATTCCATGAATAGAAAACAGCAGAGCATAAAGGCAACCATGAAGAAAAAGAGAAAACTATATATTCAGGGGGTATTCAAATGGATCAAAATAACGGATAGGACTTAGTGAAAATTTGGACAAGGGGAATGAGGGAGTGGGGAGTGTCGAGGACAATTGGATAAATGGATTTGTGCCATTAACTGATATGGGAGACAATGGAAAAAGAGACTATGAGTTCAACAATGGATATTTTTTTCATTTGAGGTGCATTTGAGATATACAGATGAAGATGACAAGTAGGCAGCTAGATCAAAACAATACTTGCACATTCTATCAAATAAAATACAGAAGACCATATGGTTAAAAGCTATAGTTTTCATTTCTCTTCTTTCCTTTCCCATGAGCCAACTCTTCTAGCCATTTCTATTTTTTTTATCTTAATTATCAAATTTTGGTGGTTAATCCATAACTCCAGAATGAGCTCTTTTTTTTTTTTTTTTTAATTTATCAACTTCGGTTACCACCCACTCACAAATGAGGTAAAAGATAACACTTCTCTCATCCCAATGCTGATATTTATATTTTTATTTTCCCAAATTCTTACTAAAGACATACTGATGATTAAAGATGAAAAGTTTTATTTCTTTCAACTATTTGTACCTAAATCCCTGCTCAAATTAGTTGCTGAGTGTATCGCAATTAATTCTGTGCTATGTGTTTAGTTTTCCTGAGTTATACTTCTTACTACCCTCTACAGTTCTTCAATGAAAAGAACTATTTCAGGTGTAATGAAAATGTATCACCTGAATATATAGGCTACAAAAATGTATTTGTAGTTTTCAATGATAAGAATTTAGACATGAGGTTTTACAACTAGATAGAGATATGAATAATATGCAAAATTAAAGAAAATATCTTTTTCATCCCAGCAGAAGTTAAAGCTGCAGAGAAAAACAATCTAGCTAATATAAAATTTCCACTAACAAAAACAGGCATATAATGTTGAAAATGATAAAAAAAACAGGCTTTGGTATGAATTGTCAAATTCATTCCTTCACTCTTTCATTCAACAAATTTATATGAACCAGCGACTATTCTAGATATTGGAGTTATGGTTTTAAAGAGCTGTTGAGATAATAAACAAATGTATGTATTGCCTTTCCCATAATTCTGTTTTCTATATCCTCTTACATATCAGTATCTTTACATATATTCTCTCAAAAATTTGTTTTCCCTTATAAATTATAATATTTTAATTAAAAAACTTTTTAGTGATTTATTTATTTTTGAGAGAGAGAGAGACAGAGTACAAGCAGAGGAGAGGCAGCGAGAGAAAGGGAGACACAGTATCTGAAGCAGGCTCCAGTCTGAGCTGTCAGCACAGAGCCCAAGGCAGGATTTGAACCCACAAACCGCGAGATCATGACCTGAGCTGAAGTAGGTCACTTAACCAACTTAGCCACCCAGATGCCCGTATAATTTTGTAATAATTATATTCACTATCATTAGGAAAAACTCAGCGTGCAATGAGGAAAGAGAGTGTACCACCAGTCTCCCGTATTACAAACTAACATTAGGGGCATATGATCAACCCTTAGTATTTGTTTTATGTGTTCTAACTGGCCAATAGTGTTTACGTTGCATTTAGTCTATGTTAGTCATATGTGAAACTTTTATAATAGTAATAACACCTGTGCTGAATACTAAGCTCTACACTTTATATGTATTGTCTCATACTTTGACTAGGTTATACAGCATTATTGAGTAACCTCAAATTTTAGTGGTAAACCAACAAAGACCGATTTCTTGCTCCTTCTACCCATTCACTCTTGTTTGGTTGGGGGCTCTGTTCATATTATTCCAACATTTAAATCTAATGGAGAAGACACTGTCTGGAACACTGAGTGTGGCAATTTACACACAGGCTCTTAAAGTTTTCAAATGGAAGTGTCATATATCAGCTCTACTTATTGACCAAAACAATACACAAGTCCCAGCTAACTTCAAGGGAACTGGGAAGTGCAATCCCATCATGTGCCATGGAAAAGAAATGGAAGTACGTAATTGTCAGCATTATTAAAAAGTATCATTTGGTTCTTTACTACTCCCATTTTGTAGATTTTAAAAACTGATGTTTGCTAACCAAGGTTTCCAAACTTCTCAAATATTTTTCAGGATTACATAATATTCATAAAGTAATGAACTTTGTTATAGCAAAAATATCTTAACAAAAAAAGTAACTATCTTAAAATATGGATAAAACTCAGTTGTTAAGGGAAAGTATTATTAAAGCATATTAAAATATGTATTAACAAAATAATATTTTCACATGTAAATGCTCTGTTGTCTACATTTGAAAAGGATTTTTTTAATTACTATTAAATATTTTAACCTTGGAGCAATATAACTTGTCATTCTACCATCATGTCCACAAGATCATAACCGTTGACTCTTGATTTGGCTCAGGTCATGATCTTGCAATTCGTGAAATCAATCCCTGCTTCAAGCTCCATGCTGTCAGTGCAAAATCTGCTTGGGATTCTCTCTCTCCCTCTCTCTCTCTTCCCATACTTGCACTCTCTCCCTCAACATAAATAAATAAACTTTAAAAAGTTATAAAATAGGGGTGCCTGGTTGGATCAGTTGGTTAAGCATCCAACTTCAGCTTAGGTCATGATCTGTCTGTTTATGAGTTGGAGCCCTGCATCTGGCTCTGTGCTGACAGCTCAGAGCCTGGACCCTGCTTTGGATTCTATGTCTCCCACTCTCTCTGCCCTCCCCCAACTCATGCTCTGTTTCTCTGTCTCTCTGTCTCTGTCTCTCTCTCTCTCTCTCCTTCTCAAAAATAAGTAAACATTAAAAATGTTTTAATTATATTGTGTTTTCAATACAGATATTTATACAGATATATACACATAGTTATGTTCATATATTGTATCTATTAGTGTGTTTCCATTTGAAGTGGCTGAGATAGAATCTATTCAAATTTAAAGAAAAATGTAAAATTGGTGAGGTCCTTTTTAGCATTATGATTCTATGAAAACATTTACCTTCCAGTTATTTAGCATTTAAAATAGCAATAAAATGGATAAATATAATTTGATGAAATTGAAAAACATTCAGTATATACTACCTAACTTTTAATCATGCAACTGTCTATTTGCTCTGGTGATTTATCTGCCCGTTCCTCCATCAGACAGTATTCTTTATTATTCTGCCAGAAGGCAAACCATTGTTATCAATCAAATAAAGAAATACAAAATACATAGGTCCAATGTTTAAGTAACCAGAGTAAGTAATAATATAAATAATAATATGGGTATGTTAAAATAAACAAACTTTTCTTAAAATGCCTTATCATTTTATTGTTAAGTGAAAAGAGACAGAGAGAGAGGGAGATTGTGGATGCACAAATACGGGTATAAGAAAAATAAGAAATGGCCTTTGTCTTCAAGATGCTAAAATTCCATATGTAGGGAGAGACAATTAACTCACAAGAATAAACTAAATAATATTGAATCGATAAAATTCATAGTAGAGATTTCAAAAGCGAGAAAGAACAGTTCAGAGAATGAGGGGAGACCCATTCGTTGAAATAGCTGCCTCTTTGTCTTGGGGCAGAGCTACTCTTATCTTCCAGGATGAGTGGTTGGATCAACACTCAGGCTCTCAGAACAGAGTTTCATGTTTTCATTTCAACAGAAAATAGAAACATTTTTATTTTTCTTATTAAAATTTTCTAAGTATTTTAAAATCATTTTAAACATAAAGATCTAGAAATAAATGTTAGAAAAGGTAAAATTGTACACTTTAGTAGTAAAAACTGCAAATGGAATATGTGACCTGACTTCATCTACCTCCCGAAGACAGTATGAATTGAGTCTGAAAATGTCACCTAATCCCCAGGCACCTGACATACCTACATCTCAGCTAACTCATAAACAGAGTTGAACCTCTGCAATAATCGCCGCTGATGACTCTGATTCAAGTCATCAGGCAGTGAAATGGCACCTTTGGTCATTAATCTCTGAATGAATTTTGAATACATAATGAATCAAAGAAAGATACTTGAGAATAATTATCCATCTGCTAGGCCATAAAATTCCATCAAGCTTAATTTATACATATAGAGCATGATTTTGACTCAGTGATAAGCTATTACATTCCATCATTCTATTAATAAATTTTAGCATTCTTACAGTAACTTACATGATTTGTAAAATTACATTAATGTTTATTTTCTAGTCACATGGAATTTGTTACCTTCAAGATAAAGCAAGAAAAAATAAAAACAGACATGGAGCTCTAAAAATTCTCAGTTGATTAGGATGCTCTACTGGGTATTCCTTCCAAGATAAGCATATGTTTTATTTCTTTCATTATTATATGGAATTCCAATAAAAATAAAGTTAAATTCACTACAGTGATATCCAAAAAACTGCTCCCTGTAAAAGCCATCAATCCTCTAATTTCTAGTGAAGTTCTACATACCTTATAAATCATAAATTAATTCAGTCTTGAATTGAATCACAGGACCTAAAATACTTTAAAATTAAGTATAGCAGAGAATGATTTTTTTTTATCAATTCCAGAACTAGGGCGCCCTCAAAGAAAATAGAGCATTAGACTTTTGTAGAGGTTGCATATATATTTTGTATGTGGCAGTAGTTTTAGGGTGGTAGATGTGAAAGAATTAGAAAATATAAATTGTATACTTTCTTATTTATAAACCAAACTGAGGAATTCTCTATCTTGACTTGCAAATTTGTATCACCTTGATTAATCATGGATTTTTATGATACATCATAATACCTCAAAATTCTAACAAGGGGTCTTTGATTAAACTTTACTAACAAATTTATTTAATCACTTAACCATATTTCTTAAACATTTAATCATTTAATAAAAATATAAATCAAGCTTATAGTTTTAAGACTATTCTGTGGGAAAAGAGTTTAATGAAAGCACCCAAAAAATACTTGGGTACTATCAGATTATATTACATTTGCCAATGCCATGCACAGTATTTGTAAAATAGAAATCTATAATTCATGGCCAAGTTTTGGACCAGAAAGGAAAACAAAAGTTTTGAGTCTAGTTGTTGAACAACAATAAGAATTGAATTTTGAATGTTAGAACGATTAGATCATTGAATTATATGGCACCAACCCAAAAATCTAAGTCCCACGGCTTTGAAAGGAGGTAGCTGTGTGGATACAATAATACGTTATGGCAATGAGGGTTTGGTGGAGATGTGCCCATCATCAGCGGTAGCAGAGCTGGTGGACTAGGAGGGAGGAGGGCTGGGGGAATCCAATGAGCATGTCCCAGAGGCAGCATCACCATCAGCTGTCCAACCAGCTATGAGGCAGGTGGACAGGTCCAAATGGTCCCTAGTTCAGTCTCTGACCACAGAAGTATGGTTTTTAAGAGCCTCCTGAGTTTTGTACTACCAGTGGTGCCTCAGGTAACTTTGGTAGAGATAGACCTAAGGAGATACGTAGGTCGCATAGGCATGACAGTACAGCTCTTGGACCACAACCACCTAGGTTGCCGCGAATAAGATCGGTGTGGTGCTATGGAAATGGGTAGACTAGAGGGGTTTTATGAGTTCACCAGGGACAGCAAACTGTCCCTCTCCTCTCCATGGGCAGTAAATAAAATAAAAAAGTTTTTTAGCAGTTGAATAAAACATTAAAAATGATTGTTGAGAGACAGAGACTCCATATATCTAACACAAGTTTTAAGGCATTAGATTGTCAGTTGACAATTGTGTAATGACATAAGAAATAAAGAAAAGATAATGTGAGGGCAAGCTAGATGTAATGAAATATCAAACACTGATGTATTAGAGAGTGAATAATTCACACTACTTAAACTAGCTGTAATGGAATCTTAGAAGGGAGAAGTCATTCAATAAAGTGTTTTCGCTTAAAGGAAACTTTAAACTTAAGGAATCAATACCCCATATGAGCTCAGGAAAATACAATTTGTCTTATCCTTGGAAACTAAAAATGCTTCTGTTTAATCTCAGTCTTCAGAGTTTAATAGTGTTGGACTGTCTCCCCTTCTCTATTGCACACTAGTTCAGAATATATTTTTTCAGTGGTCAAGATGGATGAAAAATGAGCACAGCCTTATAGTAAACAGCAGCCCAGCACTTCTTACATATTTGGCAATAATGCATCAATTTCCATTCTCAAACATGTTTGCTTCTTCAGGAAATTTCCTGAAATAAGACCTCTCATTCTTCAGATTTCATTATACTCAATATCTTACATGCTTGTTTGTAATACCATTAGCAACTACTTATAGCAACTACTTTTCTATGTGCCAGCAGAATAGTAACTGAATCACATGTAATACTTCATTTACATCTGCCAGTTATAAGTGGGTAATATTACTGTCTCTATTTTATAGATGAGGAAAGTGAGCACAAAGAGGTTAAACTTCCCAAACATTTGAATGTAGAAAATCTATCTCCAGTGGACACTTTTTAAATTTTTTTTAATGTTTTATTTTATTTTGAGAGAAACAGAGCACAAGCAGGAAAGGGGCAGAGAGAAAGACAGACAGACAGACAGAATCTGAAGCAATCTCTGGGCTCTGAGCTGCCAGCACAGAACCCAATGAGGGGCTCGAACCCACAAACCTCGAGATTATGACCTGAGCCAAAGTCTGACTCTTAACCAGCTGAGCCACCCAGGCACCCTCCAGAGACACTCTTTTAACACGAACAGTGTTAACTACCCTATAGAATTTATAGTTAACACTGTGTACACATGTTCCTAAATCATAAGATTCACATAAGATTGATCATATGTTCATGAAGTATGGCAACTTATATGCCACCAAGGGTTTTTATTTATTTAAAACACTTGGCAAGAGGGGAGCCTGGGTGGCGCAGTCAGTTAAACATCCAACTCCGGCTCACGTCGGATTTCACGGTTTTTTAGTTTAAGCCCCGCATTGGACTCTGTGCTGACAGCTCAGAGCCTGGAGCCTGCTTTGGATTCTGTGTCTCCCTCTCCCTCTGCCCCTCCCCTACTCACACTCTGTTTCTCTCTCTTTCTCTCTCTCTCTCTCTCTCAGAAATAAACAGTTTTAAAAAATTTAAATACTTGGCAAGAATAAAGACCTAAGTCCAGTGGTATATACCTAATAAAAATTATTAGAACTCGTGAATGAATCATTTCAATCATGGTATTGACATATCAAAGTATATGATATTTGCATTATATCTATTCCATATTAGTATTTGTTCTCTTTTACGTAACTGCCAACTCTGTTTTTAAAATCACATTCTCTGGAGAGGGAGAATGGATTCACGTATGCATCTGAAATAAATTTCCAGGAGACAAGAAATAGAAGGCAGAAGAACAGGCTCAGTGGTTTCCACACTGTGCCACTCATTGCACCTGAACCTCTCGGAGTTGAGGACAGGACTGCAACAAGGGAGCTAGCAGGCACTGGGAGTAGTCTGAGGAGGACTCTGACCTTGTCCCCACCCTTTGAACTAGCACAGTTCTCTTTCATCTATTTTGCATTTTCAGGGTGCAGCTCTGTGACCAGGCTAGAAAGAGCTGTGCCACTCTATGAGCAGAACAGCTACAGGTGCAGGATTGCAATTTATGAAAGTGTAGAACATCTCTTAATCTCAAAGGATACTCTCAGAGTAGATTCTTTTAGGAGAATCTGAGGTCAACAGATAATCACCAGGTTACAATTTGATGGGAGATCAGAGACTCTGGGAACTCATGCCAACTCTTAAACACCTCTAGGGGTACCTGGGTTGCCTCAGTCAGTTAAGGGTCCAATTCTTGGTTTCGGCTCAGGTCATGATCTCAGGGTTCATGGATTCAAGCCCCAAGTCTAGTTCTGCGCTGTCAGCACAGAGCCTACATGGGATTCTCTCTCTCTCTCTCTCTCTCTCTCTCTCACTCCCTGCCCTTCTCCTGTTTGCTTTCTCTGTCTCTCCCTCAAAAATAAATAAGCTTAAAAAAAAAAAAGGCACCTCTAGGGAAAAGCCTCTAGGATCCATCCCTCATTTCTAGAAAGGAACAAAGGTGGTTGAATGATCCTTGGTTTCATCCTTCGCTGAAAAACTTCTTAGTATCTGACAACTTCTCAGAATCCAAATCCACAATTAAATTATCTTTCAGAAAGCTAAGCAATAATTGTTGTCCTGGTGACAGCAAAAAAAATAATAATAATAATAAATAAATAAATACTTCCTCTCCCTTATCAGCAGTGAGGTCAAATTATCAACAAAATGATTTTATTACATACACTGCCAGTTTTTCATTGTTTTTTCAGTTCGCTTGGATGGAAAGGGCACAATTAAGGTCTTTTCCAGAATCATTTAAAGGGAAACTGAAGCTTAGTGTTAAACTAATTAGTCATATTTGAGGATGAACAGTTTAATGATGATCCTAAATGCTTTTGATTCTTTTTTGAGAGGTAAGTGGGTGTTAAATTATACATAAAAATTGCTTTTCATAAAAGAAATATTTTATTAAAAATCTTTTTAAAAGTTGGATACATTCTCATAATCAAATTTCCTAAGAAAAATATGACAAAGGATGATTTAAATTTCCATTTACTGAAAAGAAGAATAATTTATCAATTAATTTGTACCAGGTACAAAATCCTAACAAATATTTGAGATAATCCTGAGGAAAGTTATTTTACTCATTTGAGAGGAAAATAATTTTTGTATTTTACAAAATGATTACAAAAATATGCTGATTATAAAGAAAATTTGTGTTTTTTTTTAACACAAACTTTCAGGTAGCTAAAAGGAAATATAAACTTAAGAAAAAAAATTTTTAAGGTTTATTTATTATTGAGAGACAGAGACAGAGCATGAGCATGGGAGGGGCAAAGAGAGCAGGAGACACAGAATCCGAAGCAGGCTCCAGGCTCTGAGCTGTTAGCCCAGAGCCCAACGCAGGGCTCAAACCCACAAACTGCTAGATCAAGAGCTGGAAGTCGGACACTTAACCAACTGAGCCACCCAGGCACCCTGAAACTTTTAAGGCTAATCATTATTTCGTTTGACAGAATTGGAGAAGGAAACTAGATACATTTTCAAGCCAAATCTGTTTGCAAGGAATATGGTAAAAATCCTAATGTCTCAGAATTTGCAACTGTTTTCTCCTTTAATCACATCTATTCCTAAACATTTTTATAAAAAGCTAAAATAAAAAAAAATGAGACTAATAAGCACTAACTTTACAAGGGCCATTTTTTGACATAATTAAATTCCTATTCAATTAACAGAGGTCTCTTCTCCAGGTTTCGCTTGGTGTTTGGGAGTTTAATACATCAATAAAGGATTGGAATTAATGAAACATTACATAAGTATGTGCTTTATGACACACACTAGTAAGGATCAGATCTTCATCCTATTTTATCTGTTTTGCACAAATTTATTTCTACTTTAGATAATTATATTGTGCCAGGACTTAAGGTTTAAGAGACAAGTAAGAAAGACTGCCTTCTATTAAATAGATTTCAGTATCAGTGGGAGAAACTTTTCCAGGAGAAAAAAAAAAAAAAAAGCTCACTCATCTATTATTGCTAAAATAGGGACTGGGAAGAGAACTATTATTCTATAATGCTTTCATTTTCATTTCAAAGAAAGATGCTAGGTGCCTTATCTCTATTACTACTAAGTGCACAAACTCTGACTAGATTACATGACTAGATTAAATTTTGCAATTAAGAAAAATGATTCTTTTAGAGAGATTAATTTGCTTAAAATCACACAATTTTGATGGAACAGTTCTAATTTGAACCAAGGTAGGTCCCACCCCACTCACGTTTCCATGCTGTGCTTCTCTTCCTTTGAAACAGCATGTAATTAAATCTCTGTGAACCTGACCTCACAGGCAGAGACTTAGCCTGTACTCCTCAGAGGCTAGAGGCAGAATCTTCCAAGTGTCAGACTTGAGGTTTGGCTACAATTTGAAATACGGCACCTGGCTTAAGTTTAAACTTAAAAAAAAGAAAAAGGAAAAAAAAAGAAGAAACGTGGGACTAAGATAACCCCAGAGCCTTATTATCTCCATAGTCTAATGAATGTTAAAGGGATAAGAATTTCTGTATTTTTTTTTTATGCATGTGTGTGGCAAAAACAAAAATTTCATAGGAACATAGGTAAGGATGCTTTTTAATGCAGACTGCTTGGAGGAGGAATGAGTTTAGGTTCTCACAGAGTTGATCTGAAGATGACACCTTCACATTGACATGACTTACTAATAGAGGAATGACATGAAGCTTATTTTAACATTGTCTTTATAAAAACTTCGGTACGGATTTAGCTTGTCATGAGGTGTCATGATTAAGAGTCCAGACCTTGTAGCAGGCAAACATGAGTGCAAATCCTAGTTCTCAAATTAGTAGTAATCTTTAGCAATTAACTTGTACATATTTTCTCATTTGTATAATTGGGAAATTACTGAGCATTCTGAAGTGGAGTTTCTTGGAGCAGATTTAATAATATATGAAATCTTAGTGCATACCTGAAAGATACATTAATAAATTATTTTTATTTTCATTATCATTGTTATTTTGTTATTATTACCGTTGCTTTTGTTGGTTACTATTGTTATTGTTGTCATAAATATTCTCGTACCTACGGCATTGTTGTATAGATTAATTCTAATTATGCACCTGAATAAAATGAAAAAACAGTTTATTCTGAAAACCTATAAAGAGCATAGGAGTTAAAAAATGGGGTTGAAAATCCACTTAAGCAGTAACTGTATTTTAACGGTATTTTATTATATATTATTCAGAAAAAATAATAAAAATTAAAACCTGTTGAATTATAAATATTAAAGCAGATATTTATTTTAGGCATAAATAGGACTCAGAATATTAAGCATCATAGAAGAATTTGTGAAAAACTCATAGAACCCATGCATTTTATTAATAATCATCTAGTACATATCTGTTTATTTATGTTTTTGGAAGCTTTTTGGTGCTAGTATTTTCTTAAGGTTAGCATTTTCTTTCCTAGAAAGAAGTTTTCTACCTCCTAGAAATAATTTCAGAAATATATTTATTTTGGAAAGAGAGAAACTATGTAAAATAATTTGAATCAGTTCTTTTCACTAGAATTTTAGAATTAGAGAGGAATAGGGGCACCTTGGTGGCTCAGTCTGTTAAGCCTCCAACTCTTAATTTTGGCTTAGGTCAGATCTCACAGTTTGTGGGTTTGAGCCCCATCTCAGGCTCAGTGCGCATGGCACAGATCCTGCTTGGGATTCCCTGTCTGCCTCTCCCTTCACCGCCCCTGCCCTCTCTCTCAAAAATAAATCATTAACATTAAAAAAAAAAAGAATTAGAGAGGGACAAAATGGATAAAGAAGTTGACAATTAAATTTGACCTTTGGTTATTTCCTAAGATTTGATCCTTCTACTTCTGTGGTCTCTTTAATAAGTTAAGTAAATTAAATGCTTAGCCAACTCTTATATATAGGAAAAGCAAAATTTTCCTCAAATGTTTGATCATAGATCCCAGAATAAGAAAGAGGCTAAAGAGTCAGAAAAATAAATAAATGGAGTGAGATACTGGTAGTGGTGGATGAAGGACTAGAGGTCATGCTTTTAGATAAAAATTATGGTCTAGGAATGAAGACACATGGACAAGAGCCAGATTGAAGACTCTAGTCAGATTTCTGAGTTCAAGACTCTGACAGAAGCCTTGATTAAGATACAAAACAGACACTGTAAGTAAAGTCACGGGTACAAACAGAATGGAAATCTGTAGTTTGGAGACATGGTACAACTTTGGAGTCAGAGAGCTCATCAATACTAATGTGAACATCCTGTTGTTAAGGACAGAAAAGGAGGATGAAAGAAAGATTATGGGTGAAGTGTCAAGCCATCGATGAAGATGGGAGAGTGTCTTAGATGTTGGTGAGTGTCTATAATGAGAAGGGGTAGTGCCCAAAGTGCCACACAGAGTTATCAACAGAGAAGCTATTTAATTAACATAACAGAATGATGATGATGATCTACAAGCAATTGTCTGAATCAAAAAGATAGCTGACAACCTCATCTTGTCTCACTGAAGGAAGAAATGAGAAAAGTAGATTTCCTTTTTGGGAGCCGCTGGGTTATCGGGGAGTGTGGTGGGCTGAGCTGTGTCCTCCAAAAATTGATGCCCATCAAGAACCTCAGAATGTGACCTTATTTGAAGATAGGATTTTTGCAGATGTAATGAGTTAAATTCAAATTCAGTCATACCAGATTAGAGTGGGCCCCAAATCCAATGACTGATGCCCTCATAAAAAAGGAGAAGACACACAGTGGCGTCTGGGTGACTCAGTTGGTTGAGCATCCGACTTTGGCTCAGATCATGATCTTGCCGTTCGTGAGTTCGAGCCCAGCGTTGGACTCTGTGATGACAGCTTAGAGCATGGAGCCTGCTTCTGATCTGTGTCTCTCCCTCTCTCTCTGCCTCTCTCCCACTCACACTCTGTCTCTGTCTCTCTCTTTCAAAAATAAATAAACGTTAAAAAAAGAAAGAAACAAAAGGAAAGACACACAGAGACATAAAGAAGACTTTCTAGAAATAAGCAGAGACTGGAGTGATGTATCTACAAGTCTAATAATACTAAAGATTGTTGGCCACTACCTGAAAGAAGCATGGAAAAGATTCTCCTGCAGACCCTCCAAAAGGAATTAAATCTCTCAACATCTTGACCTTGGACTTCTGGCTTCCTTATCAGTGAGAAAATAAAGTTCTATTCTTTTAAACCATTCTGTTTATAATTATTTGTTGTGGCATCCCTAGGAAACTAGTACAGAGAGAATGTAAATTTTCAGCTATTCCAAGAAAAGGAGAATTGAAAGAAAACGTTAAGGATAGGCATCATAGTTAACATAGAGATGGACAGTGATACACTTGGCCTAAAAAGGAAGGAACTGATCTGAGAGGTAATTATAGAGAAGGAGGTGATATTAAGGAAGATGCCTTGACCAAGATCAGCAATTGTCCATGATAGGGATTTTGATGTTGAGAGTCATAAAGAACACACAAAAAGACAGTATTAGAAAAGCTAATAGAATCAATTAACCCCCACTCAGAGCTATGCTTAAAAAATCTGGTCTGAAACTTCTTTATGAGAATCATCATGATATAACAGAACTCAGTGTTGTAGTCACACAGATTTGGATTATAATCTTTGTTCTTCCACAAATGAGTTACACATATTTGGAAAATTATTGGCCATCGTTTATAGAGTTGTGAAGATTCATATGACATTTACTGAGCCCTAGTACATTGCACTCTATGTAAAGAAGATAGAGAAATGACCCCTTGGGTTATTGTGGGATTGAATAAAATAAAATACACAGTAAGCCCTCCATATATGTTAGCTTTAGTTGATATTAGCTTTTCTTCTCCCTCTCTGAGGTCTGATGATTAATACAAACTCCAGAAAAAAGAGGAGTGCCATCGGAACTGTGTCTGTTCATGTAGTCCATTTGAATTTTGTGACATGCCAGTTGAAAAACCACGAGATTAATGTGTTGTCACAGAAAATGCTGAATGTAGAGCTTCAGAACACATTTTAAGATGTTTTTGAGGTGTGCCCAGTTCAGTAAAAATATGCTGATGACATGAGAGAATATGTTATTAATGACACATTCTTGGAACATTACTATATTTTGAATCACATGGTATCATTGCACAAGTGTGTACATAAAAGTAACAATAGATTACTCATCATGAGAATTCCCAAAGCATAAACACTTGTGCACTATATCTGATATTGCTCCCAGATGTTCACACATAGTAAAAGGAAAAAGAAAGACTGTTCAAGCAAAATAAATAAAACTTCTCTGATAATCTTGCATAAATGACATCAAAATTATAATTTCTTAACTATATTCTCTATTGATAAACTGTATCTCTAAATTAATTAGTATCTATTCCCTGCTTTCTAGTTTTTCCCTTAACCTTTTGACCCAATAAACAATTCTACAGCATTTTTATTGGGGTAAGTGTTCACAAACACTTTGGGCACTGAAGCAGGTCCAAATTATCTTCCCTTTCTTTAGGAATTCTAATTCCTTTCACTCACTTTTCAAGAAATAAATGTGAGCATTTACCATATTCCGTGAACTGGTGTAGGTATACTGGCCACACCTGCATCCCAGCAAATGTCATCCCTGCCTTTGTGGAGATGACACCAGGTGGAGTGGGGGTGGAGCAGGCTGGCTGAGGAGACAGGCCAGAAACAAGTAAACAAATAACAAGTAAATGTACATAATGAAGTCAATATAGTAGATGGTTCATAAAAGGCACTGCTCAGTGGATGTCTCACTAACGAGGGTATGTGAGAAGTAAGACCTGAATCATTATCGAAAGTGAGATATGAAGAGAACTGAAGAAAACATTTTCTAGACTGAAGATCAGAAGGAACAGAGACCCAGAAAAGGAGTTCAGCTTGTGGGAAGAGCATAAAGGACAACATCGCGCGCACGGCAAGAGTGGAAAGGAAAACAGCAGGGCCCGTGAGGCAGGAGCCAGATAATGTAGCATCTCCCAGGCAAAAGTCAGGAGCATGGATTTTATTCTAAAAGTTTTGGAGAAGGCAGGAAGAATATAGAGAGTTTTATGTAAGAGAATGCATGATTGGATTTATAGCTTAAAAAATTACTCTGGCTACTCAAAGAGAAGAAACTATAAAGGAACAAGCAGGACCAGTTACATAATTTGCAAAGTACAGCACAAAATGGAAATGTAGAGTGCTTTGTTCAAATACAATGAACAATTTCAAGTGGATTACAGTAGAACATTAAACCAAGTGAGGGCCCCTCTGTGTGTGGGGTCCTGTGTGATTAAACAGATCCCATTTCCATGAAGCCAGCCAGCCAGCCAGCCCTGGGTTCTCTCGTTTTTTCTCTCTTAGTCTCTCTTCCTCTTCCCCCACCCCCACTCCACTCCTCACCTCCTCTCTGTCCACCCGCCTCCCTGGCTCACTACCTTCTTTTTCTTCTCTGCATCTCTCTTACCTTCTCTAATGGTCGACCTATTCTGCTTATTCAAGGTCTCTACTTCCCATAATTGGGTCTGCCATAGTTGTAAACTCAAGTCCAATTTTACATTAAGTTTCAGCTTAGACCCCACAAGCAACAACATACAGAGTAACCTCATTTTTCTCCTGAAATTATCAAGGGGAAAATATAATCCATTCTTCATTCTCTAGGGAATAGTTCTATCATGGACTGATCATCCCCCATCAGGGGTAGGTGGAGTATCATATAATACAAAAATGACCACCTGGACCTGCCCTTTAGCAAGAAGTTTCTTCTTTGGGGGCACTTTTTAAGTAATTTGAGTATGATGTGGCTGCAGTAAGAGTTCCGAAATATATTTGGATCCATCTCTGTTTTGAGAGAACAATACAAATTTTAATGCAATGAACCTAAGTGTTTGACCTCCCCTCTAAAAAGCTCATTGTCATTTTTAATTTGACATCAAAAATTAATTTGGGAATATTTTTTATTTCCATGATACATGGTCAAAAAAGTTTAAATATTTGCAAGAAAAAATAAAAGATAATTGCTTCTGTGATATTTATCATTGTTTAATAACTGATATATTTCTTTTACTTTAAAATTGCTTGTATGCACTAAATGGCATAAAGCAAAAAATAATTACTAGCTTGCACTTATCAAGGGAAAACTAACTTTTAAAATTAATTGCTAGTCAAATTGAAGACTGCCTCTGTATATTACATACTGGATCATTACGTTTTATTTTTGAACCAGAATGTGTTGAAGTATGAACTGTAAGTGTGAAAAGCGCTATGTCTATGGGCAACCTTCATCATCCTGTGTACCACTGATATTACACGTTCCCTTTTTGAGAGTCAAGAGACTTGTTTTACTTCTCAGAGCTAAGATTAGAACAAAAGGCAATGGATTTCATTTCAGCATATTTTGTTTTCCCCAAAGCCAGACTAATAATGAGGACCCTAAATGAATTTGAACAAGAATTTCACCATATTAGCCACATTTATGAAATGGAACAGTAGCTGTTTCAAATGAAAGAGTTCAATCTTATGATTTTTTGATTAGATAGATCTCTAGAAAGTTTCAACACGCAGTTTTGGCACAGGAAACAAGGTAGACATTTTTGAACATGACAAAATCACACTTTTTTTTTTTTACAGTTTATTCATTTATTTTTACCCAAATGGTGGTACACTGTATACACCATTCTGCACTTTTTTGATTTAACAAAAATCTTGTTCCATTTTGATATGTAATAAACCCACTTCCTTCTTGTTAATAGGTGAAAAATATTTCATAAAAATATGCAATGCTTCACGAATTTGCATATCATCCTTGCACAGGGGCCATGCTAAAATAATACATTTGTAAAAGCTACTTTTATTGTCCAATTGTGTTTGATTTTATATGCTAAATTTTCTATTCTTTAAGTTTAGCATCTCTTAAAGTATAGTACACAGGCTATCTTCATAGAATCATGGATGATAGATGGTGGGGAGGAGAGCGTGATATAAACATAGATTCTGGGCTTCACTTGAGGTATACCTACTGAATCAGAATTAAGTTATTTTCTATGACTCCCTCTCTCCATCACTACCACCAGAAATGATCCAAAAGTAATTAGAAATGGTTCATTCTCTTCAGCCCCATCACCTACCAACTAATTCAAAGTTTGTTCCTTTTGAGGGCATGTCTTCTCCAAGATGACTGACAATGGAAATGCCTATTCCCTTCGGGGAAAACCATGGGACTGTGATTAGGCCCTTGTTCTCATTAAAGTAACTATCAGAACACGATACACAACCCAGGACATTCAGGTTACTTAGACTTACATAACCTTGAGACTCGGTCAGGAAACCTCAAGTCCAGGTTGAGCAGCACAAAAAGCCAGGCCAAGCTTTACTGGGTCTTTCCCAAAGATAGTGTTATTTGTGCATCCTGTACTTAGACTTCTGGATAATCTGCCTCACTCTACACTATTGAAAACAAACTACATTTATAGGCACAGTGTCATGTTGGTCCATTAAAATAAAAAATTTTCCTCGTTTCATTAAAAGCAAAAGCCTACAGAAACTCATCCAAGATCCTAAAGAGATTTTTTTTCCCAAAGTCTTTTCCAAAGGTAAATCACACCTCTGATTCTTTTTTTATATATTGAAAATATAATTTATTTACAGTGCATCTAAAATATTACCATGTCATCATTTGATAAATATAAAAGTAATCATTGAGATATTTCACATATACTTTTATGCCAAACCATTGATATATGATGTGTACTTTATACTTACAGCATGTTTCAGTTTGTGTTAGTCACATGTCAAGTGCTTGATAGCCACAAGTGGTAGTAGCTATCATATTGGATAGAGCAGATCAAGATGATGCTAAGGTCCCTTCAACTCTTAACTTCGGTACATGTCTCATTATTATATATCTCATGATGCCTGAGTCTTTTTAAATGGCTATGGCTTAAATCTAACTCATGATGAAATAATTAAGGTCTTTAACATTTTTTTAATTAGGAACTGAAATGGTCTAACAAAATTATTCTTTTCTAATTTCGTAATTTATCTTCTCCTCCTAATAAGGAGAAGATAACTATAGTATAAAAACAATGTCCTTTGATATATTTAAAACTAACATAGCCAAAATCAAAATTTTATTCAACAGAAGACTTATGCAGCATTTTCATTGTTTAGGCATATACAATTTCACTCATGTAAGTTGCTTGCTGTATTTTTTGTCAGATCAGCTGAATGTCAGACATATAATTGAATTTTGAAATCATCAATCTGCTCTAGGAGATATACACCACCACACTGGCATAAAGAATTGGTTTAGTGCAGATAAATCTACTAGCTCTTTGAAATCTAAGACGCATTTCTTACAATGAACCTAGCACTATAGGGCTTAGAGTGACCCATTACACATTTCCAAAATGAATGATTGTTTGAAACTGTTAGAATTACCTCAGTATTAATCTATAATAAAATTAGAAATGCTTGTGAAAGACACAGAAAAGGGGAACACCTTTATTTTTAAAGTTACCATGATTCTATAAAAATTCCATATATACTTATTTGGAAATGTATATTATGTATAATATGGATGCTCTTGATGGAAATTAAGCATAATTTTTATTTTAACTCTGAGGAGAACAAAATGCAAAAACTCTTCTTTCTAAGTTGCAAGAAGTGTTTTAAGTTTTCCCTCTCTCAACAATCAGAGTTGTGCATTTTGATAGATTTATCTGTTAAAATGTTTTAACTTTTTAATATTTCCAATAAGTGATGGTTATTGGTTACAGATACTATTCAATTAGTGTAATCATTTGCTTTTGAAAAAAAGAAAAAGAGTTACACATTCTGTTGATGCTCTTTGCCTAGATATCAAGAGAAAACAAATCACATTATTGATTTTTGTTCCTTAAGTGAAAAGACTACGTATGTGTTATACATTGATATATTCTTCTTATTCAAAAATGGAATTAAATTTTTGTGGATTCAAGAGTACATGAGAATAGGATTTATAGTTTTTCTATAACCATTTTTTTCCCTTCAAGTCGTGTTTCAGTAGTGAAAGTAATCATGATGGTCTTATTTTCTAAACTATTAGGAGAATGACAAGCCCAATTTTTGCAGTGGCATTTATTTGACATTTCTTTCAATATTATGCTATTATCCAGAAATAAAAATGAGAAAAAAAATCAAACCTGTTTTTTTTTAGTTCAAAAATGAAAGCTTCAGGGGTGCTTTCAAAAGTATTCTAAATGTTGCTTTTATTGAAGAGCTCAACGAATAGGAGAAGTAATAAAGTTCACGGCAATGTATATATATCCTATTTATTGGTAGTGTCTTTTTCTAAATAAAATTTAAAGAAAATGGGTTGTATACCTAAGAGTTGTATACTAAGAATCACTGGTCTAATTTTAAATATCAACTAGCATTTTCAAAATGCAGATAATCAAATAGTCAATAAACTTACATCAACAATTACTGTGGAAGAAATGGCACTCTCTGTTGGCATTTCAATTACGTTTGCTCACAAGAAAAGCAGCATATGCAAATAATTACTCATTTAAATAAAAAAGTATTGAGTAGAGAGGTCACACATGTGACAAATCAGATCAAGAACAGTCTATGATAATTGGCTTTTATAAATAGCTTGTTTCAGAATAATTTTTGCCTATTTCACTTAATCTGAAAAAATGGGGATCTAAGTCTTACTAAAACAATCATGAAATATTAATAAAGTTTAATGAATTATTATTATCCTGATTCTAAGTTCTCTTCAGGGCATCTTTCTATTATAATATCAAGAGACCAATAGAGACATGTAAATGAGGAAGATCATTCACTGATTGGCCTATACTTGAAATCATCATTGCAGTGTTGGGTTCCTGACTTTGTCCTGATTTATTCTATTTTACTCTCTTTACTCTGTTGCATTATCTCCCCAATGATATTTTTTCTTCATCAGAATTAAGAAGAACTATAAATAATACTATCTATTTTTGCTGGACAAATCTTTACTTTTCCTTTAAGAACCATCTCAAACATTTTCTTTCTTTCTTTCTTTCTTTTCTTTTCTTTTTTTTTTTTTTTTTTTTTTTTTTTTTATATGAAGTCTTCCAGGTAGGCTGTCCTTCTGACATTCTGGATTCATATCTCTTCTTGTTTATCACCATACATTTTAATGAAATATTCACAAAATTCTCCTTAATTCTTTATACTAGGACTGTATTTCACTTATTCTCATAGAACTAATAATGTTGTGATGGGAAAATAACATTCAGCCAAGTAAATGTCTAGGTGTTTCTGCCTTCCTTCCTCCTTTGCTTTATTTCTTCCTCCCTCCCTTCCTTCCTCTTCCTCCACAAATACAAAACCTATTCTACAACATAAAATGATTTTATTTCTTTTTTGCAAATTTTACCTTGTAAAATTATCTTCATGATTATTTTATATGTTGGCTTGTAAATATTCCATTTCGAAGCCTTTCATACTCTCCTCAAACCTCTAGCACTGCTTCCCCACTCTCATCTCACCTACAAATCTCTTTGTTTCACTGTGGGATAAATTAAAAAGAAGCAACAGAAGAAAATTTACACATGCTCCCGGCAAAATAACGAAGGGTCCTCTTTTTAGTATGGAGGATCTGTTCATTCTTGTGTCCTAAGAGCAGCATCCTCACACGTGCCCTAGATGTCATCCCTCCTTGTCTCCTCAAAAATATCCAAACAGCTCCGGTCTCTCCAGAAACATCAGCTTTTCTCTCTTTTTTGGATCATTTTTACCTGCATACAGATATTTTGCTATTTCTTGCCTCTTTAAAATATCCTTTTGACCCCACTTTACTACAAATTATTGCCCTGTTGCTCTGCTCTCCTCTATAGACAAAATGAACAACTCCCAATTGCTTTTTTCCAGTAGTAGCTCAAATTCTACGATGGTCTCTAAGACTCCCTGCCCTCTTGTTATATACCATCTCCATAATCCCTGGGACCACATATATGATGGATTTAATTCTCTTGCTTAGGTTTTGATACATAGCACAGTTAACCTTAAGGTAGAAGGATTATCCATGTTAGTCAGAACTGATCACAAGAGCCGTTTGAATGCAGAGAATTTTATTCCAGCTACACAAGGAGAGGAAGTCAGACATTCAGAATATGAGAGAGATTTGACATGAGAGAGATTCTCTACTGCTGGCTTTGAAGACAGACATGGTCACAGGGCCAGGACCGAAGGAGGTTTCTAAAGGTTGAGAAAAGTTCCCAGTTGATAGCCAGCAAGGAAACAGGGACCTCCATCCTATAACGATAAGGAACTGAATTCTGCCATAACTAGTTGGTCTTAAAAGTGAAGCCTGAGCTTCAGATGAGAATATAAGCTGGGTGAAACATTGATGTCAGCCTGGTAAGAGCCCAGACCGAGGGTCATTCCAAGCCAGACTTCTGATCTAGAAACAACTGTCGGCTAATAAATGGGTATTCATTTAAGCCACTAAGTTACAACTAAGGGATAATTTATTTTACAGTAATAGAAAACTAAGACTTTACCCCATTTTCCTGTGAACCCATCCCAAACAATCTTTAGCACCACCATTCCAACAAAACAGGTCTTCAATGACTTCCCTATGGATAAATTCAAAAGACGATATTTGATTCCATCATTCCTGACCATCAGAAGCATTCCACCAAGATGACCACTTTCTTTTTCTCCACTGAACCTCTGTGGTACAACATCCTTGCAGCTTTCCTTCTACCTCACAGGCCTCTTTTCTGGCTCCCTCACACTTTCTTAAACTTGGTTTCTGAATTTCCACTTCACCCCCTCTAGCCTTTCTTCCTACACCTCTGATGCCCCTTATCAATCTCCTTTGCTAGTGTTCCCCTTATCTTCCTGACCTCTCAAATGGAATGTTCTAGGCCTTCCTCCTCAGAACTCTCTTCTTTGTTTTTGTTTCTTTTTACCACCTTCCCCCATTTCCCCACCCCCCATTCCTCCACAGATTGGTTCTCTATTTCTATGAGTTGTGTTGCTTTTAGATTCGGTGCATAAGTGAGATCATACAGTATTTGTCTTTCTCTGTCTGATTTTCTCTGTCTTCCTCTGTCCTGATATCCTTCTGCCAAAAGCTGATTCTTCACAGTCTTCCTCATCTCAGTAAATGTCATCTTCACCCTCCCAAGTGCTTAAATTCAAAGGCTTAGAGGTTTGACTTAACTCTTTCATGCCTCCTCTCAGAAATCCAATATATCAGTAAATTACTTTAGACTATACCTTCAAAGTATACCCAGAATCTCGACTATTGCTTTACCATCTCCACCACTAAGCACCTGGTCCAAGCCACTGAATTCTCCTGGAGGCTCTTATTGCTTCGGGCCACCACTACCACCACCACCACACAATCAGAAATACAGGCTTGTGTCACCAAACATGACACAAATTACATCACTCCTTTGACAAAACTCCCCACTGCCCTCTTATCTCAGACTGAAAGTGATTTACAATGGCTTCCAAAGCCCTTGATGATCCAGTACTCAGCTGATTTTGTCTGATTTTGTCTCCTGCTATTTTCTCTTTGGTCCATTCCATTCCAGCCACATATCTTGCTCCTTCTCCAGCTTGGCAAGCTCATGTCGGCATCAATTCTTTACAATTGCTCTCCCCTCCGCCTGGAAAGGCTTCTCTCTAGAGACCTTGATAACTTAATTCTTAACTTGTTTCAGGCACAGTTCAAAACTCTTGTTAGAGAGGCTTTCCATAATACCTGAATTATTTATCTCTTCCCTGCACCCCCTCTGTTTCATTAACCCCTTCACCTAGTTTCCCAGCCTTCTTTTTCTCTATAAAATGCATCACCTTTTGACAAATTCTATGCAGGTTTTCAAGAAACAGTTTAAGGTCTGTTTGACACTAAATTGTCAAATTGAGGGTAGGAATATTTCCTTGACTCTTGATTTCCCCTACACCTCAAAGCTGTCTGGTCCATAGTTGACACTCATTCATTAAATGAACGAATGACTTGTTAAAGATGATATACAAACCAACTAAATGGTTGAAAAATTTCTGTGAACTTTCATACAGAAATTGATTTCCGCCAAATCAATAGCTTTGGTCCCTAGCACACTGAGTTCCCTGACACTCCAACTTGCCCCCCTCTGCAACTACTTGACCAATCCCTCAGAAGAGTTGTTACATTTAATAAATGCTTTATATTTGGGGAGAGAGAGAGAGCACGGCTATTCTCCCAGAGTCAGATTCATCTTTAATGTGAGCACAGCTACATCTGCGTCCCAAGGGTGTGGTGCGTTTCAGATATAAGCGAACCTTACATTCCATAAAAATCTAAGTCATAACTTATTGTACGGTGACTGATTTTTTCAAAATACAGCATTATGCTTGACAATGAACAAGAAAGGCACAAAACAATATCAAATGCAATGATCCACATTTTGTTATGCACAACGATGTTCAATGTGTAACAGAGGAATTTTCTTACCGGTTTCTCTATCTTCTTTTTTTCTTATAAGCAGAAAATAGTATCTAAAAGCTCCAACTCATATTATTTTTGATAAGAATACTCTGCCTAGGTGTTATTGTATATCATAATGTGCACCACAATGAAAAGCACTTAACGCCCGCTGTATTACCATCACTGATGCTAAGATTTGTTACAGTAAATATATTGTCAGTCAGATCTTCACATTGTTCTGAATGAATAATGGTTAGAAAAGGTGAAAAGGTTTTTATTTCCTGAAGTTTTTTGAGTCTTAACTGATTGAACAATTATCATGATTGCTCTCAATCCACTGCTGAGCCACAAGACAAAAAGAAAAAAAAGAAGAATTTATGATTCTCTCAGGCATAATCACTATGCAAATGACTACTGATATTAATTTAAAAGCCATTGGGAATATTAAAGTGTTTACAATTGAATTTTTGATAAACTGGTTCATTAAATGAAATAGAAGCATGAGATTATGGAGGGAATTATGTACTTCAAAATGTTGAAAATTATATTTCTGAGGGCCATGGTTTTTGTATCTAACATTAAGATTCTGTACATAAGTTAATGTATATTGTTTTGTTTCTTTCAATCACATGATAAATCTAGGGTAACAGTTTCCTGTTAAGTCAAAGTCATGCATACATTTTCACTTATTTTTAACATATAACTGGTAATTCAAAAAAGCAAATATCGGGGCGCCTGGGTGGCTCAGTGGGTTGAGCGGCCGACTTCGGCTCAGGTCATGATCTCGCGGTCCTTGAGTTCAAGCCCCGCGTCGGGCTCTGTGCTGACTGCTCGGAGCCTGGAGCCTGTTTCAGATTCTGTGTCTCCCTCTCTCTCTGACCCTCCCCCATTCATGCTCTGTCTCTGTCTCAAAAATAAATAAATGTTAAAAAAAAAAAAAAGCAAATATCCTTAGTTTTGTTTCTTTGTCTTACTCATCAACATATACATATAATAACCCTGAAAATGTACATCAAATTTAAAAACTGATGTGATAAATTAATAATTGGAATGATAAAAATTCGTTTTAATATTAACCACCATATGCCTAAGAATAACCATAAACAGAGTATCTCAAATAAAGCAAAACATAATTGTATCACCTAATATGCACCTCCACTTTTAGTGTATTGTATACACTTCTACACTTGTATGAATGTATACATTCATATAAATCTACAGTTGTATGTATCTCCAACTTCCATCTAAATAAAGCATTGATAAAGAAATCAGGATTCAGAGAATGAGTATAGGTAGATAATCTTTTGGCTGAGTAATGAGAGTATAGGTAAATAATCCTTTGGCTTAGTAATGATTCAATGAGTATTCTGTTTGAATATATTTATCATTGTTAGCCAGTTACTCTTACAGAATTTGACAAAAGGATCAAATATTTATTCCCACGCAAATACAAAATAATCTTGACTGTGTATGCTATTATCTCCTTTTAAGGTTTGAATTATATATTCATTCCAAACAATAAAATGAAAGGATTTGCTAATATTCTATAATTTCATAAACTCATCTGGATCTTTTCTGTCTCATTCAATTTTAGAACCTAGGGTAACCAGCTGAAGAATGGGGCTAATTATAAAAGACCAAGAGTATGTGACCATGTGTCAAAATTGGTAAGTGTGCCTCAGGAAGATTAAATGGTGTTCTAATGTCAAAGAGATAAATGCTTAGCTCCAAATAACCTGGGAGCAGGTATAAGATGACATGACCTAGCAAGCCACTGGCATTTCAATGACTCCATGGCTTACCCTGGTACAAGAGTCTCCCAATTGTGCTGCTAAAATACTTCCACAAAAGAATCAAAAAATCTACCTTAATCTTACAAAAAGTTAGGAATAAAAGACTTGAAAGGTCTTGGAAAATGGGGATTCCAAGAAAATGAAAAGTATATTTCCACCTCTCAAGCAAAAGCTTCTAGTATTATCTGAATGTTTTAGAGTGAGTGAAGTATTATCAGTCAAAACTAATGACCAAATAAGACTGAATAGTATGTAAATTATGGAAGGGTAGGACATGGACCCCTAACTTGTGACCCCATAGGCTTCATTGCGAGGAGGAGGCATACTGTCCCAGGATGTAGTGGTTCTGGAGAACACTCACCCTAAGTTTAGCCACTATAAATAATAAGATTAAAAAAACAATAACCTGACACATTGGAAATTGGCGGTTTCAAGGAAGAAACCAGTTTCCTATCACACCATCAATGCTACCAAATATATTTCTAATAATGATTAAAATTTGTAATAGGTCACATGGAAGTATGCTTGCAAAATACAGTGGAATGTGGGAATAGATCATTTGCTGTTGATATGCTCAGGTTTAATGAATACATGTAACAAAATGAGCAATGCATCATAACCTCACCTGACCGATTTCAGCCACCTCTCCTACCTCAGGTTACACTTCAGTTGTGTCAGAACTGCTGATCAAGGCTATACCGATCCTCATGAAGCAGAGTTCTTACAATTCCCATGATAGGAAAAAGAAAATCATTGAATATTTCTAAATAAATTAAATATACTTCCTCAAGCTGGAATGGAGGACTTGGTGCACTAACATTCAAACCATTCCTCTGACCTTATCTGCTACATGACTCCAACCAAACTTAGTTCTCTAACACATTTAATAGCTTCTAATATTTCTTGACTCTTTTCATGTTCCACTACCTCATCTTTACTCATAGATCCCTTATACATCCCAAGATATCTTCAAAATCATTTAGTTACTCCCACAAAGATACTTTTTCCATTGTTAAAACAAGATAACAGGTCCAAAGTAGAGTCACTCACACTAAACCCCCCCATTACCAAACTGAAACTTGACTCAATTACATTTTGACTCTCCCAGAAATGGAATCTTACACCAATCAAGAATTACTTGATCTGTTCTAGTCAGGTAATCTGCACCACAAACCGCTGCCAGCCCCTAAAGGAAAGTAATCCTACAATAAGCAACCTGTTTGGTTTTTTTTTAAGGTTGTTTGTTTATTTTGAGAATGAGAGAGATCACACGCATGCCTGAAGCGGGGCAGGGGCACAGAGTGAGGGAGACAGAATCCCAAGTAGGCTCCATACTGTCAGCACACAGCCCTATGTGGGCTTGACCTCACGAACCATGAGATCATGACCTGATCCAAAATCAAGAACTGGATGCTTAACCAAGTGAGCCACCCAGGCGCCCCAGGCAACTTGCTCTTTTGCTGAGTATAACTTCCTATTCCTGTTCCCTTCTGTCTAGAAAAGTCTCATTTTACACAGTTCCTTGGAGCTCTCTTCTCTGTGCTGGACTGGATGCTGCCTGATTCGTCAATTTTTTGTTCAAATATACTCTTAAAAAGTTTTAATGTGACTCAGTTTAACACCTTAAAGACAATTGATGGCTTCTTAATTTGAATGTGTGTTCCACATTTTCCTAACTCTTTGCAATCTGCTTTGGTTTATAACTAGCAGTTCCTTTATTTTGTCTTTCTCTGAGGAGCATATCCTTAAAGCAAGGTCTGTGCCTTATCCTAAACTCATGCTGAACATATGATCTTCTGTAATCTCTAGGAATTGTTTTCTTTTTTAATTAAATGACTGTTTAATTCTCTATTTGAATTGAAAATGATTAAAATATGGACACATGATACTTATAGGTATATAAAAATGTATTTACTATATTCATATTATACTCAATATGTTTATTGTTTATTATTCATAAAATATTCCCATAATTTTTAAGAGGACTATTAGATATTGTGATTAAATACAGCTTTAAAATCTAGCATTTGAGGTCATCTATTTTAATGGTTTTTAATTTTTTTTTCAGAATAATTAGGATATGTTAATTAAGGGACCATTTTATTTCTTCCTAATACCTATGTGACATATAGCTAAAAAGAAAAAACTGCATACATGTTGATGAAAATTTACTAGACAAATTGCAATAGCAGGTGGTGTAATTTAGTAAACTATTAAGTTGAAAGATTGCAAAATTAACAAAAAAAAAAAAAACTATCTCCATGCAATTATGGGATATGAGTTTGGAGTGCACAGTGACAGATCAGACTAAAGGTCATTCATATGAATCTAGACATCCGTACAACTCATTACATATCATGACTCATTAGTAAAAAACTAGCAATGTGTTCTAAGCTTCTTAACGTGGAAAAAATAAAAATTATGGAGGAGCAGATGATTCATAAGATCTATAGTGCATACCTCCAAGCTGAGTCAAGTCTCAGCTCCAATTCTTTGGGGAACAGATATTATTACAAGACAACTATTTGAAAATAATGTGGTGAATTGTTCTTGGTTCAGCAGCTAATAAAGCATAATTTATATTTTGGAACCAACGTAAAACTTGCTTATACTTTGTTTAAAGACCTTCAGGGAAAAACATCCAAAAAATAATATTCATTGAAAAGGTATAGAGATTATAAAGGGTGTTTTACTTCTAGTAAATTCAAAGATACTATTACATAAAGTAACAGATTTATCCCTAAGGATCTCAACAGATTTACATTTACAGATGAGGGACAAAATTTCATTCAACCAAACAAGTGAAGGTGCCTGCACTTGATTTCTAATCCAGTAACTATTTCATTATAAAGCGTTATATTCTCAAGGAAACCATCTTAGTTTTAAATCATTTATAAAATCTATAAAATTATTTTTATTTGAGTCGCTCATCAAAGGAAAATACTGAAAAAAAGATAAAACCTCAACTTTAAATTCATGGCCATTCTATTCCTACATTATTTTCACAAAACACGTCACTTTCGTGAACACTGAAAACACTTAACACAATGAAAGAAACTCAAACCCACCTTTAGACAGCTCAGTATTAGTCTAAAATATAGAACACACATATATTATATACATACATATATACACATATACATTAAATATAATTATCAACCCCTTCTCATCTCTTGTCTACCATTGCATTCCAAAAATGGTTTATGGCAATAACTTTCTTGAGCTTGTCCTCATCAATTTAAAAACTTTTATCTCTGTTATTCTTCTTAGATGCAGTGATAGATTTCTTTTTTTTTTTGATTTACAGTTTACTGTTCTTATTTCTATTCTGTGCTTGTCGGCCTTCCACATGTCTTAAATTGGCCCTCTCTTGTAAGATGAAGCAGACACTGAATGAACAGTAATTTTCAAGAGCCATTAGTATTGGTGAGCAGGACATTTAAAAAACAAAATCCTCAACCCTAAATCTGACATGTAGCAAATGCCTTCAGGCATCCAAGGATGTGCTTATTGATTCAAGATATTTGCATGGTTTTCCTCTGCTTTTTTGGCCTTGGTTTACTGTTGCCACTTAAGTCCAGCATACAGCTCACCATAACAAATGTCATGATAACAGGGTTTTCTGATGATTAATTGACATAGCATACAGCAAGGACTGGAGAGGGGAGAAATTCTGGGGGAGAGTGATGTGGGGAAAGACTGTTAAAAAGAATTTATCACCATGTGCATAGAATTTGGTAATGACAATGAACGTTCTAGAAATAGGGAGGAAATGGTGAATCTGAGAGACATTTTAAATGGACTAGTAATAGGTTCTGAAGACTGATCAGATAGTTTTACTAGCTCAAAAGCCTACAAAAGCTCTCTTATTGATGATCTCATTGCCCAATTTGCCCTACTTCCTGCATAACATCTTGTGACTCACAGTGTGAATCCATTACTCCAGTTGGCTTTGTACCCTCACTACCTCTCTCCACTTACCTCACCAATTACCACTCCCATGCTGATGCGTATTTCCTTCTGGTGTGCCTTCATTTCTCTACTCCACTTATTTTATTTTTAGTCTTTCTTCACTATGCATATCATACTTCCTCCCAACCATGTACTCAAAAGCTATACTGACCTCTCCCTCTTCTTCATTCAAAGATCAAATTGGAACATACACTGACTTTTCAGTGATATTGCTGTTCTCCCTTAATGTAACACTCTCTCTTTTATTCTCTTAGAAGTCACAAAAAACTGCCATTTCTTCCCCCAAATTGCATTTCCCACTTATCCTTTTCACTTCCATTACTCAGTTCTTCCCCCTTGAATGGGGTCTAGTTACTTCATGTATGAATGACTATCCCGCTGACAAGCAAAACTCTCTAGTCCTAAAATAAAGAGTTATCACATGTTGTATTATGTATTAGACATATTATGCATTAGATGCTAAATATCACACCTTTATATATATATATATATGTATATTTTTTTAATGTTGATTTATTTTGAAAGAGAGATGACAGACAGAGTGTGAGTGGGGAAAGGGCCCCTGACGTGGGGCCCAAATCCACGAACAGTGAGAGCGTGATCAGAGCCAAAGTCGGACACTTAACCGACTGAGCCACCCAGGCACCCCTAGATATCACACCTTTAAACCCTCAGAATAAGCCTATTATCCCATTTTATGGATGAATAAGATGACTGAATTCTTCTCATTAAGTATGGGGGAAGTGTATATTAAACCAAAAGTCTAAACCATAAATCTATGTTCCTTCTACTAAACAAAGACTCATCGCCTTTTGCCCTTTCAAAGTATCTTGTACATCACTTCCCAGTAAAGTTTGAAAAAAATTATTACCTTCATTTTGTTATAGGGAGGAACAAAAAACAAAACAAAAGCCAACCAAGTATCATGATATATGCTCTCTAAAAGAGTGATACAACTCAAATTTTGAGCTGTAATTCAAACTTTTGTTTGAATAAAATAAAGAAAGTGTATATCACAGATAGACAAGGGTGAGACAAGCAGAACATGCCTTTGGTCTCAAAATAGAAAGGACAAACATTTTGCATTTCAGTAAGCCACCAAGGGAGAGAAGGAAGTGAGGAATCTGGAACACAGAGACAGGAACTTTTGAGAAAGAGGTAGATCCAAGCCAGGGCATAAAGAAGGAAACTGCCCGTATAAAACTTTTTGTGGTGAGGAATAGCTCATGCATTTCCATAAAATAGCATATCTGGCATTGACTTTGAGGTTAGTTTTTGCTTCTTTTATAATTTTCCCCAAAATATTCTGTAAAGACTATTATACATGACAGCCTCAGTTTGGTGGTGATTTACAAAAGTCATCACAGATTTAGAATTGCAGTGAGAGAAGCCTTAAGTTCAGAGTGGTGCCCAGGAAACTGACTATCTCCTTTCCTCTAAATAGAACTAGAAGAAAGTGGTTCTCAGAAAAGTGTGTGTGTGTGTGTGTGTGTGTGTGTGTGTGTGTGTGTGTATGGTTAGACCCTCTTATCACAGTGGAGCTTAAACATGGGAAAGAAGGGTATCCTGAGCACTTGGAGGAATTGCACGTAACCGATGAAAGTATAATTATACATTATATCCTTTGTGCTCAAAAATCCACAAAAAACTTTTTACTCACATTGAATCTAATTTGTGGCGCTCGTTTTCAACTTCCAATCTATTTAACATACTATTTGTCCATGAATTCATTCATTCCCATTTCAAACATTCATTGATTTTACATAGATAATCACTTAGGGCCTACCTGTGTACCTGCCAGAGTAGAAGGAATTAGACATCTTCATATATGTTTCCGCCTTCCAATTGTTCTTTCTAACCCAGGAATCCAATTCTATAAATGGTCCTCTCCTGTTTTAACTTTTCTGTCCTTGCTCATGCATTTTTCCAAGCTTCTTCCAAATGATTTCTTCATTGTTTTAATAACTAATTGTACTTGATTTTAGCCTCATCTTACACAGACTACGTTATGCTTTATTTCATAACAGAAGGCCCTTTTGTGTCCCCATGGATATTAACTACCCATG
The DNA here is from genome assembly GCF_023721935.1 of Panthera uncia. Taxonomy (NCBI): domain Eukaryota; kingdom Metazoa; phylum Chordata; class Mammalia; order Carnivora; family Felidae; genus Panthera; species Panthera uncia. The sequence continues at coordinate 105,411,463 of NC_064809.1, read as the reverse complement.
AAGGACCTATCTCCTTACTGCTTTACGTCTCTAATGGTAATACAGAACAACACTGTTACGGTTGGCTGAATAATGGGCCCAAAGAACCCCACATCTTAAGCTCCAGAATCTCGGAATGTGAACTTAGATGGCAAAAGAGAGAGAGAGAGACTTTTCCTACATTATTAAGGATCTTGACATGGGGAGACTATCTTGGAGCTGCTGGGTGGGCCCTGAGTATAATTGTGAGTGTCCTCACAAGAGGTAGATAAGGATTTCATCATGGTAGAGAAGAAGGCCATGTCACCCAGAAAGTAGAGAATGGAGTGATGGGATCAAAAGCCAAGGAATTCTGGAAGCCACTAGAAGCCACTAGAAGAGAAAGAGGCAAGGAACATATTCTACCCTGGAGCCTCCAGAAGAAAGCAACCTTGATGACTCCTTGATCTTAGCCTGTTGGTCTCATTTTGGACTTCTAATTTTCAGAGTCACAGGAGAATAAATTTCTGTTATTTTGAGTCTCCAAATTTGTGCTAATGTGTTACAATGGCAATTGCAAACAAATACAACTTAGTTTATAGTAGCTATTTAATAATTATCTAATTGACCTTTGGACTTGGGGCTATGGTAGGGACTTTTTGAAACTCCCTAGAACTCTGTAAACAATGGTAAATTCTTCATCTATCCTGTTTAACTTTAAATGAAAGCAGTATACTCTAGTTAAAATGCAATATGATGTAATTTACATTAGAAAGGAAATTTTTCTTAAATTATTTCCCATTTTTGTGCTGACGGATGGTATTTTGACAGACAGTGGACTCAGTTTATGATGTGTTTATTACTAAAAAACAATGCCTAATATTATATACATGGAACAAGGAGAAAAACAGACTACATTTTGCTGGTCTTGCAAATCTCTAATATTTATTTTCTTTCCAATTTTACATTGTTGCAGAGGTTAGCACAGAAAATTTCTATTATAAAAAATAATTTTCTTGGACCGTTTTAATTCATATTTCAGAAAATATACATTTTGTCTTATCTGATAACTAGAACAATTTACATATGAGTGCATCTTTGATAAGAGCATATGAGATAAATAAGCCAATCTAAACAAAATCATCTTTTTTTGAGAACTGTACATCCCAGATCTCACTTTGTTATCTTGATAAACATATATGTCAGAAAATTTGTCATGTGTAACAGATCATTCCCATATTTTGATAATTGCAGGCCTCACTGCACTATGTTTATAAAAACTGAAGGAACATCTGATATATTTTATTCAGAATCCATTATAGGCTGAATTGTACCCCTCCCCATGATTCATTATCTTAGGTCTTAATTCCTAGTATCTCAGAATGTAATGGTATTTGGAGTAAGGCCATTACAGATATGATTAAATTAAAATGAGGAGGGGCGCCTGGGTGGCTCAGTCGGTTGAGTATCCAACTTCAGCTCAGGTCATGATCTCACAGCTTGTGGGTTCAAGCCCCACATTGGGCTCTGTGCTGACAGCTCAGAGCCTGGCCCTGATTCAGATTCTGTGTGTCACTCTCTCTCTGCTCCTCCCCTGCTCATGCTCTGTCTCTCTCTCTCTCAAAAATAAATAAATATTAAAAAAATAAAAAATAAAAAATAAAAAGTAAATTAATTAAAATGAGGCCTTTAGAGTAGGCTGTAATCCAATCTGAAGGGTGTCCTTTTGAGAAGAGGAGATTAGGACACATATGGAGATGCCAGGAATGTAAAAGGCAAGGAAGGAACACAATGTGAAGAGACACCAAAAAGGTGACCATATGCAAGCCAAGGAGACCTCAGAGAAAATCAACCCTGTTCACACCTTCCTCTGGAACTTCTATCCTCCAGAACTGCAAGAAAATAAGCGGCTTTTGTTTAATCTATTCAGTCTAGTTGTTTTGTTGTTGTTGTTGTTGTTTTACTTTTTGTTAATGTCAACCAGCAAATATAGAATCTTAAAATATTTTGTCATTCCAGCAATATATGTATCTAGTCTTTTCATAAATCTCTAGTTATTCACAGTTCATGTAGCTGCACTGTCAGCAGATTTTAACTATTAATATTCATTAAAAGTTTTACCAATATTTCAGATGTTCATGTGTATGTATAGTAAAAAGAACACAAGCAAACACACAAATGGAGAGGGATATTATTTATTTTTCTTTGGCCAGCCCTAAAATGTTAGCACTGCAAAAGTTGTCAGAATATGACTACATGGCACTATCAGAAAAGATATGAGGAAATTTTCGATCCCTCATGGGATAGAAAAAGAGTATGCTTTGAAATTCAGAGGTGATTTTGTCTATTTGGGGACTGTAATAAGGAGAATTCCAAATTGCCTCCATGATTCCCAACCTCTGGTGTACAGGCTCCAAATCATCCTCAAGATACTGAATTTTATTCCTGTGATTAAGTTATGTGATATGGAATGACTGAATTTACTATAGGAAAATTAGCCAAGTGGTCCTGACTTAATCACATGAACCCTTTAAAAACATTATGTTTCTCTGGCTAGTTGCAGAAGTGGAAATGAGAGATTCGAAACAAGAGATGGATTTGCTATGTTACTGTTGGCTTGAAGGTGGAGGCGGCCATATGGAAAGAATCTGAGAGAGGCCTCTAGAAACTCTTTCAGAGCAAAAATTAAGGATCTCAGGACTGAAACTCTAAGGAGCTGTATTCTACCAACTACCTGAATGAACTTCTAAGCAGATCCTCCTTCAGCTCTTCCTAATGAGAACTAAGACTTGATGACATCTTGATTTCCACCCTGTGAGTGAGCAGAGAGCCTAGCCCGATCTTGCTGGACTTCTGACATAGAAAACCATGTTTCTGACAAAGAAACGAGTGTTGTTTTAAGCTTCTAAATTTGTGGTAATGTGTTATTCACCCATAGAAAACAAGTACAAGGATCATTTAAGGAGCTACAATAGTATGTTCAGCCTTCTTTAGATTCAAAATTAATGCCAAGATTACAAAAATGGGTAGTGTTCTTGTATGTCCAACACTTTTTAACTTTTTACCTTAATGGTTTTTAAATATTCACTAGAATGTCATATTATTTTATAGTAACATAACTTTTAGAGTCAGTAAATAACTACATTATGTGTTTACTGCGATAGGAAAAACAATTAAGAGTCAATTATATTATAATTCACCAAGGAACCACTCTCTCAACTACTCATAATCATTAGGAACCAATTTGTCAATAATGAATCAATGATCATTGCTATTCAATCAGGGGTCCATGTCAATAGAGAAAAAGGTACCACAAAATAGATAAATAGTATATGGGACAGGAGTGTTAATATATGGCAGTGTTAATGGATGTGAAACAGTAAACAGGAAAATACACTTTTTAGCTGGTTGGGCTGAGCACAGAAGGGCAGATAGTTTCTTTGAGATGGGGATAATTGTGAAACAATTAGGAAATAACTATATTAGAGAAAGAAATTTTGAACAATGCAGAAAATCTCCAGAGAAGATTACTTTTCCCCTACTAAAACATTCAAAGAGCTACAAAACCCACTAGCCTAATTATCACAAAAGCCATATTTACATTTGAAAGCTCACATTTCCTGTAATTGTTACTCTACACAGCTTTGTGCCATAATAATTAGGAACAGAAACTGAAAAGACAATTCAGGTACAAGGCCTAAAATCTGGGTACTTGTAACCAAGATCCTATTCTTTAAGGAGCAGTTTCAGGAAGTAAGCATATGCTTTTTTTCAGAGATCAGACTAACTTTGATTCAATAAAAAAGAGTTAAGAGGATGTGGAACCAAAATGAAGAAAAATGATCAGTATGGGCTAAGGACTTCAACAGGTAAGAAAGATGAAAAGTGACCACCACAGTACTTAGAACCATTTATAATCTTCTTAAGTTGCCCTTTTAGCTGGTATATATGGCTGATTTCATAGTCTGTGTTTTTATCTTAGTTCATCTTTAAGAGCAGTACCTAAGGTAGATAACTAGCTGTAAATCCCTGGTCAAATGGCTTTACCTCTCTGTGCCTCAGTTTTCTCATCTGAAAAACATTACCCAGCTTACAGTAAGAGAAGCTAGTTCACAGGATGTGGTGACGGTTTGATGAACTAATATATGTGAAGCACTTAGGACAGCATCTGGCACCACATAAGCATTGTATAAATGTGTGCTATAATAATCTTGAAAGCACTGGGCAAAAAGAATCATTTGATTAGTGCATGAATTCATTAACAAAAGCATCAGCAAACATTTTGATTATCTATTAGATGTTGTGAATGAAACACTGCGAAACATACTCCATGTCTTCAAAGAGCTTGCAGTCTTGAGTGGATTGGATGGAGAAGTAACAAAGAAATGCCAATATCATGTGAGAAGTACTCAGGGGAATCTATAAAATGGGCATAAAGATAACACCTATTTCTAAGATTGGCATGAGGATTCAGTGTGATCATTCCTAAAAATGTTTTAGTACAGTATTTGGCAGAGAGGCAGGGCTTAATAAAAGTTAGCTCTTATGCTTATATTATAGTCTGTTTTGCTTGTTTGTTTTCATGCTTGGGTTTCCATCAGTGCATGAATACCCCTAGGAGGAAGGAAAAAAAAAAACTCATCCTCAATCAACATTCAACACTTTTTGGACAATACATATCTGACACTCTACTAAGAACTAAAGATATAAAAGTTAGACCCAGGGGCCTTGCTCTAAACAGAAAGACAGACTTGTATACTTTTGAATTACAACATAATGTGGTAAACACAAATGCAGTAATATAAGCAATAAACAGTGTAAAGTTAGAGAATGAGACAATATTCCCTGAGGAAGCAAGGGGTTTCAAAGGATATACTACCTCATCTGGGTCTTAAATTGAAGTTAGGACTTTTGCAGCTAGCGACTGGGATGAAATGAACCATGTAATGAAAATATCTGATCAGATTAGAGGCTTTAGAGAAGATTCTTGAAGGCAGTAGACAAGAAAAAGAGGGAATGGGTAGATATTGGAAAGCAGACATGTGGGTGACTGGGGCACCAGGTTCTAGAGTAACTTGTACTTGAGTGTAGGAACTTTAGATTGTGTACAGACAGTGGTATTGAATATTGGATCTATGCCCTTGACTTTGATGTTGGAATTCCCTCTGTGCTTAAGCTTCCATGGACTATGATTTTCATAGAGTAGGCTTTGCTTTAAGAAAAAGCATTCTGACTGAAAGATCATAGGTTAGTAGGTCTCTAGGTTGGTGCCTGGATCTGATTTTAATCTTTAATACTGTGCTTAAGAAACACTATGTGTTCTATAAACATTTAGGGAATTAAATTGAAAACATGGACTTAGCCAAAAAATTGTTTTTTACTAGACTCAAATAAAAATCATTCTTGCTAAAACAATTTAGACTTGAATATATTTAAACCTGTATCCTAACAAGAGAGGCCTCCAATCCCACAATTGATTGTTCTAACTAGGAAGGTGACTCTCCAAACCATTTACTGTCTTGAGAAGGATTGAGATGGGATCTTGAAAATATGGGAGATTGTCCCTCATATGGATGAACGCTTCACATCATAAGTTTCCTTGTTTAAAACGTTGAAAGGTAAAACTATTTTGCTTCATTTCTGTTTATTTCGATGTTATGGAAGAGAACTATTAGATATGCAGTTGTTGAATCTGCAGGTATCAGGATATGTTGACATGAGTCTCTATTTGTATTCTGCAAGTCAATAGTTCAATTGGTTCTAAACTAATTGCTCATCAAACTAAAAAAATGGGAGTCTACAAAATTAATATTCTTAACTTGAAAAAATTGATTTCTTCTCTTCATCACAACTGGCTTAGGAACTTTTTCTAAAATATTTTCTCAAACATCAAATAAATGAATTTATTATCCAGCCTTATATGATCACACTGTATTTGTAGTCTATTATGTGGCCAGCATGGGTCTGAATTTTGAAACAGGTATGCCTTGGTATATAGTAATTAAACTATGATTAAGTCAATTTAGATGAGCATCTCCTAGTGTTTAATTAGAAGGTAATAATAGTGTTAGTCACAGTATATGTTAAGCACACCAAATTGCCTAATGAAGTGTCTTTATTAATACATGAACATTGAAAACCTTAATTTAGTAAAATTCAATCCTAGTAAAATATGTAAATCAAGTCATTATCTCTCCAAATGGAGACCAGTATTTTGTACTATATATAGGACTTTCTTTCCCTAAAAGGCTATATGCTTCAGATAATAATCTATATTTTTTCTACTTTCTGGGACCTAAGTTACCATAGACTAAATTCCAATCCCCAGTACCCTGAGCTTATTTGTGTACATGGGTAAGGTGGGTAGGGGAGAAGCAAAGGTCTATTTCTGAACACCTTACATTTACTTATTTGCTTTTAAGTGGAGAGTATCCCATTGTCTATTTTCTAAATAATAGTTTCTCATCTGTATCTGCTGTCCGTAGAGTGTAGACATACAACATACTTTTATTACACATATTCCTACTACCCAACTGGGGTGGGGGGTTATAATTGCTATGGGAGATGTCCCTCCATGCCAACTTAGCCACCACAATTTAAAGTTTTTCTTAAATGATAGTTATTATATAACTTTATATTTACACAGTTCATCATTGTTTAAAGGCATTAGCATTTAAGAATGGAAATCCCCTAATAACAAAATGTGCTTTTCATCAATTTTATCCTCTGACTTTCCAATGCAGACTGTGTCTAATCATGTCCACTTAGAGCTAAAGCCTTTGTTCCATCTAATTTTCACCAGACTGAAATAAAATGAAATAAAGGCAGCCATTGTCTCTCTTTTTTTCTCTGATTGCCCAAGAAAAAGCTATTTCATACTGTGATTTATAGTTCATGTCATCAAGTGGCCAGTTCTGTAAGCTAAACTATATAACACGTTATACTCTAGGCTTCTAAAAGAATAAAGTGTGAAGAGAAGGGGAAAAAGAGAAAATTATCATTTAAACTCTAAATGAAATAGAATTTGATCTTATGTCATATTCACCAAATGATAATACACTGATGTCCAATAATTTGTCTCCTACTTTCAAGACTTTTGTAGGGAAAAAAAAATGTTTCTATGAGCTTAAAGCACTTTTTTAAATGTGTGTTCACATATTCCCTTGATAGCCGTACTGAACTGTGCTATGAGTAGGATCTCTTTAACAGGTTTCAGTCATTTATATTTTGATCCATACAAGTAAGAAATGGAAGAATTTCTGTTTTTTTTTTTTTTTTTAAGCCACCTGGGTGGCTCAGTCAGTTGAGCATCCGGCTCTGGATTTCTGTTCAGATCATGATCTCATGGTTGTGAGATCTTGCCCCATGTAGGGTTCTATGCTGACAGTGCAGAGCCTGCTTGGGATTGTCTCTCTCCCTCTCTCTCTCTGCCCTTCTCCCTGCTCAGGTTCTTTTTCTCTCAAAATAAACAAACAAACAAACAGACAAACTTAAAAAAATTTCTTTACATGATAGCAGTTTAACTTTTAGTCCAGGCTTTCCAGAATGATAAGAGTAACTATCCACGTAAACCTTGAAAGAAAAAAATAATTTAGTTATACTGATGACCATATAAAGAATGTTTTTATTCTAATTAAAATGATGGTGTAAATAAGATAAACAGTTACTGAGAAATTAAAATTATCCTAAAAGAATCTCTTATTTCCTTAACCTGGTTGAATGTAAACTATTGTTTGCATAGTGTGTTTTAATTTTAATGCTGCCTTTATCAGCCTTGATTTTAAACCTCTCAAAGATGGAACACTGAACACTCAGGGGTCCAACAGGAAAAAAATGCCTCCTTAATTTTCCTAAATCCTGGGCAAAATTCCCAAAACAAAATACCAACTGCTTATAATATTTCAACTTTCGTAGTTTTTCAGTACTGAGAACATCAATAACCTGATAATTTTCTTCAAAGTACAGTACAACGTTAGGATGATTCAGTTAAAATTAAATGTCTTCTAGAGAGTTAGGCTACTATTTTGCAATTGTCTCTCAAAGTAATCACTGGATTTACAATTAGGTTTTGTGGCAACGACTGATGTTTCCCAACTTAGAATTTGCCAGAAATCTTCCCCTCAAAAGAGAGAGAGAAGGAAGAGTTAAGAGAGAAGTTATTTTAGACTTTTATACACATTAGGAAGAGATGAAATGGTTTTAAGCTACTAATTCTTATGCTTAAAGATTTTATACACAGAACACAAAAAATGGAAGGGAAAGAATTAAAAGTCTCAGAGAGAAAAGGAGGGGTACAAGACGACTGCCCCTAAGGATTCTTTTAAGATCACAATAAAAGAAGCATTTATATTTCTTAGGGCTTTCAGAATTCTTCTGAACCAACCACCATGCCAACTTTCAGAGAGAAATGGAAAGATAGGAAAAGGTGTCCTTATTCTTCCTAAAATGTTGGTTTCCCAAGAAGAAAGGTGAGGAACAAGATGGTTACACGCAAATCCTATTCCAAACACACTGCTTCCCTGTGAAGAGGAATGACTTAAGGGGCAGAGCAAGGAGGGGGAACATCATTCTAATGGAGATCTCTTTCCAGGGGGCAAAAGGCTGGGGAATATTAGCAAGTGTTCCTCAGAACAAAGGGAATCTTTGAGTTCTCCTTATTGCCTAGGAAAGTTGCATGAAATATGGCATAGACATACTAATACTGTACTACCCAGGAAGAGACAGTATGCATTTTACTTATATATTAACGTTGTTGTATTTCTTAGGACCTAAAAATTAGAGAAGTAATTTAAATAAATTTGGACTGTTTGCTATTAAATTCTGAGTGCATTAATATTTTCAAGTGAGCCTAATGCCATAACATGTCCTACGAAACAAAGATTTGTTTATGTCAAGCAATTTTGGTAACCAATAGATACTTTATGTACCTTTTAGAGATTCACAACGATTCTCAAATGTTAAAGTCTCCATGAATCCTACAATAGAGTTTAATGTTATTTAATTCATCATTTCCCAAACTTCTTTGAGCACAGAATGTTTACTTATCTATGTAGTTGTTATCGTTTCTTAGATACATTTATCCAAATTCTTTTTTTTTTAATTTTTTTTAACGTTTATTTATTTTTGAGACAGAGAGAGACAGAGCATGAACAGGGGAGGGGCAGAGAGAGAGGGAGACACAGAATCTGAAACAGGCTCCAGGCTCTGAGCTGTCAGCACAGAGCCCGACGCGGGGCTTGAACTCACGGACCGTGAGATCATGACCTGAGCCGAAGTCGGATGCTTAACCGACCGAGCCACCCAGGTGCCCCTATCCAAATTCTGCCTAGCTACTTGTTCTATGTAACATTCCATAGAAGATGCTGGGCTTAAGAACTGCAAATATATTTATCCTTCAAATCTCCCTTGTGAGAAAAACGTACCATGACTCACATCTTTTTTTTCATGTTTGAGACATTTCCCCTAAAACAGCAGTGTGCTTTACAAATCTTAGCCTGTCATACTTTAACTGGCAGCACCTTTTCTTTCCTATATGTATATAAAATAATGGTATGTAGGACATACTCTTCCAAGGTAAGATAGGACATGGAAAGTCTATGTTTTCTTTTTCCTATCTGTGTATATCAACACAATATTACAAGTCAACAGTACCTCTATTATCTAGCTTAGTGCTTGATATATAATACTCAAATTTTTGGTAAAATTAAAGTAAAGAATGAAGACAGGCATGTGACTTCTCTTGGATTCTACAAAGAATTAGAATCTCAGAGATTTCCTGACTGGAATGGAAACACACACTCTCTCTGGGATTGGGTAAGGTTTCCATGGCAAATTATGTCTTTCTGAACTCTGCACTGAAAGTATTTGGCATCTCTCTTGTTGACATGAAACAATGTCACTTCCCAATTTCCATGCAGCAGAAGTTCACTGTTGCCAGTTTAGAATAATTTTGCATTAGAAATGCTTTTTTGGTTCCTGTTCACTTCCTCTATATATTTTAGTCTCGATTAAACACATTTGTGTAATGTTTTTAATTTTGAGATTCTATTTAGTTTGATGGCTTCAAATTATATTGAAAAAGAAAATAACATTACCTTTTGTTTTCTCTTTACTTGGGTGGCTGATTGGTTTCACTGTTAAGTTAATATCCTATCTGACCATATAGGGTCAGTACTAATAAGCACTTCCTGCTGTCAAACAACTATTGCAATGATGGCTTCCCAAATAAGCGTGGACTTGCTACCAACTAATACAAACTAATTTTACTTTGCACTATAAAAAGTACTTGTCACTATCAAATTATCTTAGATCTCTGGCTATAGATGTAGTGATTAACCATTATTCTAACATATAAGTGGATGCTTTTAAAAACTGAAAAGTGACAATCAGTAATTTAATTATTTTGGAAATAATGAATTACATAAGCAAGATGAAAGGTTCTTTGCAGATTTTCTGTCTGTAGAGATAGGCATTTGTAAGATTCCCCAAAACAGTGACTCAAGATTTTTAAATTTATTATGTGACCTATAAATCCCACTGAATAAGCCCCATGTCACACCATTTTTTCTTAATCATTATTCTTTGTTTCCCATATTGGAGATTTTAGACTCTTCAGATTCTTGATAGAATAAAAATTCAGTTCTCTTATTAAAGGTTGGTCATCTTACCCCACGGTGTAGGAACTCAGTCTATGTAATTTTCCATATTTACATTGAATTGTCATAGAGGAAAGTTTGGGGAAAGGAAGGAAAGAATGATTCATCTAAACAGCCATCACTTCAAAATTATATTTCTTTCTGTCCTCTAATGGGTAGAATTAAAGTAGTTGAAAATGTACATTTTCACATGCTCTTCTAAGATATTCATTCTGAGAGCATTTCTTTCATTGTACAGCACTGCAGTAAAAAAAATATAGATGACTTATTAAGATGTCAGAAAAGGGTGACTTCCACTTGAGAATAATTGTGTTTTGAGGAACTAACACAAGGCAAAGACGTAATGGAAGAGTTTATGTTTGATCTCCTAGGGCAGCACATAAATGGCTAATTATCAGAAATACTTCAAGGCAAGGGAGTCATGGCCAGCCTAGATGCCTTAAGAAGTCTACTACAGTGCCTCCACAAACACTGGATAATGAATGAATGAAAATTAGGACCTAGAACCTATTTAGGGCAACTTGACAATATTTTAAGGGCATCCACGGAATAAAGGAAAGAGCCTGAGTTTTGTTCTGAATCATTTTTGTTCCAAATTGAAGTGCTAACATAACTAGACTTTCTGCCAATATAAAACATAAAACATAGCTTTACTTTCCTTCTGTACTCATAGTTATAATTACCTTTTTCTCTCACTTAGTATAATAATGAAAAATAACATTGGTTTGGGGACCAGACAGACCAAATATTTTATTAGACTTTGGTATTGACTCTAAGCAGAGCATTAAAATTGATAAAATCAAGTTCTGCAAGCCTTTGGTTTACTGTCATCTCCCTTCCCATTGCTCCTTTCTTCTTCCCTTTCTCAAATGTCCATCTTATCTAGACTTCCTCTCATCATCCAGGAAATAAGAAACCAAATTTCTCTGGTCAAAGACTCTTCTAGATGCATTGGGAGAGCATGGTAGCTTCTGAGTACACTTGGGAGCTCCTGGCTCAGCTAATCGCTGCCACACAGCCTCTAATTCCAGTATTTTCCACCATCAATAGACAAAAAAATAGACATTTCTATTGGGTGAGTTCAGTTCTCTTCTTCAATCCTATCATCACAATGTTCTCTAGAAGAGTCTAACAGAGCTGTCCTTTTCCCTGTTGCTCTCTGCTCTAGGTCTCCAGAGCCTAAAGCAATGCCTGCTTTCCTGCTGACTTACCTGTACATTCTCACTCTCTTTAATCCTTTCCACACAGAGATAGGCTATGACTGGGCATATCTGGATGGGAAATGGTGAAAATCTTTTTGCAAAAATCTTTATGCAAAACAATTGTTTTCTCTCTTCCTACCTTCTCTTGAACATGTGGGAGTTTGTAAGAATAAAGGACATAGACATTTGTGGCTTTATTAAAAAAGCATCTCATATTTAGAAGTTATTGCCTCTAGCACTGACAAAGAACATATTCATTAAAAATATTTTTTAGTATTTATTTTTGAGAGAGAGATAGATAGAGAGAGAGAGAGAGAGCGCACGAGCAGGAGAGGGGCAAAGTGAGAAGGAGACACAGAACCCAGAACAGGCTGCAGGCTCCGAGCTGTCAGCAGGGAGACCGATGCCAGGCTCAAACTCACATCTGCGAGATCATGACGTGAGCCAAAGCCAGACGCTTAACTGACTGAGCCACCCAGGTGCCCATAAAGAACATATCCTAAGTTAATAAGAGATAGTTGGGAGAATTCCTATCTGAGAACTCTCACCACTGAATCTTCCATACAGTTATTCCCAGGCTTGGGTATCAATAGAGATGGCATGGTTACTAAGTCTCACATTTATTTTTATTATTTTTTTACAATTTTTAAGTATGCTCCTCACCCAACATGGGGCTTGAACTCATGATCCCAAGTTCAAGAGTCACATGCTCTACCAACTGAGCCAGCCAGGCACCCTTCACATTTTTAAACCTCACTTTATTAAATCTTATGTCTCTTTATACCCATACTTAAGTCAATGCAACCCATTTTTCTTCCCCCCCTTCAATTTTAATACCTCCTTTTTTGCTAATATCTCTAAATATGCTTCCAGAACCTGTTCAATATCATCTTCTAGATAAAGCAATTTACTATCAATCCAAGCACCTTTTGTCATTCCTACTTGCTATCTATCCTTGCCTCCTCTCTCTCTCTCTCTCTCTCTCTCTCTCTCTAAAAAGATAAATAAAGGTCTAATAGTTTTTAATATTCTCAAAGGAATATGTAATGGAAAAGCCATATATACAATAAATATATATGTACATATATTCCCTCCCAATCCTCAAGTTCTCTGGGTAGCTAACTTTCTAACAAGGAGCTCCATCTAGTGGTACAATTAGAAATGTTTCAAAGGCACATATTTTCCTGGAGGAAAAAATACTGGCACAAATTACTTTTTCTCTTCTATATTCTAAATTTCTGTGTATGCATGTGTATCTGTGGTGTCTCTTTGCATGTATGTGTGTCCTCATTAAACCATACAGACAGAAACTAAAATTCAACTTCCCACAACAATATTTTTGCTGTATTTTGTAAAAATGGCTGTAGCAAATATTTAAATATTTGCTAAATTTGAAACTCCTTATCACTTGTTTAATTGATTGTTAATTTACTTCTTATGACCACATTTATATAGCATATATATCAATACCAAAGACAAAGGATCAAAATTAATATTTTTTTTCAATCCCAGAGACATCATATTTTTCCTTTTGAGTTAATTGAAATAATATCTAATGGTGAGTTTTGAGCTTCTAAATTAGATTCAAGAAAGTGTTATAAATACTGTGGCCTTTCTCTCTTCTTGCCTTTCTGTTCTCACAAACTAAAATTCAAGCCCATCGCACAGAACGTCAAATAAAGATAAATTAAGAAGACAATAGAAAATAGGAAAAATAAACAACTGACACTTCTCAGTGACTGTCACAACAAAGTTGAAGCGATATATTTTGTATTTTTTGGCTGAAAACATCTTGTGAGTCAAACTGCATACTGGTATGTAAACAAAGATGAGAACGTTTTCTTTTTTGAGATGATTTGTACTCCTATAGGTGTGTGAAAAGATGCACAAAATATTAAAGCATATATAACAAATGTGCCATTTTATATCTGTGTCTGTTGATGAGTAACTACTTCAAAACTAAGTAGCTTAAAACAACCATATTTTATATCACGTTTTTGTGAGAATTTGAACAGAGTTTCGCTGGGGTTTTTTCTGTCCCATGTAGCAATGACTGCACTCAGTAAGATTTAGCTGGTATGGATGATGCCTTTTTGAGGAGGGCAAGGAGGTGGAGCTCAGCTAGGAGTGTGGATTGGAACGCCGTTCTGTGATTTCCTCATCATGGCGGCCTCACAGTGACTAGACTTCTTACCTGCCCTATCAGGGGTTCAATAGAATAAGAAGGAAGCCATTGCATAGCTTTTAAAGGCCTAACCTTGCACTTCTTAGAACATCATTGCCATGGCACTCCCAGTCACAAACTTACCCAGATTCACTCAGATACACACCCTACCTCTGGATGGATAAAATGTCAAAGAATTTGTAACTCCATTTTCAAACCACCACACATCTAAAGGGAAAAGTTGAAAGCACTAAAAATGTTTCATCTATAGAAAAGAAGACACAAAGAAGTTCTGAGGACTCCTCTTCAACTATCTGAATGGTCACCAGCGAAATTCAGATAACAGTCTATATTATTCAAGAAAAATGTTATCGGTACTAATAAATGAAATTATAGAGATAAGTTATTTCAGTTTGACATAAGAAGAGTTTTCTGATGGCTAAATCTTCCCACTAATATAATAAGCTGCCTTGTGAGGAAGTGAACTATCAGTGTGTGAGAAGATGTCATACATGCTGTGGATGTGATACCTACCTGTGAGAGGCTAGACTAAGTGGTCCTCAAGTTTCCAGCAATACAACTGGATTTAAAGAGACTAGCCCACTCTCCCATAGTTTGGAGGGAAGATATTTAGAATAAGATTCATATAATTTATAATATGACAAGACACCTTCCTCCTAAATTGCATTAACTCTGAATGAACTAGTGATCTGATTAAACCCATTTTGATGGAGAAAATGACTATAAGGACATTCTGAATTCTGCTACATATTAAAATCACCATAGGGAAGAAACAAACAAAAAGTGTGATTCCTTAGCTCTAGCCCCACAGATTTTGCCTTAAACTAGAGTGGGTGTTAGTCCTTGCTATTTTTTAAAGCTCCATGTTATTTTAACATGCAGTTGAAATTGAAGACCAATGACCAAATCACAGGTGCTGCTCAGGCACTCTGGCATCAATGTGGGAAACCTGTGCAGCTGAGCAAGTCCCTGGAAAGTCTGGGAAAACAGGTAGTCATAACTTCAAAACAACACCATGTGCCAAGAACCAGAAGAAAATCAAAATACATGTTTTCACTATGCTAATGATTCTAATGATCTACCTAAATGTTCACATAGAGCCTGAGGAACGTTTACCTTGACTTTTCAGAGCAGTTGAGGAAAAACTAACTGTTCATGGGTAGCTCACATGTGATCTACACAGACAGGAAATTCTTGTTTAATATGATTTCAGGAGACAGCTCTGTCCCTCTTACTAAATCCAGATAGACTACTATCTATCTGGATACTACTACTACTATCTACTATCTATCTTACTAAATCCAGATGTGACCAAATTGAAAAAAGCGATCATATCACAGTCACTTTGGGGACGCCAATGCCTAGCACTCCACCTTACTTTCAAGACTTCAGTAACTGTCACGTTGAAAAACCACATACAATAGAAACTTGATCATGTGTTTTGGGGACATATAATGAGAGGCCCTTTATAGAGGCTCTTTAGAGGAAAACAAAGGCTTATGAACAGTAACTTTTCCAGAAACAAGTATATACCATAGACCATTTTCATTTGAACTTAAGCAACGTTTTTATATCAGTTCCTATTTTATTTTAGACATTTCCTGAACCACTGGTTTTTGATGAAATTAAATAATTTAACAAATATCTAAGAAGTTCACTGAAACCAAAGTTATTATTTTCCATACATTTACGACTAAATCCCCCATGTGTTATTCAATATGAAATTCAGATTCAAGTGAAGGGTAAAATTAACTTTGCCCCTTAAAAATTTTCCAGCTAAAAAATTCCAATCTCTCAGGAACCATGTCACATCTAGATTTCTGCTCTGGTTTGGGAACGAGAGTTGAAGAGAGGCTGCCATGAGTTCCAACTAAGAATTAGAATCATTCTTCATTTTTATCTGAAGGCCCTAAATTTCTAGTTACACTGCTGGAGTGAATCATTAGTTCCCAGCATCAGAATAAGGGTCAACCAGAATACCTCAGAATTCATTCATTGTTAAATCATCACAGTGTGGACTTCACAGCATGATATTCTAACACTTAACAGCAGGGATCTCCAGAAAGGATGTTTGACAGTCTTTAAAATTTCCTCCTAACTTTGGATAGAAATTATTTCGTGCTCTGAGCCATAAGAAATAGGCAGGCTGCTGTGCCAAATTCATCGTGAAGTTTGCTGCACATTACAAATTATCTGACAGTTTTACTTTCTAGTCCTGGAGGGAAAAGAAAAAAATAAATAAATAAACCACATTATTTTTATTTTGTGAGGTTTTTGTTTTGTTTTGTTTTGTTTGTTTTTTTTTTTTTCTGAAATGAGTTTTAGTTACTAAAGGCATTTTATGCCTAGTCTTTATACGACTGATGTATAATGCAAAAAGGAAAACTGGAAAAGTAGGAAAAATATGCCTATGTGGGTAAACTCCATGTAAAAATCCATCATTTTTTTGTTTCTAAACAGAGTGTACTGAGCACTTGATGTTACCTCTTTGAAGGCACGTATTGTAACTTTATTTTATCATTGGATTCCTAGCACTTAGCACAGGGCCTAAACTAGAGTAGGAATTTAAATTTGTTTAAATAAATGAACTAACATATCAATGAGGATTCCCTTTCTGATAATCAAATTGTAGTTTAGGGCAGAATTAATTATTATTGTTAGGGCATAATTAATCATGACTTATATTTTTTTCCTGATTTCAATGATATATGTCAATACGTTTATTTTTATAATGTCATGAAACTTTAGCCTTCTATTTATATAAATACCTTTTTCTTATTGTCGATGTCAATTTTAAATTGTGAAATTTTAATGTTTTTAATGTTTGTTTATTTTTGAAAGATAGATAGAATGGGGAGAGAGAGAGACAGACAGACAGAATCTGAAGTAGGGTCCAGGCTCTGAGCTGTCAGCACAGAGCCCAATGCAGGGCTCGAACCCACAAACCATGAGATCAGGACCTACGCTGAAGTCAGAAACTAAACCAACTGAGCCACCCAGGAGCCCCTAAATTGTGAAATTTAAGCAATAGATACTAGATACTGTATGATGTTGCCACATCCATAGTGATGTTAATCTAACAAAAAAGTATTCCCAAATGTTTTTATTCCTTTCAGTCAACTAAAAGAACAAAATAAAATACAAAGGAATGCAACTGAAATTACTCAGTAAATGGTGACAATAATGGCTTCCCTCTAGTCCCCTTCATGTAAGCAACAAGAGTTCCAGTCACTTCTTACCTAGACAAATAAAAGAACAAAATCTTAATTTTGAGAGTGGAATTGGGTCTTAATTGATCATCTCTTTTCCAATTTGACATCCTCCTTTCTTTCTTCTCTCCCAGGAAAACTGACTATTCTTTCTGTCTTATGTTTCCTGTCATCACATCCCTGCTGAGTTTTTCTATTTCTGGTCTTGGGATATTTTATGAGAGAACAGAAAGAATTAAGAAGGTTAGCTTCCACTTGCTGTGCTTTGTTGAATCCTTATGATGACACCATAAAGGAAAGGTAGGAAATTGCAGAGTGATTAAGTAAATATTGAACAGTATTCAGTACTTTGCAAAGTTAAGATTTGAAAGCAGGTTTGTCTAACTCTAAACTACTATACAGAACCACCTCTTTCTTGATAATAGATAGTTTGGGGCTAGCAACACTCTCCATTCTATTCTGCAAGGAATCTGTAATTTGGGTAGCCAACTGTTCTTGGAAGAGTGACACAGTACTACTTAATTTAAATAGTAGTGCTGTATTCAGCTATTAGGAGGGACAAATGTTGTTCAAGGACAACTAACTTGACCTAAGCTCCCTCACTGTTTAGGCCAGCAGCCAAACTGTGTTACTAAGTGGGAGGCCAATTTGGGATCTGGGAGCCATCATGGTGATGAGAAAACCTGTAGCTGTGCTACTCTTTGGTTTATCTTCATTCTTATGTTTGTTGTCCTTCCGTTCTCCCAGTATTACCAAGTGTCTGAAGTGAAGAGTGAAACCTCCAACTCGGGCAACTAGTATTTCGCTCTGAAAGAAACCTAGTGGTCTTATGCTGAGAATATTTTGATATGTGTGTCACCCACATGAACCCAACTGTCCTTTGCAAATAAAAACTTACATTTAAAAAATATTTTTAAAACACATCAACTCTTCCAGGGATGCAAGTCTAATAAGGAAAAAAATTGTACTTTTATTTTTTCTGGAGCTTTAACTTGTTCACCATTTTAGAAAATTAGGACATTGATCAAAATTATTAGTAGTGTTATGGTATTTTAGTTGCCAGAACAAAGCCCCATATTTATTTACGTTGTTTAGCTGTTGCTTTATGATGATTTTGTGTTTAAGTGCAAATATCTAACTATTTTGTTTTCTACTACACTTGTGCCTATTTATATATGGAAATGTAGATAATTTATCATCTATATTTTTATTATCTTTTATATTATAAGTGGGCATTATGTGATTTATATCAGCAGATGAAGCATATTACTTATGAATTTAACTTTAGGATATTTGTTACACAAAGGAAACAGGTCTGAAAAAGATGAGAATTTCTGCTAGCCCATATTCTCCTTAATTTGGCAACTTTTCTTCTGAAAATCTGAGCTGAAGAGAGAAATATTTAGAAGATGGAGAACAGTTTAACTTGGCTACTACTCAAGAACTCAGGAGTATCTACGGCGGTCCCAGACAGTTGTTTCTTCTACAGTGATACTAGGGATGCTGGGGAGCCTGATGGTCCTTTGAATAAATCTCTTTGTCCAAGAACATTCCCTGTGAAACTACTTTCACTCATTAATTAAATTTTATTATTATTATTATTATTATTATTTTAGTTTTGTATTTTTATTTGATTTCCAGTTAATATTTAGTGATACAATGTAATATTAGTTTTAGGAGTAGAATTTAGTGATTCACCGCTTACATATAACACCCAGTGCTCATCACAAGTGCTCTCCTTAATATCCATCACCCATTTAGCCCATCCTACACCCAGCTCCCTTCCAACAACCTCATTTTGTTCTCTATAGTTAGAGTCTGTTTTTTGGTTTGCCTCTCTTTTTTTCTCCTATGTTCATCTGTTTTGTTTCTTAAATCCCACAACTGAGTGAAATTACACAGTATTTGTCTTTCTATGGCTCACTTATTATGCTTGTCACAGTACACCCTAGCTCCATCTACATCCTTGTAAATGATAAGATTTCGTTCTTTTTTGTGGCTGAATAATATTTCACTGGGTATGTACCACATCTTTATCCACTCATCAGTCATTGGGAATTTAGGTTCTTTCCAGATTTTGACTATTGTTGACAACGCTGCTATAAACATCAGGGTGCATGTATAACTTTGATCAGTATTTTTGTAATATTTATTTATTTATTTATTTTGAGATAGGGGAGAGAGAGAGAATGTGAGGGGGGAAGGAGGGAGGGAGGGAGGAAGGGAGAGAGAGAGAGAGAGAGAGAGAGAGAGAGAGAGAGAGAGAATCCCAAGCAGGCTCCACATGGTCAGCACAGAGCCCAGCTTGAGGCTCGATCTCATGAACTGTGAGATCATGAACTGAGCAGAAATCAAGAGTCAGACATTTAACCGACTAAGCCATGCAAGCACCCCTGAATCAGTATTTTTGTATCCTTTAAGTAAATACCTACTAGTACAATTGCTGAGTCATATGATAGTTCTATTTTTAACTTTTTGAGGAACCTCCATACTGTTTTCCAGAGTAAAAACTGGCTGCACCAGTTTCCATTCCCACAGGCAGTGTAAAAGGGTTCCCCTTTCTCTGCTGCCTCGCCAACATCTGTTGTTTCCTGCATTGTTAATTTTAGCCATTCTGACAGGTGTGAGGTGATATCTCATTGCCATTTTGATTTGTATTTCCCTGATGATCAGTGATGTTGAGCATCTTTCCATGTGTCCTTCAGCCATCTGGATGTCTTCTTTGGAATAATGTTTATTCGTGTCTTCTGCCCATTTCTTAACTGGATTATTTGTTTTTGGAGTGTTGAGTTTGATAAGTTGTTTATAGATTTTGGATACAAACCCTTTATCAGATATGTCATTTGTAAGTATCTTCTCCTATTCTTTAAGCTGCCTTTTAGTTTTGTTGATTGTTCTCTTCGCTGTGCAGAAGCTTTTTATCATGATGAAGTCCCAATAGTTCATTTTTGCTTTTGTTTCACGTGCCTCCAGAGATGTGTCTAGTAAGAAGTTCCTACAGCTGATGTCAAAGTGGTTGCTGCCTGTGTTCTCCTATAGGATTCATATAGGTCTTTTATCCATTTTGAATTTATTTTTGTGTACGGTATAAGAAAATTGTCCAATTTCGTTCTTCTGCATATTGCTGTTCAGTTTTCCCAGCACCATTTGTTGAAGAGACTTCTTTCCATTGTATATTCTTTTCTGCTTCGTCGAAGATTAGTTGACCACATAGTTGTGGGTGAAATTCTGGGTTTTCTATTCTGTTCTATTGATCTATGTGTCTGTTTTTATGGTAGTACCGCACTGTCTTGATGACTACAACTTTGTAATATAGCTTGAAGTCCAGAATCATGATACCTCCAGCTTTGCTTTGCTTTTTCAAGATTGCTTTGGCAATTTGGGGTCTTTTTTAGTTCCATACAAATTTTAGGATTGCTTATTCTAGCTCCGTGAAAAAAGCTGGTGGTATTTTGATAGGGACTGCATTATATGTGTAGATTGCTTGGGTAGTATATACATTTTAACATTTGTTCTCCCAATCCTCAAGCATGGAATGTTTTTCCATTTCTCTGTGTTATCTTCAATTTCTTTCATAAACTTTCCATAGTTTTCAGAGTACAGAGCTTTTACAGTTTTGGTTAACTTTATTTCTAGGTATCTTACAGGTTTGGGTTCAATTGTAAATTGGATTGATTTCTTTGATTTCTCTTTCTGCTGCTTCATTATTGCTGTATAGAAATGTGACAGACTTCTGTACGTTGATCTTGTATCTGAATTCATGTATCAGTTTTAGAAATTTTTGGTGGAGTATTTTGGGTTTTCTATGTAGAGTATCATGTTGTTTGAAAATAGTGAAAGTTTGATATCTTCCTTGCCAATTTGGATGCCTTTTATTTCTTCGTGTTGTTTGACTGCTGAGGCTAGGACTTCCAGTGCTATGTTAAATGGTAATGGTAAGAGTGGGCATCCCTGTCTCATTCCTGACCATAGAGGAAAAGCTCTCAATTTTTCCCCTTTGAGGATGATATTAGCTGTCAATATTTTGTTATATGGCCTTTATGATGTTGAGGTATGTTCCCTCTATCCCTACTTTGTTGAAGGTTTTAATCAAAAGTGGATACCGGACTTCGTCAAATGCTTTTTATGAATCTATTGAGAGAATCATACGTTCCTTATCCTTTTATATTAATGTGATGTGTCATAATTGATTTGCAAATATTTGACACCCTTGCAGTCCAGGAATAAATCCCACTTGATTGTGGTGAATGATTCTTTTAATGTACTGCTGGATTTGATTTGCTAGGATTTTGTTGAGAATTTTTGATTCCATGTTCATCAGGGATATTGGCCTGTAATTCCCTTTTTTAGTAGAATGAGTTTGGAAGTTTTCCTTCCATTTCTATTTGTTGGAACAGTTTGAGAATAATAGATATTAAATCTTCCTTAAATGTCTGGTAGAATTCCTCTGGGAAGACATCTGGCTCTGGACTTTTGTTTGTTGGGAGATTTTTGATTACTGATTCAATTTGTTGCTGGTTATTGGTCTGTTCAAGTTTTCTACACATCCTGTTTCAGTTTTGGTAGTTTATGTTTCTAGGAATTTATCCATTTCTTCCAGATTGCCCAATTTGTTGGCATATAATTTTTCATAATATTCTCTAAATTGTTTGTATTTCTGTGGTGTTGGTTGTGAGTTCTCCTCTCTCATTCATGATTTTATTTATTTGGGTCCTTTCTCTTTTCTTTTTGATAAGTCTGGCTAGGGGTTTATCAATTTTATTAATTCTTTCAAAGAGCCAGCTCCTGGTTTCACTGATCTGTTCTACTAGTTTTTTTTTTTTTAATGTTTCTATATTATTGATTTTTGCTCTAATCTTTATTATTTCCCATCTTCTGCTGGCTTTAGACACTGTTTGTTGTTCTTTGTATAGCTCCTTTAGGTGTAAGGATAGGTTGCATATTTGAGATTTTTCTTGCTTCTTGAGGCAGACCTGTATTGCTATATACTGTACTCTTGCTATATCTGAAAGGTTTGAATTGTCCTGTTTTTATTATCATTTGTTTCCATGTATGTTTAAATTTATTCTTTAATTTCCTGGTTGACCATTTATTCTTTAGAAGAATGTTCTTTAACCTCCATGTATTTGTGTTCTTTCCAATTTTTTTTTCTTGTGGTTGACTGCAAATTTAATAGTGTTGTGGTTGGAAAATATGCATGGTATGATCTCAATTTTTGTATTTGCTGAGGCCTGATTTGTGACCTACTATGTGATCTATTCTGGAGAATGTTCCACATGCACTAAAGAAGAATATGTATTCTGCTGCCTTAGGATGAAATGTTCTGAATACAACAATTAAGTCCTTCTGGTCTAGTGTGTCATTCAAACCCACTGTTTCCTTGTTGATTTTCTACTTAGATGATCTGTCCATTGATATAAATGGAATGCGAAAGTCCCCTACTATTATTGCATTGTTATCAATGAGTTCCTTTATGTTTGTTACTATTTTTTTTATATGTGGGTACTCCCAGTGCAGGGAGGCGTAAATATTTAAAATTGTTAGATCTTCTTGTTGGATAGACCCCTTTATCATGATATACTGTCCTTTTCATCCCTTGTTGCCATCTTTGGTTTAAAATCTAGTTTGTCTGATGTAAGTATTGCTATTCTGGCTTTCTTTTGACGTCCATTTGTGTGATAAATGGTTCTTCATTCTTTTAGTGTGCAGGTGTATTTAGGTCTAAAATGAGTCTTTTGTAGGCAGTATATATATGGGTCTTTTTTTTTTTAATCTATTCTGACACCCTATGTCTTTTTATTAGAGCATTTAGTCCATTTACATTCCAAGTAATTATTGATAGATATGAATTTGGTGTCATTTTATTACTTGTTTTGTCATTGTTTCTCGAGATATTCCTTTCTAGTTGTTGTCGCTTTTGATCTTTCTCTCCAACTCACAGAGTCCTCTTTAATATTTCTTGCAGAGCTGGTTTAGAAGTCATGAACTCTTTTAGTTTTTGTTGTTTGGGAACCTCTTCATGTTTTCTTCTATTCTGAATGATAGCCTTGCTGGGTAGAGTATTATTGGCTGCATATTTCTCCCATTCAGCACGTTGAGTATATCATGGCACTTTCTTCTTTTCTACCAAGTTTCTGTGAAGTGATCTGCTGCTAACCTTATTTGTCTTCCCTTGTAAGTTAGGGACTTCTTTCTCCTGCTGTTTTTAGGCTTTTTTCTTTATCTTTATATATTTTGCAAATTTAACTATGATATGTCTTGATGTTGGCCTACTTTTGCTGATTTTGATGGGAGTTCTCTGCGACTTCTGGATTTGAATGGCTGTTCCTTCCCCAGATTAGGAAGTTTTCAGGTAGAATCTCCTCAAATAAATCTTCTGCCCTTTTTCCCTCTGTTCTTCTTCTGGGACTCCTATCATATGAATGTTATTATTCTCTATGGAGTTATTGAGTTCTCTTAGTCTACATCTATGATATAATATTTTCCTTTCCCTCTTCTTTTTAGCTTCATTATTTTCAATAATTTTATCTTCTATATCACTTATTTGTTCCTCTGCTTCTTCCATTCTTGAAGTCATTATATTCATTTGGTTTTGCATCTTGGTTATAGCAATTTTCATTTCAGACTGACTAGTTTTTAGGTCTTTTATCTCTGAGGTAAGGGACTCCATGTTGTCTTATGCTTTTCTCAAGCCCAGTCAGTATCCTTATGATTGTTGCTTTAAATTCTGGATTCGGCATATTACTTACATCTTTTTTAATAGATCCCTGACCGTGAACTTTTTGTTTTCTTTCTTTTGGGATGAATTCCTCTGTCTTGGCATTTGTCTGGGTTTCTATCTTCTGTGTATTAGGAAAGCCTATTGTGTTTCCCGCTCCTGAGATTAATGCCTTTATGAAGAAGAGGTTGTATACTGTCCAGGGCCTTGTGTTTCAGGAAGTGTCTCTGGTGTATGCTGTGTGCACTCTGCTGCAGTGTTTTGACTGCTCTCTCCCTCAGGTCAGTCCTCAATACAGTTTCTTTTTGCCTATAGTGGGAAGTGTTTGGGCCTTGGCCAGAGTCTGGTGAGTTTCAAATAGGGGTGCTCTGGTCAGCTTGATAAAATAATCTGATACTATTTCCACTAGAGATGATGCTTTGTAGGACTCTATTGTAAGTAGATATGGTGTGTGCAGGTGGTGTGGAGGGGGGTTTGTGCTGGTCTTCTGGGGAAGGAGTCCATTGCTCTGGTTCCCAGACACACTTGCCTGAGAAAAGCAGCAACTGCAGAGCAAAGGGGGTGGGGGGTGTTGGGCTTGATGTAGAAGTTTAGGCCTCCACTGTTGGTGCTATGTTGCTTACTGAAGTTAGTTTATATTAAGGGGCAGAAGTGGAAAATGGCACCAGCCTTCTCCCTTGTCCCTGGAGAGACAAGTTCATGCCCACCACTATCCAGGGAGCCCTCCCAGAAGAGTGAACAATCTTCTCTCATATATTCCAAGTACCCCTCAGATCTCTGCCTTTAACCTATCTGTGTCTGGACCATCTCCCTGCCTGGCAGTGCAGTGCACTTGTGTTCTATCCCAGACAGGCCAGCTGAGCTTTAAAACTAAATGTTAGGGACCTGTCCTTGATAGCCCCATGCTGGTCCTCTGGGAGAGGGTCTTACCACGTTGGAACTGATGCAGGTTTGTAGGTTTGTCCCACAAGGGCAGTAGCACTAAAGTACAAGGGGGTGGATTTCAGAGTAAAATGCAGCAAAGAGCCAGTGTCTAGGTTAGCTACCCTCAGCAGGTGTCTCTGCACCTATGTTGAGGAACAAGGGAGTGTAATGGCACCTGCCAGCTCTTTCATCCCCAGAGAGGCAATACCACCTCTCCCAGTTACCCTGCAAAAGAGGAAATTGTCTCTCCAGTGTGTCCCAAGGGATCCTCAGATTGCACCATCTGCTTCCAGGCTATCTGCCCTCCTTCTCCACAGGAACAATTCAATACCCTCAGGGCTCTGTAGACCTCTAAAACTCCAGTCTCTGAGTCCTACTCACTGTAAAAACTCACAAAAAGTAGCCCCTCTCATTTTCCCAGTGTATGTTTTTGGGGAAATGTTTTCCTTGTACAATATATGTGTTCCTTTCTCTCTCTCTCTCTCTCTCTCTCTCTCTCTCTCTCTCTCCCTCTCTCTCTCCCCCTCTCTCTCTCTCACCCCGCTTCCACAAACCAGGGTTCCCTCCACAGAATTTGTGATCCATTTCTCCCCGAATCACATCTTCACACCTCCTACTTTCTATGACCTGGCCTGTTCTCTCCCTCTAGTTGTACGGTTTGTTCTGTCAGTCCTCAGATTGATTTCTCAGGTATTCAGAATGATTTGATACTTATCTAGCTGTGTTTGAGAGACAAGGCAAGCCTAGGTTCCCCCAAACATTCCACCAACTTAGTTCTTCTTCCCCGCCACGAATTTGTTTATAAATGGATTTGAAGTAGGACATGTTTCTTAGCTGTGAGGCTTTTTTGTAAACTATTTGATGTAGACTAAGAAAACCATTTCATTAGAAGATGTACACAAATCAGCAGCATCTATGTATTTATAGTTTAATTACATTTATAATTTATCAATATAACATTCTTGTGAATCATCTATATAAAGAGTCCTAAGGTTGAAGTATTTGCTACTGTGTAAAGCAAGTAATTCAATTGTTAATTAATGTGCCCACTCCTAATTAAGGCTCTCTTTCTACATTCATATTCCAAGAGGTGAGAGAGAAGAAAGAGGTGGAAACAGCAGAAGTCACTGTGTTCTTTCTTTTTCCTCCATTCCTTTGATGCTCTTTTCTCCCATTTTTTCTTCTTTCTAATTTTTTTCATTTTTTTCATTTCCTTCCTTCCTCCCTCCTTTCTGTTTTTACTTCTTTCTCTACTTCTAGGCCTATGGCTATAGAACAATTCATAAAAAAAAGATTACAAATGCCATCCTGGGAAGTCTAAAGCAATACATCCAAATCTAAATATAAAACCTTAAAAGTCTTCAGATTAAAAACAACAACAACAACAAAAACATTCAACCAGCTTTGTCAAATTTTGCATTTAATTCAGACTTGAAATGAAAATTAGAGACACATTTGCAGACATTGATAAAGTGAAGACATAAAAGTAGTCAGAAATAAAGAGCAGTGAGTTCACATCATTGCAACATCTGTGCTATTCAGGTGTCCACACACGATAATAGTATTACTTTAGTTTGTTATTTGGAAACTCTACAAATAGCCTTTTTTGAAGTGGCAATATAAATCTGCCTTTCAACCAAGCCAAAGCTTCACTCTAACAAAAAAGAAAAGCATTACAGCAAGCCATTTTTCCAAATGTATTTGGTAATTGCTAATTTTTATGTGGTTTCAATGTTTTACATGTTTTAAAACTGGAAGAACAGTCTGTTGGAGGGTATTCATTCTCTGACATGATTCCCTATAAATGACAGAAACGTATGAAGCTGCTTCAGACTATATATACACATTTAAAAGGCCAGAATAAAGTACAAAAATGTCTCCAACTAAAAATAAAAAACTGAAAAAAAAACAAACCTAACTAGTTTTAGTACGTCTGAGATTAATGATTAATATTCAAGGACATCATCATTGTGAAACAGAGTCAAGACCTTCAGTCATTTAATGACTTAAAAATCTAGAATGGCCTTTATCACTTATACATTTTTATTGTATATATTTTATTTGTATCATCAAAATCTAAATTAAGAGTTTATCACAAATTTAATATACAACAGTGAGTAGGGTGGGTTGAAGAATAAACCCATACTTTATTAAATCAGTTTTTAAATTGTTTTTCACAAGCTGAAGGCCACTAATACCCACTAATTTGTACTTTTGGATTCCAAATCCTCTCTTTTATTATCCCTTATCATCTTGAAGTATTAAAACCTCATTTGATGTCCCAATCCTGCTTCCACCCCAGTTCTGCCATCAGTTTTCTCTCTCTTTACAAATATGCTCTTTCCCATATAAATGCAGAAAATCAGCCATCTTAGCAAGGAAACTCTAAAATATGAAAGCAAAGTCATCCAGCATGTGTTTATTTTATTTTATTATT
This sequence comes from Panthera uncia, assembly GCF_023721935.1. Classification (NCBI taxonomy): domain Eukaryota; kingdom Metazoa; phylum Chordata; class Mammalia; order Carnivora; family Felidae; genus Panthera; species Panthera uncia. Next base: position 105,384,175 of record NC_064809.1, on the reverse strand, counting down.
TTTTAATTAATTAATTTATTTTTGAGAGAGACAGTGGCAGTGTGAGTGGGCGAGGGGAAGAGACAGAGGGAGAGGAAGAATCCCAAGCAGGCTCTGCACTGTCAGCACAAAGCCCAATGAAGGGCTAGAAACCGTGAGATCATTACCCAAGCTGAAACCAAAAATCCGACACTTAACCAAATGAACCACCCAGGTGCCTTGTGTTTATTTATTAATTACTACTTAAAGAAGACTACTTTTAAAAATATTAATGCTGGGGAGCTTGGGTGGCTCAGTTGCTTGAGCGTCGGACTTCAGCTTAGGTCACAGTCTCACAGTTTGTAAATTTGAGCCCTGCATCGGTCTCTGCTAACAAACAGCTCAGAGCCTGGAGTCTGCTTCAGATTCTGTATCTCCCTCTCTCTCCCCCCACCCTATCCTGCTCATGTCCTGCCTCTCTCTGTCTCTCAAAAATAAATAAATGTTGAAAATATTTTTTTTAATATTAATGCTCCCTACCAATTGAAATCCTACCGTACTAATGAAGACACAAGTATTTGGAGAACTTCTTACAAGCATGTATATACCCTTTCTCCTTTTGTATGTAATATCCCCCGTAGCTAATGATCTTCTGAGAAGTTCCTCAGAGCAATCTGAAACTGTCTCCCAGGCCACAGTCATCAGTAACATAACAATTAAAGTATTTACTAACCAATTTTGAGATTGGCTTTCTTTCAAATCAATATCACTTTTGTAACAGGTGCATCCAACTTAAGACGCTTTTTCCTTTTTATACCTTGAATTTTACTTGTATATGGTTACTACTCATGGCTTTTTTCTTTTTCTTTTTTTTTTTTTTTAACTTCCATTTCTTCTCCCTGTAAGTTCTGGTACTTGCTACTGTTTGCCTACATTTTAAAGTGTACCTCTCCCATGCCTGCCCCCCAATATACTACAGTATATCTCAGATTCAATAGTACAAGATGCTTATATTCCTGAAACAATGTGAAATATTTTAGTCCTTGTAATCAGCTAAGTAAATCATGAAATATAAATCATGGGCCTCTGTTCTTGTTTCAGTGTGAAAATCTACCGCAATGAAGGAAACTGAAAACAAAGCTAACCTAAGAGTGCCATCTAGTGGAGAGATCTACTATGACCAAAACAGGCTGTTGACTTCTGCAGCCTTTTCTTAAAATAACACATAGGAAAATTGGGGAAAGCATGCTGTACAGCAAAGGAAAGGTGTAGCTAATACCTGGAAATTAAGGAAAGAAATTGAAACCTACAGGCAGAGATAATGATTATCATTGCCTTCTTTCTCCCCTCACAGAAAACTTTATCCAGCTTAGAGGAGGATAAGGAGGAAGGAAGAGGAAGAAGCCTGTTGTGTTGTCTCAGAAGAGTTGTACATACCATGCCTGACACAAGGTGAGAAGCACCATACACCTCATATTCCAGGGTGGAGAGAGCACTCACTGGGGTAACTACTGTGAGACAGAAAAAAAAATGGCAAAGAAAATAACCAGAAGTTGAAAAAGAAAATGTAGCTTTCCCTCAAGAAGATTTGACGGTGGTATTGATGACAGTAGTAAAGTCAATTTTAATAATGGCTGCTACAGCAAGTACAAGAGAAAGGTAGCCCTGGTGGGAGCTTGGAAGTTCAATGACTGTGTTGGAAGGTGGGGGGGTGGTAGAGGGAGGCATTGAGACTATTTGAAATTTGAAATTCCATTTATATACCAAACATTCTTGCACAGGGGAAGAATTTGGTAAACTCCTGGTGTATAACTATAACTTGGAGCTTTATTTACCTAAGTGCCTATATATATATATATTTTTTTTTTAAATAAAGTTGAGTGCCTTAAAAAATAAAGTGTGAGGATTTTGTCAAGCACTATAGTTACCTAAACTTGATCCAGACAGTTGGGAAAAGAGGTATTTCTTGGCACTCCATAGATGGATTCCATAAGGAAATAAAGCCCAAATGATAGAACATACATTCAAATTTCACCATAGGGTCCTTATTAGAAATTTGAGATTTTAGATGCCATCTGCTATGATTTAGGCAGTTGATCTGGGTAGAACCATAGGATCTTTATTCTTAAAAATCATCCCTATTCTGATACAGGTGGTGTGGGACCACAATTTGAGAATTACTTCCAACCGAGCCAAGGGCAAGCGAGCTAAGGTTTACCACTTCAGAGTAATTAAAGTGAAGCTGAGGGACAAGGAATTACAGTTTGTGTTTCTATTGTTACCTAGCAGTTCTTGAGGTAAGACTACAATGGGACCACCTCAGCCCAGTTTGCTGGGGATTTTCACAATTTTAGAACCCTAGGAGACTCATCGGCCCAAGCAAATTGGAACAGCTGGTCTCCCCACTGAAGAAACTTTCTTTAAAGACTTGTACAAAGTTGTAGCTACCAGAAGCAAGCTCAGCAAAGAGCTGGTGGGCGTCTTGGAGTAATCTGGGCTTGAGAATCCAGCTGCTGTGGAATCACTATCAGGAATTACTGCAGGAGGTGGAGTAAAGGCCCCATTGAAACAGCTACCTTTGCTAACAATAGGGAAGACACAGTTATTCAGAAGCACTCATTGTTTAGAGTCATCACAGGGGCAGTAGATAATCTGTCCTGTTGAAAAAACTTTTTTCTAAGCGTTTGTATCCCTTATTTGCTAAATGTGGACAGTAAAAGGAAGGGAGAAGAGGGAAAAGTGAATTTGGCACAACTTGCTATGTTGTGACATAAACCATGCTGGTTTGAATAACAGAAGACTGAACTTGGTGTGAAGTCTTCTGAATCCTTCAGTTCCACCAACATGTCAGTCCTTTACATCCTAGAAACAGTAGAGCTCTTCATCCTACTTTTTTTTTCCCCAAACGAAAGGGAAAGAAAAGGTCCCATTGGGAATCCTAATGAGTTTTAAGACCCAGAAGCTCAAGCCAATACTACAGTCCTTGAATTTTTTAATATATTTTTTTAACATTTATTCACTTCTGAGAGACAAAAAGCAACAGAGCACGAACAGTGGAGGGGTTAAAAGAGAGGGAGACAGAATTTGAAGCAGGCTCCAGGCTCTGAGTTGACAGCACAGAGCCTGGTGCAGGGCTCGAGCCCATTCACCATAAGATCATGACCTGAGTCAAACGCTTAACACACTGAGCCACCCAGGTGCCCCTACGGACATTGAATTTTTGACTGACCTCTATAATGGTCAGTAAAGGATGTGATAGAAGAAAACAGGTTTACATGAGGTGAGAGGTGGTTGACTTTCCCCAAACATAGAAAATATGATTGCGAATTTTATTAAATCTGTTGTAAATTACATCTATTTGAAGTTATATATGTTTGATCCCAATGATTTTAATTTCATTGAGAGAAGTCAGGTCTATTTTCTTCAATTAAAATCAAGGAGGTTAACTAAATAAATTTCATTTCAGAAGACCATTTTTTTAAGAAGATCAAACTTTCTTAAGATCTGTTTAATCATAAGATATTCCTTTTTTGCACCAACAGAGATTGAATGAACTTGAATGGGTATGGCAGAAACAACCAGTGGCTCACCCAAATCCATGAGTGTCTCTTCTTCCCAGACACAGAGCTAGACCAGGGTTTCCTACTTCACTTGTACTTAAGTATGGCCATGTGACCGATTAGCCAATAAAAGGGAGGCAGAAATGGTATGCACCACTACCAAGATCGGTTTATGAAAATCTGTCATATCACACATGCTCAACGCACTTTTCACTTCAAGCTGACAAGGGTGGTGGTCCACAGGGTATCCCTGAGACCCTTTGTTGAAGATGACAGAAACTCCCTCCACTTGGGAGCCTGTATGACTGCTGAGCAAAACATCTTGCCCAATTGTCACTTAACAGGTAATCCAAATGAGCAAAATTTTTCCAAAAAAAAAAAAAAAATCTGTTTCGTAAGAGCCATTGTATGCTTTCGGGAATATTAGCAAAGTTAGACTACTTTCATCAATTGAAACAAAACCCCAGGATAGGCTCGTATAGAGCTATTGCAACAGGCCAATCTAGAGCTATTGCTGTAAAAGAAGATATTCAGGGGATGAATGTGTGCTAGAGCAGGTGCGCCCTGTGCTACGGCCTCAGATCACTGCAGTGCAAAAGCGCTTCCTCTAAGACCATCCTTTTCCCAGCAGAGTCTTAAACATGAAGGGATACTGCAGCAGGCAAGCAAGATTTTTCTAACTCATTTTTGTTAAAGGTAGTAAGGTTTATGAGCTTATAGTAAAAAATAAATAAATAAATTACAGGCAAAAAAAGAATGTGTCAGAAGAGTCCGGAAGATGGCAGCGTAGGAGGACGCTGGGCTCACCGCGCGTCCTGCCGATCACTTAGATTCCACCTACACCTGCCTAAAGAACCCAGAAAACCGCCAGAGGATTAGCAGAAGGGAGTCTCCGGAGTCAAGCGCAGACTAGAGGCCCACGGAAGAGGGTAGGAAGGGCGGCGAGGCGGTGCACGCTCCACGGACTGGCGGGAGGGAGCCGGGGCGGAGGGGCGGCTCGCCGGCCAAGCGGAGCCCCCGAGTCTGGCTGGCAAAAGCGGAGGGGCCGGACGGACTGTGTTCCGACAGCAAGCGCGACTTAGCGTCTGGGAGGTCATAAGTTAACAGCTCTGCTCGGAAAGCGGGAAGGCTGGAGGACAAAGGGAGGGAGAGCTGCTGAGCCCCCGGACGGCAGAGCTCAGCTTGGCGGGGAACAAAGGCGCCAGCGCCATCTCCCCCGCCCATCCCCCAGCCAAAATCCCAAAGGGAACCAGTTCCTGCCAGGGAACTTGCTCGCTCCGCGCAAACACCCAACTCTGTGCTTCTGCGGAGCCAAACTTCCGGCAGCGGATCTGACTCCCTCCCGCTGCCACAGGGCTCCTCCTGGAGTGGATCACCTAAGGAGAAGCGAGCTAAGCCTGCCCCTCCTGCCCCCGTGCACCTTGCCTACCCACCCCAGCTAATACGCCAGATCCCCAGCACCACAAGCCTGGCAGTGTGCAAGTAGCCCAGACGGGCCACGCCACCCCACAGTGAATCCCGCCCCTAGGAGAGGGGAAGAGAAGGCACACACCAGTCTGACTGTGGCCCCAGCGGTGGGCTGGGGGCAGACATCAGGTCGGACTGCGGCCCCGCCCACCAACTCCAGTTATACACCACAGCACAGGGGAAGTGCCCTGCAGGTCCTCACCACTCCAGGGACTATCCAAAATGACCAAACAGAAGAATTCCCCTCAGAAGAATCTCCAGGAAATAACAACAGCGAATGAACTGATCAAAAAGGATTTAAATAATATAACAGAAAGTGAATTTAGAATAATAGTCATAAAATTAATCGCTGGGCTTGAAAACAGTATACAGGACAGCAGAGAATCTCTTGCTACAGAGATCAAGGGACTAAGGACCAGTCACGAGGAGCTGAAAAACGCTTTAAACGAAATGCAAAACAAAATGGAAACCACGACGGCTCGGCTTGAAGAGGCAGAGGAGAGAATAGGCGAACTAGAAGATAAAGTTATGGAGAAAGAGGAAGCTGAAAGAAAGAGAGATAAAAAAATCCAGGAGTATGAGGGGAAAATTAGAGAACTAAGTGATACACTAAAAAGAAATAATATACGCATAATTGGTATCCCAGAGGAGGAAGAGAGAGGGAAAGGTGCTGAAGGGGTACTTGAAGAAATTATAGCTGAGAACTTCCCTGAACTGGGGAAGGAAAAAGGCATTGAAATCCAAGAGGCACAGAGAACTCCCTTCAGACGTAACTTGAATCGATCTTCTGCACGACATATCATAGTGAAACTGGCAAAATACAAGGATAAAGAGAAAATTCTGAAAGCAGCAAGGGATAAACGTGCCCTCACATATAAAGGGAGACCTATAAGACTCGTGACTGATCTCTCCTTTGAAACTTGGCAGGCCAGAAAGGCTTGGCACGATATCTTCAGTGTGCTAAACAGAAAAAATATGCAGCCGAGAATCCTTTATCCAGCAAGTCTGTCATTTAGAATAGAAGGAGAGATAAAGGTCTTCCCAAACAAACAAAAACTGAAGGAATTTGTCACCACGAAACCAGCCCTACAAGAGATCCTAAGGGGGATCCTGTGAGACAAAGTACCAGAGACATCACTACAAGCATAAAACATACAGACATCACAATGACTCTAAACCCGTATCTTTCTATAATAACACTGAATGTAAATGGATTAAATGCACCAACTAAAAGACATAGGGTATCAGAATGGATACAAAAACAAGACCCATCTATTTGCTGTCTACAAGAGACTCATTTTAGATCTGAGGACACCTTTAGATTGAGAGTGAGGGGATGGAGAACTATTTATCATGCTCCTGGAAGCCAAAAGAAAGCTGGAGTAGCCATACTTATATCAGACAAACTAGACTTTAAATTAAAGGCTGTAACAAGAGATGAAGAAGGGCATTATATAATAATTACAGGGTCTATCCATCAGGAAGAGCTAACTATTATAAATGTCTATGCGCCGAATACCGGAGCCCCCCAGATATATAAAACAATTACTCATAAACATAAGCAACCTTATTGATAAGAATGTGGTCATTGCAGGGGACTTTAACACCCCACTTACAGAAATGGATAGATCATCTAGACACACAGTCAATAAAGAAACAAGGGTCCTGAATGATACATTGGATCAGATGGACTTGACAGATATATTTAGAACTCTGCATCCCAAAGCAACAGAATATACTTTCTTCTCGAGTGCACATGGAACATTCTCCAAGATAGATCATATACTGGGTCACAAAACAGCCCTTCATAAGTTTACAAGAATTGAAATTATACCATGCATACTTTCAGACCACAATGCTATTAAGCTTGAAATCAACCACAGGAAAAAGTCTGGAAAACCTCCAAAAGCATGGAGGTTAAAGAACACCCTACTAACGAATGAGTGGGTCAACCAGGCAATTAGAGAAGAAATTAAAAAATATATGGAAACAAACGAAAATGAAAATACAACAATCCAAACGCTTTGGGATGCAGCGAAGGCAGTCCTGAGAGGAAAATACATTGCAATCCAGGCCTATCTCAAGAAACAAGAAAAATCCCAAATACAAAATCTAACAGCACACCTAAAGGAAATAGAAGCAGAACAGCAAAGGCAGCCTAAACCCAGCAGAAGAAGAGAAATAATAAAGATCAGAGCAGAAATAAACAATATAGAATCTAAAAAAACGGTAGAGCAGATCAACGAAACCAAGAGTTGGTTTTTTGAAAAAATAAACAAAATTGACAAACCTCTAGCCAGGCTTCTCAAAAAGAAAAGGGAGATGACCCAAATAGATAAAATCATGAATGAAAATGGAATTATTACAACCAATCCCTCAGAGATACAAACAATTATCAGGGAATACTATGAAAAATTATATGCCAACAAATTGGACAACCTGGAAGAAATGGACAAATTCCTAAACACCCACACTCTTCCAAAACTCAATCAGGAGGAAATAGAAAGCTTGAACAGACCCATAACCAGCGAAGAAATTGAATCGGTTATCAAAAATCTCCCAACAAATAAGAGTCCAGGACCAGATGGCTTCCCAGGGGAGTTCTACCAGACGTTTAAAGCAGAGATAATACCTATCTTTCTCAAGCTATTCCAAGAAATAGAAAGGGAAGGAAAACTTCCAGACTCATTCTATGAAGCCAGTATTACTTTGATTCCTAAACCAGACAGAGACCCAGTAAAAAAAGAGAACTACAGGCCAATATCTCTGATGAATATGGATGCAAAAATTCTCAATAAGATACTAGCAAATCGAATTCAACAGCATATAAAATAATTATTCACCATGATCAAGTGGGATTCATTCCTGGGATGCAGGGCTGGTTCAACATTCGCAAATCGATCAACGTGATACATCACATTAACAAAAAAAAAGAGAAGAACCATATGATCCTGTCAATCGATGCAGAAAAGGCCTTTGACAAAATCCAGCACCCTTTCTTAATAAAAACCCTTGAGAAAGTCGGGATAGAAGGAACATACTTAAAGATCATAAAGGCCATTTATGAAAAGCCCACAGCTAACATCATCCTCAACGGGGAAAAACTGAGAGCTTTTTCCCTGAGATCAGGAACACGACAGGGATGCCCACTCTCACCGCTGTTGTTTAATATAGTGCTGGAAGTTCTAGCATCAGCAATCAGACAACAAAAGGAAATCAAAGGCATCCAAATTGGCAAAGATGAAGTCAAGCTTTCGCTTTTTGCAGATGACATGATATTATACATGGAAAATCCGATAGACTCTACCAAAAGTCTGCTAGAACTGATACATGAATTCAGCAAAGTTGCAGGATACAAAATCAATGTGCAGAAATCAGTTGCATTCTTATACACTAACAAGGAAGCAACAGAAATACAAATGAAGAAACTGATCCCATTCACAATTGCACCAAGAAGCATAAAATACCTAGGAATAAATCTAACCAAAGATGTAAAAGATCTGTATGCTGAAAACTATAGAAAGCTTATGCAGGTAATTGAAGAAGATATAAAGAAATGGAAAGACATTCCCTGCTCATGGATTGGAAGAATAAATATTGTCAAAATGTCAATACTACCCAAAGCTATCTACACATTCAATGCAATCCCAATCAAAATTGCACCAGCATTCTTCTCGAAACTAGAACAAGCAATCCTAAAATTCATATGGAACCACAAAAGGCCCCGAATAGCCAAAGTCATTTTGAAGAAGAAGACCAAAGCAGGAGGCATCACAATCCCAGACTTTAACCTCTACTACAAAGCTGTCATCATCAAGACAGCATGGTATTGGCATAAAAACAGACACATAGACCAATGGAATAGAATAGAAACCCCAGAACTAGACCCACAAACGTATGGCCAACTCATCTTTGACAAAGCAGGAAAGAACATCCAATGGAAAAAAGACAGTCTCTTTAACAAATGGTGCTGGGAGAACTGGACAGCAACATGCAGAAGGTTGAAACTAGACCACTTTCTCACACCATTCACAAAAATAAACTCAAAATGGATAAAGGACCTGAATGTGAGACAGGAAACCATCAAAACCTTAGAGGAGAAAGCAGGAAAAGACCTCTCTGACCTCAGCCGTAGCAATCTCTTACTCGGCACATCCCCAAAGGCAAGGGAATTAAAAGCAAAAGTGAATTACTGGGACCTTATGAAGATAAAAAGCTTCTGCACAGCAAAGGAAACAACCAACAAAACTAAAAGGCAACCAACGGAATGGGAAAAGATATTTGCAAATGACACATCAGACAAAGGGCTAGTATCCAAAATCTATAAAGAGCTCATCAAACTCCACACCCGAAAAACAAATAACCCAGTGAAGAAATGGGCAGAAAACATGAATAGACACTTCTCTAAAGAAGACATCCGGATGGCCAACAGGCACATGAAAAGATGTTCAACGTCGCTCCTTATCAGGGAAATACAAATCAAAACCACACTCAGATACCACCTCACGCCAGTCAGAGTGGCCAAAATGAAGAAATCAGGGGACTATAGATGCTGGAGAGGATGTGGAGAAACAGGAACCCTCTTGCACTGTTGGTGGGAATGCAAATTGGTGCAGCCGCTCTGGAAAGCGGTGTGGAGGTTCCTCAGAAAATTAAAAATAGACCTACCCTATGACCCAGCAATAGCACTGCTAGGAATTTATCCAAGGGATACAGGAGTACTGATGCATAGGGGCACTTGTACCCCAATGTTTATAGCAGCACTCTCAACAATAGCCAAATTATGGAAAGAGCCTAAATGTCCATCAACTGATGAATGGATAAAGAAATTGTGGTTTATATACACAATGGAATACTACGTGGCAATGAGAAAAAATGAAATATGGCCTTTTGTAGCAACATGGATGGAACTGGAGAGTGTTATGCTAAGTGAAATAAGCCATACAGAGAAAGACAGATACCATATGGTTTCACTCTTATGTGGATCCTGAGAAACGTAACAGAAACCCATGGGGGAGGGGAAGGAAAAAAAAAAAAAAAGAGGGTAGAATAGGAGAGAGCCTAAGCCAAAAAGATTTTTAAAAACCGAAAAAAAACCGAAGGTTGATGGGGGGTGGGAGGGAGGGCAGGGTGGGTGATGGGTATTGAGGAGGGCACCTTTTGGGATGAGCACTGGGTGTTGTATGGAAACCAATTTGACAGTAAATTTCATATATTAAAAAATAAAAAATAAATAAATAAATAAAAAAAAAAAAAAAAATAAAAAAAAAAAAAAAAAGAATGTGTCAGGCTGCTACTTAACATGTCTTGTATTTCCCCAAATTGAAATTTTGATTAAACATAAGTTTTTAGTTAGAAGTCATTTGAGAGGCTTCTGAATGTTGAGTCCATATTTTAAAAAGTACACATGTCTCCTAAGGACCTATAAAGTGGAGACGGGGGTAAATGTGCCAAAAGCTTAAGAAAAGGAAACCCCTTAAGTGAGGGAAGTGTTGCTAATAAGTGAAAAGGTTGCCTTTTATTGAGTGTACACATTTATGTTAACAGTTTTAAGTTTCATTGAAGCAGTATTGCCAAGATTAAAGTTTATAATTAAATCCTCATTTTACAAAGATGTCAGTTAGTTTATTCAGTGGTTTTATGATTTAATTAATGACTAAGACAACTTATTTGAAGCCTGAGTAGTTTTAATAGTAAAGTATAGTTTAGATTACTAACCTGATGTTCCACAGGGATTGCTCGCCTGTGAAAGGGCAATCCCTGTAAGACTTCTTTATGTTCAAACCTGTTCTCTCTCCACATAGTGTGTTTTATGAGTCAGCCGTGTGGTTTCCACACAACTGTTTTAATAGCAGCTGCCTCCCAACCTCCCCTCCACGAAAGACACACGTGCTGTGTCTTTATAGGCTTAGTTCTGTATTTGTGGTGAGACTGGTAAAAGAGAGTAAAAACTCCTACACATGTATCTACAGAGATATACTCCATCTAATGAATACACAGACCACTGCTTGTCACAATATCATGACCAAACAAATCGTAATAAGAATTAAGTAATGGACCAGGGAGATAAAAAGCACACCCTAGAAGACACATACAGATGACTGCCCTTTCTTACTGTCAAGGAAAGCAAAAGGAAAAGAAGTAATGGACCTGATTAATAAGAATTCAGGATGTCAGAGGTAGAAGAGAGTCATGGAAAAAAATGTTATACTCTACTATTTGGTCAAAACTGAACACTTACCAAGAATTATAGACTTCTTTAACAGAGTTTATATTGGGTATACAAAGGCCTCATAATAAAAACTTTTAAGAACAGACATCTCCTCAAAAGTGAACCCTAATGTCCTAATGTAAACTATGAACTTTGGGTGATTATAATGTGTCGATACAACTTCAGCAATTGTAACCAATGTGCTACTGTGGTGGGGGATGGTAATAATGAAGAAGTTGTGCATGTGGGGGATAGGGGGCAAATGGGAAATCTCTGTTCCTTCTTAATTTTGCTGCGAACCAAAAAACTGCTCTAAAAAACAAAGTCTTTAATAGAAAAAAAAAAAAAAAAAAAAAACAGACCTCTGCTAAGTCTATAGTTGGTATTAGGGTACCCTGCACATACAGCAAGAGAGAAAGTGGGGAGCTGCACACATATGGCGGCTCCATAGTTCAGAGTGTGTGTGTGTGTGTGTGTGTGTGTGTGTGTGTGTGTATATATATGTGTGTGTGTGTGTGTGTGTGTGTGTGTGTGTGTGTGTGTGTGTATACAAATACTGGTCTAATTTTCAATAAGCCTCTACCACAGTGGGAAACAGAACTCACAGAATGAGACAATAAAATAATACCAGAGAGTAGTATGTGACTAAATGGCAACACAAAACTGCATGGGGAAAGAGCATGGCCATGTGATATAAAATTTGGAAATGGAAATTCTGATCTCAGTTCTACAGTTGCTAGTCTGCTGACACAAATTCACTTCAATTCTTCGCCTCACCAAAAGATTGAACTACATGATCCCTAACTGTTCTTCTATCTCTAAATTCTGAGTTTAATTTTAAAGATAATCAGAGTAGGACAAGAACAAGTGTGCCCTCAGAGGACATTTAGAGAAAACTAGACTTGGAATGAGCCTTAAAGCAAAAGTTGGTTTAAGAAAGCGTCCAAGGAGGCCAAAGAAGGTATCCAAACATGGAAAAAACACAAAGTAAAAATCAAATACAGTGAATGATGTGGCCAGTCCACTTGCCACATGATAATTCACCTGAGTGGAGTAGAAGAACCGTGTCAGAGGCAGCCTCCGGATGAGACCATGAGGTGTTTTTGAAAATCAGGATGAGAATTTTCACAAGCATCTTTAAAAAGCAATAGGAGAAGGGTGCCTGGGTGGCTCAATTGGTTGAGCATCCAACTTCGGCTCAGGTCATGATCTCACAGTTCGTGAGTTCGAGCCCCACATCAGGCTCTGTGCTGACAGCTCAGAGCCTGGAGCCTGCTTTGGATTCTGTGTCTCCTTCTCTCTGCCCCTTCCCTGCTCATGCTCCGTCTCTCAAAAATGAATAAACATTTTTAAAAAAAATTTTTTTTAAATAATAATAAAAAAAAACAATAGGAGAGTGGCACCTGGGTGGCTCAGTCAGTTGAGCATCTAACTCTTGATTTCAGCTAAAGATCTTAAGTTCATGGGATCCAGTCCTGCATTGGGCTCTGCACTGACAGCATAGAACTTGCTTGAGATCCTTTCTCCCTCTCTCTCTTCCCCTACCCTACTTATCCTCTCTCTGTCTCTGTCTCTCATTCTCAAAATTAATAATCATCAAAAAAACCATGGGAGAGATATAATTAGAGAATAAAAGAGAAAGAATTAAGTGTTCAGGAAGTAACTACAGGAGTGAAATGGAACAGAATTATACAGGGAATCAAAATGATACCTTAATGAACCAGGGCTATTGACAAAAAGACCAGCTGGTCAAATAGTATGTTTTGAATAAAAATATAATTGTGTCAAAGTTGAGATATACTGGTTCTAAGTTGCTCCCAAGGCAAAAAAAATTATATAGAATAAAAATAAAAAGGAAATTTAAGGCTGTTCTCTGTTTGCTGATTTTGTAAATAAAAAGAGGACTCTTTTAATCAGCACACCTCTGCCCCTCCACCTTCCCCCATAGCCTGTGTCCTCACACAAAAGCAGGCACTGGAACAGCCACTGGTATTGCCAATATCAGGAGGAAATAATGCAATAAAATAATTATTTGCATTTTCTAAATGTTTACAATTAATGTACACATTTTGTAACAAAAAACAGAAGTAACTTGAAAAACTATTTAACACTGGGGCACCTAGGTGGCTGAGTTCGTTGGGCATCAGACTCTTGATTTGGGCTCAGGTCTTGATCCCAAGGGAATCAAACCCCACGTCGGGCTCCACATGGAGCATGGAGCCTGCTTAAGATTCTCTCTCTCTCTCTCTCTCTCTCTCTCTCTCTCTCTCTCTCC
>NC_064809.1:105300696-105370604 GCF_023721935.1 Panthera uncia | reverse complement strand
CCCCCCCCCCCCCCGCAACCAGGCCCTCTCCCCTGCTCATGTGTACTCTCTCCCTCTCTCTCTCAAATTAAAAAAAAAAAAAAAAAGAATAACTAACACAGACATCACTTAAAATGTTGAAATATATGAGGCTATAAGCCTGTTGGTAGCCATATTATGGGTGAAATATTTGGTCTTGTAATCAATAGTCTCATTGAAAGATTTTCAGGGGCGCCTGGGTGGCTCAGTCAGTTAAGCATCTGACTTCAGCTCAGGTCATGATCCCACGGTTTGTGGGTTCAAGCCCTGTGTTGGTCAGCTCTGTGCTGACATCTCGGAACTGGGAGCCCTGCTTTGGATTCTGTGTCTCCCTCTCTCTCTGCCTCTCCCCTGCCTGTGCTCTGTTTCTCTCTCAAAAATAAGTAAATGTTAAAACATTTAAAAAAATAAATAAATAGATAAATAAATAATCTTTAAGCTATCTGCAGCTTCAAGTATGAAAGGATCACTTTGTGTGAATTAGGGAAAGGAACAGGAGGAGGTTTTTGCCATTATGCTGTAGAAATTGATAAAGTTGGGCCCACTCAGAGACAGTTCTGAGAAAAATGTCATGTTCGCGCACAGCTTGTGGAAACAAAAAGAAGTCAGTAATACAGGAAATAAAATTAACCTTACGCAGAGGAGCTAAGAGGAGAGGCACTTCCTCAATGTGAAAAATCACTAAGCCAAAATTGGTTAATAGCAGTTGCCTTCTGTAGACAGGAAACAACAATACACTTAAATTAAGTTAACATGCTATTAAGTTAAATATAAGGAGGGGTTCATTTAGTCAATGCATTGTGTCTGAACGCAGGAAAGAAATACAACACATGGGAAAGTTATGCAGTGTTTCACAGTCATATTAAGAGAGGCAAAGTAAGTCAGCTCTGAGATGTGCACCTGTCAAATGTAACATGATGAAATAACAGAGCTCAGATATTTGGATAAGAAATATTGTACCAGCATCCTAAAGAAAAGTGACAAATGGTAAAGAATTAAAAATGAATACTGACGATATTATTGTTTTTAAAACGCTTCCTTCTAAGAAAGTGATAGTTTGTGTTGATATCCTCACTGTAAATAATCTAAGCAATGCAGATAATAAGTTTAATTAAATTTAATAAACCTTTAAACTCTAGACAAACCATACAAATTGCCACTCTCTAGAAATAACCATGTTAGTGGTTAGGTAAACACTTTTATAAATATATATTTTATTAAACATAAAATGTCACCTTTATTGCAGTATAATCAACACAATAAGTTACACTAATTTAAAATACACAATGTGGTGAGTTTGATATATGAAGACACCCATGTCTGATTTTGGGGATAATGGATATATTTATTCCTTTGCTCATTTAATAGACATTTAAAGGTTATTTTTAAGTAAATATTAAATCATTCTTAAAACCCCACAAGGTTGGTATTAACTTTATCTCCATTTAAAAATAAGAAAACTGGGGCACCTGGGTGGCTCAGTCGGTTGAGCGGCCGACTTCGGCTCAGGTCATGATCTCACGGTCCGTGAGTTCGAGCCCCGCGTCGGGCTCTGTGCTGATGGCTCAGAGCCTGGAGCCTGTTTCAGATTCTGTGTCTCCCTCTCTCTCTGCCCCTCCCCCGTTCATGCTCTGTCTCTCTCTGTCTCAAAAATAAATAAACGTTAAAAAAAAAAAAAAAGAAAAGAAAACTAAGGCATAAATGGGTTAAGTAAATGTCCAAGATGAGACAACTAGTGTCCTTCTGAATTTGAACCTAGGCATTCTGGAATATAAATTATACGTTAAACTAGAAGATCTGTATGTACTGATAGAAGTGGTAGATAGAATTCCTTTTGCAAAAAATTAGATCACATGAGAATTCTATTTTAAGTTTAAAACTAGTTTTATTTTACTTGGACTTAAAAAAACAATTGAAAATGAAGGAATGATTGAACTTTAAATACATTTTTCTTCACAACTAAAGATATTATTTCCACAAAAGCCTACAAAAATAAATTCTTATAAACAGTAACAGAATAAAGGGAAATTGTGTCACTAATCTGGTTTATTTAACATCCTTTAAGGCTAGATATTATTTAACTCTAATGGAAAGACCATGCAAGGTATTGGCTGGTCATACTGTCACTATCTGGAAAGGTTTCTTTCTTTGAAACTGAGTTTAGCTGTGAGTAGGAGAGAGGGAGAAGGCTGGGGGCAGGGGGAGAGAAGGAGAGAGCCAGAAAGAGACAGGGAGAGACAAGACTTAGAAAGAAAGAAAGAAAGAAAGAGAGGAGAGAGAGGGAGAGAAGGAGAGAGAGGATGTGACATGGGACACATAAGAAGAAACTCTTAAGGGTAAGTGGTTGAAATCAGAGACAATTTGCCCTCCAAAACTGGAGACGGTTTTGGTCGTCACAACTTGAGCAGTGTTTCTGGCACCTAGTGGGCAGAGGGCAGGATGCTGCTAACATCCCTACACTGTACAGAACAGCCTCCTTCTAACAACAAAGAATTATTTGGCTCCCCAAAGCCAATGCTACTACAGTTGGGTATGTCCTGAGGGAGGTAAAGTCATGAGTGATTCAAAGCTATGGACAGAACCAAAGACAGCAGGGACATTTGGGTAGTCTCGGCAGTAACAGTAAAAGCCAAAGCAGAGGGTAGCTTAGCAGTTGCCCACAATGGCAGACATCTTGTAGGGAACAATAGATACCTAATTTTGAGAAGAAAATAGAGGCTGCCAGAGAAGAACTAATTATCCAACTCCTTGACTCACATTTCAGTTTCTCCCCAAGACCTGCTGGGACATGTTTCTTGCTTTATTACACATGAATCTGAAAAATAAAATTCTCTCACCTACCTTTTACTTTTCTGAAAACTGCAAGAGCCTAAAAGAATCGCCAAGTTTGATGAATTATATATTATAGTCCTATGAGCTTCAGTATTGAGTATACACATAACTTCTAATAAAATAGTTCACCCAAATCACTCATTTATGTCATCAAAATGTATCCAAGTTGTTTCCACATATATTGTTGCTCTCCTGTACACAGTAAATTAATCTTATAGTACTGGCACTGTCTGATCCTGAAACAGGATTTTCAGTAACTACTGAGTTAAAATAACTAAGATTATTTAAAATTAAGACAAAGAAATGCTCAAGTTGTGACGACCAAAACTGTCTCCAGTTTTGGAGGGCAAATTGTCTCTGATTTCAACCACTTACCCTTAAGAGTTTCTTCTTATGTGTCCCATTAAATTACCATCTCTCCTACTATTATTCTAGTATTAGCAAAGGATGAAACAAAGATTCACGCAACAAAACTCTTTACAATTCCAAAAAGAAAGTATTACTGCTGTCTTGATATAAAATACAATGTAATTTCTATTATAAAATTATAACAAAAATCCATACTTTTAATAAGGTCTCATTTTCTGATATTTTTGAAAGCCTGCAATGAAATTTCACAATTTTGTTAGATTAAATGCTTAAGCAATCTCCATTCCCCCTTTGAGTATGTCTTCCATATTTGTTTATGATTATTTATTATGATTTAGTTGTTTCAGATACATCTGAAATTGCAACTTAGCATAGCATTATTGTAACATTTTATTAATATAATGAAGTCCATTATGGGACCGAGTCTCAATTATAATCTACTAATTATTAAATGTACGAACATGAGCAAAGTATATATTTCTATAAATATCAAGATTTTCTATAAAATAGGAATCATTGGGCCTATGCCATAGTTGTTAAAATAAATTGAGATAATGCATGTAAAGCATGTAGCACAGTCATTGACAAATGGTAAGTGCTCATAAATATCAATGATTGCTGCTGGTTCTTGTATTACTGCACCCTCAAAAAAAAATAATTTTTATTTAAAGTTCATTCAGTGCAAGGACAATAGTAACAAAGCCATTTATTTTGGACTACAACCACTTTGCTGCAGCTTTCTAAATCTAGAGCGTATTTTAAATTTGCTGTATCATATACATTGGGTTAAAAAATTTCCAAAATTGAAAATAAGTGAACTGCTTTAAATATCATTTCATTTACCTCATACAAAATGAAAGACTAAACAAGAACCAGTTCTGACCACCATTTCTTTTTCCAGTCTGACAACAGAGAACTCAAGTCATAAAAGTATAATTCTTAATGATAGTGGAAGTCCAACTCATTTCCATATGACAGATAAAGGGGAGAAAGTGGCTGTCTCTACACTGAAAATGTTCACAACAAAGTATTTTTGAAAGTGATTGTTCCCAACACGATGACAAATGAAGAAAGCACTGCCACTGATTACTATATGGAGGCAGAAAGTGAGGACGAAGTGCTGCTAAGAGAAAACTTTCCTTTTTGTTTTAAATGTTTATTTATTTTTGCGACAGAGAGAGACAGAGCATGAATGGGGGAGGGTCAGAGAGAGAGGGAGACACAGAATCTGAAGCACGCTCCAGGCTCTGAGCTGTCAGCACAGAGCGCGACGCAGGGCTCGAACTCACGGAACATGAGATCATGACCTGAGCTGAAGTCGGACGCTTAACCGACTGAGCCACCCAGGCGCCCCAAGAGAAAACTTTCAAAACGTTAATTGTCACCGGCAATCCAACCCACAGGATGAGCGCAGTTTCAAATTCAGAAAACAAGTAAAAATCTAAGTAATATTAGGATGCCAACAGGGAGCACAGACAGAGCTCTAGACATACCCAACAGAAAGGGTGGGTATGGGGGATTGAGGCGAGGCCTGTGTGAATGCACGCCTAATTTGAGAGTTCAAGAATAAAGTTATTAGAGAAAACTTTTCATTATGTTATGACTCCATTCCTTTAGGGTTCATTTTTTGTGACCTATAGAACCACAGAGAATTAAGTAGGTTTTTCTATGGTTTTAGCCACAGGAAAATTGTGGCTTTTCAGATTATTTGGCAAGTTAGAAAGAAAGAAAAGTATTCTGGCTATTATGTTTTTGGACTGTTACTCCAGTATATTACAGCCCGGCCCCCCACCCCGACCCCCTCTATCCCCCTCTCTTCCCCCTCCTTCTTTCCCTTTCCTCCTTTTCCCTCTTTCCCTTCATCCTCCCTCTTACACACACACACATACACATACACACACACACCCTTTTTTTTTTTTTTGGCAAGCACTCAGTTTCTTCTCAGTGGAAGAGAATTGTTCAGTGTGTTTGTAGTAATTGTCAGGCAATCATGTTATTTAAAATATTTCAGAAGATGCTTTCCTGAACAACTTAACAATTTAAGAGAAAAGCCTAATTTCAAGCCTCAGATTAAACTGTTAAAGTTCTAAAAAATTTCAATCAGAAGCAGAAAGAATATAATTCTTCTTCATTTGCAGTAGAGATCTTTTAAGGAAGGTGGATTGGATACATTGATCTCCCTATGTCCTGTAGAATGAGTTAACTTGATATATCAAGTCAGGAACAAGCCCAGCTGCCCATAGCCCCTTTGTATTTCTGTGTGTAATGATACAACATTATCATTGTATGTGATATAAATGTTATTTTCACTATCTAGAGTGCAGGAGGGGAAAGTACGTTGAATATTGCAAAGAGGGGGAAATTATTTTGATGTGTCCTTATATTTAGTACTTGCTTTTAATTTATAGACTATTCAATGATTAATGTAATCATTTTGGGGGCTCTAGTCAACAACTTTTACTGAGCAGTGAATGTGGGGACCTAGTTTGCATTCAGCACTCCACTTGAGAAAATGTAATCATTGTTTATTGCTAGAGGCAAATTTCTGTTACAAAGATGAAAGTGCAGAGCCCAATGCTTTTTGTTTAATTGTTGCTATTAGAACATGAAGAAACACTTTTTTTTTTTTTTAATCTAAATTTGTACCTAAGACTGT
The DNA here is from genome assembly GCF_023721935.1 of Panthera uncia. Lineage (NCBI taxonomy): Eukaryota > Metazoa > Chordata > Mammalia > Carnivora > Felidae > Panthera > Panthera uncia. The sequence continues at coordinate 105,364,729 of NC_064809.1, read as the reverse complement.
AATGGAATGGGAGTGATTCTTATTCTCAGCATGCAATGAGGCACCACTGTAACAATGGTTGAAACAGCAGAGAGGGGAATAGCCCTGGCAGCCAGCATGAAAATTCTCATCAGATCTGGGCCCCACCCAAGTAACTGTGATGAGATGCCTCTGGTCATGTGACACAATTGGCATTATCAATTCAGGATCATTACCAATTTGGGCTCATTTTGAGCCCCTAGTACACAATCCATCATCTCTAGTATTCTATATTCTACTCAGAATTGAGAAAAACAAATAAGAATAGAAAAGTCATACATAAACAGTATGCTGAATTAGTTATTTACAATGTGCAATAATAACATGAAATCTTTCCAGTTGAAAAAAATGGTGGCTTAGGGAAGATGAATTTGATTTTGGTCTGCTCAGAAAAATGAGTCATTCAGACATAAAAGAGGGGAGAAACACATTCAATTCACCGAAAAGAACTTAATTCATGCATTCATTCCCAAATATTTTTTTGAGCAGTTGCCAGAAAGCAAGGACTATTCTTGGTACAGGGTATACAACAATATGAAGTCCCTGTCCCCAAGGATCTTAATTCTAGTGGTGGAAAACAAACAACAAATTAATGAACAAAAATATAACATGTTAGTTGGTAAGAAGTGCCATGAAGTGACAAGAAGTAAAATAAAACAGTAAGGAAGTAAAGACTGCCATAGAGATGAATGCTATTTTAGACAAGTGTGGCTAAGGAAGGCTTCTCTAATAAGGTAACATCTGAGAAGATTCCTGGAATGAGAACAGTCTGTGTGCAGACAATATATATGTGAGAAATGCATTCAAGAAAGAGAGTAGGATAAGTGTGCAAAGACCCAGAGGGGGGAACATGTTTAGGCATGTTTGAAGAACAGATTGAACAAAATCATGAAAAAGATTGTATAAGCTTAGTCTGGCTGAAGAGTGGTCAAGAGTAGACTGGAAGTAAGATTGGTAAAGATTGGTTGATGTAGACAACCAATCAACTTGAAATGGAGAGCCTAAACATGATCCTAGTAAAATGGACCAGGTAAGAGAAGATGAGGGCCTGAAGTCGGACAGTGGCCATGGAATGGAGGAATTTAGGGGGTAGAATTAGAAGGACGTCATGAATTCAATTTACAGAATAAAGGAGAAGAAAGATCCAAAGAGGTTCTAAAATGTTTATCTTCTACAACTCGGTGAATGAGGCTATTTACAAAAGTGTTAGTCATTAGAAGAGGGTGATATGTGAACAGAAATAATGAACTGCCTTGCATGCAGTGAATTTGAGCAGGGCCTAAGGACATCGAGAGAGCTAGTCATTAGGCAACAGAATGCCTACAAGTAAAAAGAATAAAAGATTGAATGCTTATTTTTTTTTAATTTTTTAATGTTTCATTTATTTTGAAAGAGAGAGAGAGAATGATCAGGGGAGGGTCAGAGAGAGAGAGGAAAACACAGAATCCAAAGCAGGCTCCAGTCTCCAAACTGTCAGCACAGAGCCCCACACAGGGCTCCAACCCACGAACTGGGAGATCATGACCTGAGCTGATGTCAGATGCTTAACTGACTGAGCCACCCAGGTGCCCCATGCTTATTTTTTTAAATAATTTTTTTAATGTTTGTTTATTTTTGAGAGAGAGAAGACAGAGTACAAGCGGGGCAGGGGCCGAGAGGGAGACATAGAATCTGAAGCAGGTTCCAGGCTCTAAGCTGTCAACACAGGCCCTGATGCGGGGCTCGAACTCATGAACAGCAAGATCATGACCTGAGCCAAAATTGGATGCTCAACCAACTGAGCCACCCAGGCACCCCAAAATGCTTATTTTTAATAATCAGGACAAAAGATATAAACACATGTGAAGAAACAGAAATGACTAATAAACAAACAAAAGTTTCATACTCTTCATGTATTCTCAGTCACAGCTGGCCCTAAAGAGGATGAAGGGCTGGGATGAAGTCACCGTGTTGTCACCCCACATTCTTAGTTCATGCTGAATATAGACCTTACCTCTCTCTGCCACTTGAATTTCCATCTCTCCAAGATACACATGTTGATATACAGCTATTTAGTATTTCCCCAGTATTCTAATATTTGCCTCTCCATCTACAACAAATAAAGAGATTCTTCTATCAGGATCCACCCCTCCTTAGGGAGCAGACAAGATAGGATTATAAATGTTTATACTTTAAATATTTTATTCTCCCTGGAAGCAAAGCAATATCAGAAGATGGTATAGAAACAGTATCTTTGAAGAAAACAGAAGACAAATGAGCTATATTTTAAGTCCTGCTTTTAGATTCATCTTATATCAAGAATTATTAGATTATTTTCCTTTTGGACTATTTGCCATTAAATATGCAACTGGTGCCTGAACTTCTCTTTTAAATTAGGTTCTTGGAAACTGAATAAATGCAAATAATAAGTTACAGTGAAAGCACTTTGATTTTGGATCTTTGGTGAGGTTTACTTTGAATAGATTGGAATGCCACAGAAGAGGTCAGAGAAATAGATAATGACTTTATAAAGCAGTTATGTACTTTAAAATAGCATGCATGAAAATCATTGGTGTAAATGAAAAGTAGAGAGCAACGATTTTGCATTCTTTCCGGAAATAAATTATGATTAAATCCCTTTGCCTGATTTTGCTCAATACACTTGCTGGGTCACTGTACTAAAGGTGCCATTGTGCCACTAGGATTGTTAAAAATGCATTGAAGTCATTTTTCCTACAGGTTCTCCTATGTCAAGTTTGCTGCCATTTTCTATGAATAATTTATCTTGTTATTTCTTTAAAAATAAATTTGACTGCTTTAGGACAGAAAACAATATGCAGGCTAAGGTATTAGCAACAACATTGTTTTAACTTCACATTCTCCATATATGAGTTAAGATAAAGGTCATATCTGAGAATTGTAAGAGCAAAGCTACCATCAAGAAAGGCCTGAAAGGGGCACCTTGGTGGCTCAGTCAGTTAAGCATCTGACTTCAGCTCAGGTCATGATCTCACGGTCTGTGGGTTCGAGCCTCGTGTGGGGTCTGTGCTGACAGCTCAGTCTGGAGACTGCTTCAGATTCTGTGTTACTTCTCTCTCTGTCCCTCCCTGGCCTGTGCTCTGTCTCTCTCAGAAATAAATAAATAAACATTTTTTTTAATCTTAAAAATCTGTAGGGTGAGATCTCAACACGTGCAGCATGATAATCTCTCCTTCCCACTTGGCTTTATTAACAGGGTCACCTGTTTTATGTAAATTTGTCCAGTACAATGCTTGTTATATAGCAGTTGCTGAATAAATGTCAAGCGAACATACTAACTCATATGAAGTATTAAATATATAAAATATTAACATATTAATATCTATATTAACATAGATATTAATCATGATATAGAGATATAAATATAATTTTAGTTACTCCCTGTTACCAACCAACAACTTTCTTATTTTCTGAATCTTCACTCTATCGACTTGAATTCAATCTAGAGTTTTTATACAGGGAATTTTGCAGAGGAATTTAGCCAACATCCTGCTATATACATCATGGTTTCCCTACAGGGTCCACAAAATTTTCCTCACCCAAATTAGAGTGATCTCAGTTGAAGATACCAAAACATTTGTGTCCATTCTTTATTGCACTTGTTGAGTGTTTTCCCTTGTTTATATCCCCCATTTCCCTCCTTGTACCTTTCCTCAATGCTTTCTCTGTTAAAACAAGGTTGAATGTAAAGCAGGTCTGCTGAATTTAATTAACGCAAAGGAAATGGTTATCCCAGCAAGAGAAACAAAGTAAAAGCTTTCAGAAATCCCTCCAGTAGTGAATGAGACTTTTCATTTCAAGGTGTAGAAGCTAGGAATCATGAAGGAGGAAAGCAATCCATGCATAGATAAATTACTTGAAGACAATTTTTAAATATTGGATTACTTAAATAAAATTTTTAAAATATATTTATAGCTCCAATGATAGAATTCTTTCATTTTTTTAATTCTAATTAAAAACTATATAGCAAAAGCTGAAATTTCTGGAATGATTAGGATTTGGATACATTGAATAATTGAATTATAATATCATACAATCAGAAGATAACTTTATATTAAATCTTCAGTAACAAATTTATATATTATTGTTAATTCAGAAAGCATTTTGTGGGCTTTCAAGTGTAAAGGTCATATATGCACATAATGTCAGATGTTACATTTCTGTACTTGAACTTCCACTTACCTCAAAACTTTTATTTTATAGACTCAAAGTGCCCTGAGAATTAACAAAATCAAAAAATCAGTGAAACGCAAAAGTTATATTCAGAAGAGAGTTATGATCAGGAGATTAAATAAATAGAATTAGTATTCCCCAAGATAGTTCGAAGTTTATGATTATATATGCCGTGAAGGCAACATCATAACGCGGCAAGGTCAAAGGATTTTCAGGGAAGTCTGGATCTTTATCACATTAAAATTTTTTGAATAAATAGCCTAACATTTTTTGAATATTGGTTTCAATTATCAGTGTGCTTTTATGGCCTATTTTATTTCTAAACTATGAGGCAGTTTAGAAAAAAATCTATGTAATAAGTGAGAGCACTTTTCTCCTAATTTTCTTAGTTTGAATGTTTTCCAACCTATAAAAGTTGAAAGAACTCCCACATGACTTTAATCTAGATTTGCCCTTTGTTAACAACTGTTTCACAGATAGATATAAATGTAGGGAAGATAGAAGTATAAATATGGACACAGATATAGACATAGATACAGATAGTTTTGTCGTTTTTCTGGAAAAACCTGAGAATAAATTGCAGACACAGACAGACTTTACCCTTAATTACTTAAGCACCACAATACTTTAGCCTTATCTCCTAAGAACCAGGACATTGTCCTATATAACCACAGAACACATTTTCATTATCACACCCAAAAAATTTAACACTAATGCAATAGTGACAATCTTGCATAAAAAATCTCCCCAGGTAGCCTAACAATGTAGTTTACAGCTCTTTTTCTCCTCCGATCAATGATTGGGTGAAAAATTAAATATTATATTTAGTTGTCTCTTTAGCTCATTTCATCTAGAACAGCTCTTATTTTATATTTTATGGCATTCATATTTTTAGAGTCTAGGCCAGTTGTATTATGGAATACTTTGTAGATGGGTCTACTTGTTTTTTTCATGATTCAATTCAGGTTAAATATTTATGTCAACAAAACTATTTTTAGGGAGTTTTTCCTACTGCATCATCTCAGGAGGCATATAATTTAGGTTTGATGATGTTATTGATGATGTTAAACTTGATCACTTGGTAAAGGTGATGTCTGCTAGGTTTCTCCATTCTCAAGGTACTTTTTTTCCCTTTTCCCTCTGTAATTCATATGTTATCAGTGGTAATACTTTCTGACTATGTTACCCAAACAACTCTAAAACACAGGGTTTTACTACATATTAATGACCTTTGCCTGAATCTGTTCTTAAGTTGATAGTTACAAACTGGGAACTTTATAATTCTATCATTCCATCTAATTTATTAGATTATATTTTATAGTATTAGGTTATTATTATTATTACTACTAGATTATATACTAATGTAATTCATTAGTTTCCTTATTCTTTGTTTTTCAAACTGTCCTACATTTGGACGATGAGAGTCTACCAGAATGGAACCTCTATCTTTTGCAAAGGACCCATTAATCTTTAATCTTCTTTAGTTTCTGGCACAAAATTATATTTCAGGTTCAGTTTATCCCTTTCCTGCTCCAAAACTGAAACGAAATCATTAATTACTTCATGCTTCTCTGGTTCCTTTGAATGAACATCGTTTTTAGAAACCAAGATCAAGGGATGGAATTCAGGGGTTGCAGAGCAGGAGGTGATCACTGCTACTTCGATTTCATTGGTTTTACATCCTTCTGTGGCTAGAACTTGATAGCTGGAGGTTATATATATAAATATATATTTATATATATATATATATATATATAAAACCTCGTGTATTTATATATATCTATCTCTATAGATATAGATATACATATACATATACATATAGATTTAGATATACATATAGATACAGATATAGTTATTGATATAGATTCACACATACAGTAAAACCTTGGATTATGAGTAACTTGTTCTGCAAGTATTCCGCAAGATGAGCAAACATTTCTAATAAATTTTACCTTGATAAACAAGTGATGTCTTGCAATACAAATAGTACATGCCACCAAATGTCACATGATCACAACTGAGCCAATGGTTCTCTCTCTCTTGCTCTGGGATTGTGGGTGATTGTCTCCCATGCTCAGATTCTTGGTCTCAGGCTGTGGTGTCTGGCAGAAATCAGTGACTTTTCAGAATGTTGGCAGGTGCCCACAACTGGCACTTAGTGTATTTCTTTGTCACTATGAACAGTCCTTTACTTTTCCATAGGAGGGTAAGCTTAGGAATGCTTTGCTTCATTCTAGGTCAGGCCGCCTGCAGATATAGACCCTTTCCTCTGCTGCCTTATTGCCAGTTCCATTAAATACAGTACATGACAGGAGTTTATTAATACTGTACTATAGTCAACATCCATGACAGCATATACAAGGGTCTCCATGCAGAAAAAGTTTCAAAAGAAAGGTGCCAGGAAGATGATTATGGTGAAAGTTAGGAAGAGAATCATCCAGAAGTATGAACAAGATATGTGAGTAGCCAAAATTGCAAGATTTTATAAAAAGTCTGTATCGACCATTTGCGCAATATTAAAGAAGAAAGAAGGGGCATAGATGCAGCAAAAGGAGTCACACGAATATCAAACCAATGGCCACGTGTTCTGGAAGATATAGAAATGTTGCTTCTGGTTTGGATAAACGAGAAGCAACCAGCAGGTGATACTGTGACTGAGAGCTTTATTTGCGAGAAAGCAAAGGCCTTGTACACTGACATCGCAAGTAAACTGCCAGGTACGTCAACAGAAAACAAAGGCTTCCAGGCAAGCAGGGGATGGTTTGCTAACTTTAAGAGGAGAAGTGGCATTCACAGTGTTGTGAGGTATGGAGACGCTGCGAATTCGGATGCTAAGGCAGCTAAGGCATTCACTACCGAGTTCCGAAAGCTCGTGGTTTCCAAGTGTTACCTGTCAGAGCAAGTTTTTAACATCAATGAGATGGGGCTTTTTTGGGAAAAGATGCCAAAGAAGAAAAGATGCCATTACAGAAGAAGGGAATGCAATGCCCAACTGCAAGCCTGTGAAAGATCTCTCACCCTCTTGTTTTGTGCTAATGCAAGTGGGGATTTCAAGTGAAGCCCCAGCTTGTGTATCATTCCAAGAATCCGTGAGCCTTCAAGAAATGCAAGGTGCAGAAGAGCCAGTTAAGCGTCATGTGGAGGTCCAAGAGCAAGACTTGGGTCACTCATATCTTGTTCGTTGAGTGGATCAAAGAGGTCTTTGGTCCTGCAGTGAAGAAATACCTCTTAGAAAAGAATCTGCCACTCAAAGCCTTGCTGGTTATGGATAATGCTCCTGCTCCTGCTCCAGGCCTTGAGGATGACTTACTGGAGGAATTCGAGTTCATTAAGGTCAAGTTCCTTCCTCCCAACCCCACTCCAATCCTCCAGCCCATGGATCAGCAGGTCATTTTGAACTTTAAAGAGCTTTACACCAAATCACTATTTCAGCGATGCTTTGAGGTGACCAAAGGAACAAACCTTACCCTCTGAGAGTTTTGGAAAAATCATTTCCACAATGTGAACTGCCTCAAGGTCTGCAATAAAGCCTGGAAAGGGGTCACCAAAAGAACCCTCAATTCTGCTTGGAAAAAACTTTGGTCTGATTGCATTCTTGGACATGACTTAGAGGGGCTTGCTCATGAACAGGCGCCACCAGTTGTCCATGAAATTGTGTACCTGGGGAAGACCATGGGACTGGAGGTGAATGAGGACAACATTCTAGAGCTGGTGGAGGAGCATGGCCCGGAGCTGACCACCGACAAACTGATGGATCTGCATCATGAGCAACAGCCAGAGGTTGTGGAGGAGATCTTGTCTGCAGAGGAGGAGGAAAAAAAAGGCAAAGGAATCCCTCACTTCAAATGAGATTAGGGAGATGTGTGAAATACGGGAAACAATGCAAAATTTTGTTAAAAGGCACCACCCGAATAAGGCTGTAGCAGTGTGAGCGATGAATCTGTTTAATGACAATGCAATGTCACATTTCCACAAAATTCTCAAAAGGAGGCAAAAGCAAATGTCATTGGATAGGGTTCTTGTTTAAGTTGTGCAAAAAGAAAAAGACTCCATTGAGCAAATAGATAGCAGTGATTCTGTTAGTGATAGTGAAAGTCTGAAAGTTGTCCTACACAATAACCCTCCTCTCTCTTGTCTCCCTCTCATAAACCAAGGTTTTCAAAGGTTAAGTTCAGGTTAATTTGTTTACTTTTCTTTATATTTTGTATTTTCCTTATTACTTTGTATTATATTGCAGTACTGTAATCATTTTTATATGAATATTTTTGGATTGTGGAACGAATCATCTGAGTTTCCATTATTCTTACAGGGAAATTCACTTTGATATACAAGTGCTTTGGATTACAAGCATGTTTCCAGAACAGATTATGTTTGCAAACCAAGGTTTTACTTGTGTGCCTGTATATATATATATATATATATATATACATACACACTTATGGTTATATATATATATATATATATATATATATATATATATATATATTTACATGAGCTCATATTTGATAGCTCCAATTAAAATCTATCATCAGATATCTTACTCAAACTTTCCCCACTCCAAATTTGTATCTCAATTTTCTCACAGTGGAAATACTAGTTCACAACCGCACCTATATATTTACGCATTTGCTTTATCCTGAAAGTCACCAGAAATTGCTTAAGAGTCCCTATGCCAATGCCACTACGAGGAACAACCTTTCTAAAGTTCAAAATTTCCTTGAAGTTGTGGGTGTATAATCAAAGTATTGTTCAAAATATAGTTTAATTATCTATTTTCTTCTGACTGGTTGTCAATTTGATATCATGTTAAGTTTGCCAATTTTTAATTTTAAGGTTTTCTTTATCCCTTTATACTACTTTTCGTAACATGGAAAATGTTTGTATAGCTCAAAATCAAAGCTTTATAAAAGGGTATATTCAAAGGAGTATTAACCTCTTCCCCTTTCCCTTCCACTCTTCTCTTGGCAAATACTTCATTCATTTCTTGTTTATCCTACCTCGAGTTCCTTTTTGTGATAATAACAGCCAGGATTAGTTATGTCATGCTTGGTAAATTACACGTTTATTTGTTTTAATTTGTAAAAGAGACCCATCTTATTTTTAAAAATGATATTAAATCTATGTAATGAAATAAATATACTTGTATTGCCTTGCTTAGAGAACAAAAGTAAATTAAAGTGAAAAAATAAGAATTATAAAATTTGAATCTTAATACAATATTTTACATATGTTCCATATGCTCATTTTCACAACCAAAGCAAACTTTTTTGGGCACTCTCCTATTTTTTTGATAAAATATTGTGGAATTCCTGAAGCAACTTTAATGAACCCAATTTGAAAACCAATAGTCTAAGCAAACATTTTGACTCATAAGTAGCTTCTTTATATTTACTATTATATTGCTATAACTTTTCAATTTTAAAGTTCCTTAAATTTTAACAAGTAGTAAGTTCACCCAGATAAGAAGTTTCCTCAGGACAGAAATAAGGTTTATATAATTTCTCTGGTTTCTCACTGGGCCTGATATAATTATGCATATGCAGAAAATGTTTTTTAATGATATTTGAAAAGTGAATAAGTGAATTAATGAGTTTCCAGGAAGTAGTCTGTCAAAGGCATAATTTACATTAATAAATTAATGAATTATATGTATGTGCATATGTAATTACCGCATCTCATATTTTAAAATTGACTAATTACATACATTATAATTAATGTCACTATTCAGAGTCCTTGGAAGATTTTGTGAGGTAATTTACTGAACTGACATTTATTTGAATTATCCAGTTGCCTGACTTACTGGTTTGGTCAGTAATTTTGATACCCAGTAGACATAACCTTATACAAATACACTCCGAAATTTGTGTGAGTTTTCAAAATACTAGTAATTAATTTCAGAATTAAACTCCTTTAGAACGTAGAAAAAAGTATTTTCATTAAAATAATTGTACATTGTTATCCACAAGATGGTGCTGTTTTCCCACCAGCAAGCCTATAAATAGTCCTATGGGATATATATATACAGCCATAAAATACAGCATATAGGACAGAGGGGAGAAAATAGTTTCCTATTTGAAATGAAATCACATAAATCCCTGTAAAACTTCTTAATATCTGCTTTCTTCAGAAATTCTTAGTAGAGCGTGAGTCTATTTCCTAAGGCGTCACCTTTATATATCCGGAGAGCTACTCGTTGTTTCACATAAAAGTGTAAGTTATGCCAAACTCGATGTGTCCAAAACTGAATGCTTGATCTTGATCATAGCCCTCACTCAAACCTGTTTTACCAAACAACTTGATCTTGTTTCTGGAGTCAAAACCCTTGGAATATTCGCTCCTCTGTTTTTCTGTTCCTCTCCCCTCACCCCACCCCAACCCACCCCACATTCAATCCGTGAAGAAATCCTGTTGACTCTAATTTCAGCGTGTTTCCAAAATCTAGTCACTTACCATCCCTCCGGCTATTAGCCTATTCTGAGCAACCATCACCTCACAATTGATCTTGCTTCAGTCCTTACTTCCCCACAATATTTTCTTGACCTGCAGCTTATGATTCTTTTAATCACTACTTAGATCATGCCACTGTCCTGCTCAAAACCTGCAAAGGCTCCTCATTTCACTCAAGAGTAAAAGTCAGAATTCCAGTTCCCCGATACCCCTTGGGTCTCAACTCCTACCATTCTCTCCCTTTATTACTCGACCCCGGTCTCACTGGCTTCATGGCTTTTCTGTGAACACAGGAGACATATACCAGTCACACACCTCTGCTCTAGTTCATCTCTTTACCTGGAATGCTGTTTTGCAGGTTATTACTTAGCTATTGCTACATTTTCAAGTTTTTCCTCAAACGGCACCTTCTCTAAGAGACCTAATCTGTCCTATCCATTTTTCATTACTTTCCTACTAGGTATTTTCCAGCTTACCATACAGATACTTACTTATAATTGTTAACAACTGTTTCACACCATGAGGGCAGAGGTCTTGTTTAACTGATTTGAACCCAAGGTCTAGAATAGTGGTATTAGTAGGTGCTCAATAAATATTTGAATGAATTAGTTATACCCTTAGCATTAATAATTGGTGTTTGATCAAAACTAACTTGATTTGCTGTTCACGGAGGATTTCTAATAGAAATACAAATAATACGAAGTAAGATGTCAACCATATTGTATAATTGGTATCAATCTGAATTCAAAAGATATTTACTTACAACCCATAATATAAAACATATTGTCAATAAATGACAAAGCAGTAAGCAAAATAAGCATGTCTTTATCTTTAAATAGGCATCTCTAAAGTTTGCCAAAGCTCACTTAACATTACATACTTGTAATTTGATATAACACTTCCTTCTATGAAGAAGGAATTAGGGTAATGCAGTGAGCCAAACCAGTTTTCCTAGAATGTGTATTTCTAGAACATAAATGTATCTGTCGCATATACACTTTTATCTTTGATATCAGTTTGAGGGTTTACGTGAGAATGTTCTCATACGGTTTTTATGCCTAGTCTGTGCATGTGCAATTGTGGCGGAATCAGATGTGGGTAAAAGAGTCAAGTTTGTCTGATTCAGAAAGGCATCCCTGTGAGAAGCTGATCCAGGATATGCAGATTTCTAACACTGACACCAAAACGGGGTCAGGGATTCCAAACCAAAACAACTTCTGGTCACACTCATTTCTGTCACAGTCTTTTAGTTATGATTTGAAGTAAAACTATATGTTCCACTAGTTTGCCTACTTTTCTTACTTTTACTAACTACTTTGGCTAAAAACATGTGTTATTAGTAGGTTATTTGACTAAATTGAAAAATAAGTACTTAGTAAGCTCTAAATTTAGTTAAAATGTCAAAACTGATTAGGTTTTGCTATGTTATGCTACCATTTGCAAGGCTCTTTATGAAAAAACATGTTCCCATTTCTGCAATAGTCACTTAGGTTCCCACAGCACGGAACTTTGCTTGTAACACTGTCCGTCCATCTCCATAATCGTGGTCCCTGCCTTCACTATAAATCATTACCATGCTCTATTTCAAATATTTTCAAAAGCAGAGTGATTGAGTGATTTTATCAAGGCTTATTAGTTCATAATTTTTGTATATATTGGTTATTTGCATATTTAACCCGTGAAAGTTCTTTAAAGTATACAATCCTTAAAAAAAAAACACTAATGCCTGTTATATTTCTGATACTTAATAATCTATGCCATAAGTTTAGAAATTTCAAGCTTCAAATTTATTGTTCAAAAGAGAGAGAGGATGGAAAGATGGAAGTATTGAAGAAACTTAAATTTAGTCGTGTTACTGACAGGTGATTGTTGCGGCTCAGTTAATAAAGTTTATTCATGGTACTTTTCCTTTTATTTATTTTTTACTTTTTTAATATAAACAGCTTCAGTTTTTTGTTGTTTTTAATATAATTTATTGTCATATTGGCTAAAATACAGTGTATACAGTGTGCTCTCGGTTTTGGGGGTAGATTCACATGATTAATCACTTACATACAACACCCCATGCTCATCCCAACAAGATGGCACTTTTCCTTTTAGATGGCATTATCTGATCAAGTCCTTTTGCTTTATAAGAATGAGCTCTCTACTTACCTATTTATTATTGCATATGTAATCCCTCATTCTAACACCTGAAATGAAATTTTCCTAGTATAAAAATTTTATTGGTTCTTACCACATCTACTTTTCCCTGTCTTTCCTTTGCATAAAAGAAGAATTTCAAGACCTTGCATTTATGCAGGGCTATGTGACAAGTACTAGCCAAATGGGGTAAGCAGAAGTGGCACTTGTCATTTCCAGTCCAGCCCTTCTAAGAAGGTCTGTGAGTTCCCCATGCCCTCTCTCTTTTCCTGTTGCAGTGACCTTGGAAGCCACGGTCTGAGACGGTATGTCCCAACACAGCGGAACTTCAGTGAGCTCGGATCCCTGAGTAACTTTCTGGAGCAAAGACGCACTGATCTCACTAGACATATGCTAACATTTGGGTGACAGATTTTAGTGTGGCATATCTAGTCAACACTGAATAATTAAACCAGTAAAGCATTCCCTGGCTATTAATACCTTTCAAATACTATATTATTCCAAAAAATGCTAGTGCAATAGTTCCACTTGAAGGAGGCATCTTAGTGTTAATTATTCAATGACCAAAGGCACAGTACCTCCTATTTGTCAAGTAATGTGACAGAATTGGAAGAACAAACAGGCATAGTGTCTATTATAACCAAGTTTAGAATCTCTGGGGGAGACAACTGTTATTTTGTTGCTGTTGTTGTTGTTGTTGTTGTTGTTGATCAAACTATTCATGACATGTCCTGGAGGAAGAGACTGAGGGCAGTGAAGGGGTATGACCTACTCTGGGAATTTAGAGAGGACTGCAAAGGGATATCTGAGTAAGAGCTGATACTCGATGTTTGAAACTGGGATCAAGAGCAATTATGGAGGACTTAACCTTTGCAAAGATGGCCATCTTCCTAAAGAAATATATCTGAAATGACATCACTGTCTGGATCATAAGAACACAGATAAATTTGTAAGCAACATTTTAATTGCCAACAACTTGTTCCAGGGAATGAGTACTCAATTAACATTTTTGTTAAGAGAGGGGGGAGCTTATTTTCATGCTTGTAAATAGAGGTTGAAAGTTGGAAACAAGCATGAGCACAGAAAATTAATTCTCTTTCACTAAGGAAAAAAAAAATCAAGAAACTGCACATTTGGCAGAAAAATTCTAAACAGCGTACAAGTGCCAATATCAGAAGAACAATCTTTACACTATGTAGAAAATTGTTAGTTAATCCTTCTCCAAAAATTTAATTTTATAAAATGAAAGCCAGTTCTATGTTTTAGCTATAGTAAATGAGTACATACATAGTTCCCTCAGACTGCTGGAAAATGTAAGCAAGATTTCAAACTATTTCAAACAGATTTAAACTGCAATCTTCCTAATATACTACTTAATCTCTTACATTTATAGAGTTATTTATGCTTTCTAAAGCATTTTATATACATTGTCTCATTTGATGCTCATAGATGAAATATACGTAGATATATAACTATATGTAAAAATGTAAAACCTGTGACAATTCCACAGCCCTCAAAATTAAATATAAGTTGAAAATAAACCCAGTCTGTCTGGGGCCAGAGTAACTTAAAAGGAAATCAGATTTAGGATAGTATTAAGTGGCAAAAGAATGAACAAAGCAAAGAAATAAGAATTGGAAAGAGTCTTTACAGATCATCTAGTTCAAACCCCCCTATTAAAATAATGATCATAATAACCTCATGTAGTTTATAAGGAATTTTTTAACATGCATGAGACTTTTAGAGTATAGGTCATAAGTGCTACATTGACATAAGACAATTCTTTTTGGGGGGCTGCATTGTACCAGCAAATGATTCTTTATAACAAGTCTTTCTCCTCTTTGTCCATAAACTGTCATCTAAATGCACTGAAACCTATAAGCCCTTAATTAAAAACAGGACAATACAATGGTATTTTATTTTTTTATTTTAAGTAATCTCTGTACTCCACAACAGTATTTTAAATTTAGGATCAGATTGTTATCTCACCATCAAGTTTTACTGAGATTTCACTGCAAATATTCTCCCAAAACTGATCACTTTATTTCCACCCTTGATCTCTTCATTTCTATTTCCAACACAGCGGTTGGAATAATACTGATAAAACATTATTCAGGTCATTCAAGTTCATACAAGTGGTGTGGCCTCACCATATCCCTGATGTTCACTGCTCTCTTTCCCACTCATTCCTCTCTAGCCTTGGGGACCTCACTACTATTCCCCTACAGTGCCTTAAGGACAGAGTTGGCTGCATACGTTGTGGAACCCAGTGCAAAATAAAAATGTAGATCTCCGTGTTCAAAATGTATTAAGAATTTCAAGATGGCATATGTCTTATACAACAGCACAGATTGTACGCCCATGAAGCCGACCCTGATTAACGAGTTTAAATTTACCACGTCTTCTGCCAGGACACCCTTCCTCCAGACACCTGTGTGTTCGAGTCTTCCCTATATCCCTTTTTTCTTCCATCCTTATTCCCTAAACCTTCAGTCTTTTCTTTAAACATCACATTCTCAAGCCTTGCTGCCCACCTTATTTAATCTTATAATCCTCTCTCTCTCTCTCTCTCTCTCTCCATCTCTCTCTCTCTCTCACACACACACACACACACACACACACACGACACCCATTGTCTACATTATTTTTGTCCATATCTATATAACACATGATATATTTTACTTATTCAACCAGTTTAATTTCTGCCTTCCCTCATCAGAATGCAACTTTTAAGAGAGAAGTTTGGTTTTTTTATTTTAAAAAAATTTAATGTTTTTATTTTATTTTTGAGCGAGACAGAGAGAGAGAGAGTGCATGGGGAAGGGGCAGAGAGAGAGGGAGACACAGAATGTAAAGAGGGCTCTAGGCTCTTCAGCACAGAGCCCAACACGGGGCTCAAACTCACAAACCACAAGGTCATGACCTGAGCTGAAGTTGGACGATTAACCAACTAAGCCACCCAGGTGTCCCTGTTATTTATTTATTTATTTTTCAATACTGTATCCTCTGCATTCAGAACAGTGACAGGTACTCAATAAACATGCTGAAGGAATAAATGAATCAATGAATGAATGAGAATTACAATTAGGCTTTAGCAATAAAATGCTATAGAGTTGTGCATGGATAAACCACAGGCTAAACCCCAGTCCCTTTCACGTGGGAAGATTCTATTGAATTACTTTACAACAATCTGAGGTAGCCCAACATGTGATTCAATACAGGTCATTAACTAAAATTTGCTGGTAGAATTGTGGGCCTAAAGAGTTGAATCAGAAATTCTCAGGTACAGTGTGATTACTAGAATACCACCTCTGTCCTCCATTCCTCTAATAGCAGAACATGCCCTCCTCCTGCGGCCTCCACCCCACTCTGAAGGCCTAGTACATGAGATCTAAAACCCTTAGTATTACCCTTTCTATGGATCTTCTTCTTCCATACCTTCAGGTAAGTTTGGAGGGTAGACAACATGAAGTAAAGTAACTATTTTTCTTTTATTCATTTTTGGTAAGTCTGATTTCTGTCTCTAAACATCCACTTAGATACAGAAACTACTCTCTATACTAACTTAAGAATTAGAAATTTAGGTTTAACCAGACTATTGCAAGTGTCATATATAGTTTCAAATTCAAGTACAGTGACTCAAACCCAGTTCTTTTCCATACATTAAGAGTGCATGGATATAGTTGTCTAGCTTCTCCCTGAAGTATTTCACTAACTGAAAATCATCCGGACACAGCTTTTTATGTACACTAAATGGAACTTAGTCTCTCTATAACTTGTGTTAACTCTAGATCAGCCCCTGGACCACATATTAAGTAGCATTACAAATCTCTGGAGACAAATGTCTTCCTGGAGTCTGATTAATCTTCTTTTATTTTCCAACTAAATATGAGTAAAGATTATCATTTGAGTTCAGAGATGATTAGAAGGCTGTGCAGAGGAGGAACGTGTGCCATAATGCTCTGAGAGAATGAGTAAGAAAGAAAATATATGAACCAAATAATGGAATGGTTTATCAGTGTTAAGTGAATAGCATATCTGAGATTTGTGGTTATGGACAAGTGAAAAGACAGCACCAATGTCCCTGAGTGTATTTGCGTCATGAAAGAGTGTGTGTGTGTGTGTGTGTGTGTGTTGCAGTGCATGTGAATTATGGTTGTTTTTTCTCTACTCTTACAATGGTATTCCATTGTAAGCAATGGAATCAGGCTGGAGTTGGAGAGAAGAAACCACAGAATATAAAGTGTGAAAGAAATAAGGGTATGATGGGTTGATACAATGAAAAAGTAATGAGAACAATTGGAAACCTCACTGAAAGAATATTTAGATTGGGGGTGCTAAAATATATTTAATAAAAAAAAATAGCACATTGATCAGAGAAAAGGACACTTGAAATCATATCAGAGTTTACAATATTGGTGATAACTAGCTGAGACATGCCTTCAGGTTTTCACAAATTAAGCTGTCATAAGTTAATATCCTGTATGCAGTTTTTCTATCAACAACAAATTCAGGCATTTGCAACATCTATCCATCTATACAGCTTTCTATATCTTATGTGTAAACATGTCAGAAGAGAATGTTATCAAAGGATAAAACTAGTATGTATTTTATAAGAATTCTTCTGAAATAGTATGTCTATCAAGAAAAGAAAATGATCTTAGTTTCACATAATTTTGTTGACAGACAATTCTCCTCAGGTCTCTTGCATTTCTTTATATCTTGAGAGAGAGGCATTAACTTCCTCTTGTTCCAGACAATATTTTCAAGAATGTTCTGAGAGCAAATAGCTTTGGAAGACAGCAATAGTGTCTCAAGAGCAAAGGGCAGGTATGTCTATTGCCCTGACTAAAAGATTCTGGTTCCCTAAACTTGGAATTTCCTTCCTATAAGACTGTATTTTAGGCATTATCTGGCCCTCATCATCACCCAACGCAAAGCGATTTGATACAAAACAAGTTGACGCTCACATCGTTTGTTCTTCCATGAATAATAATTTTCCTGGTCTCTAACCCAAGAGTTTTGTATCTCCTGCCAACATCTATGCCACTGAGGCAGTCTAACCTGAAGTTAGACTTTAGGTTAGGCTAACTTGTTAGTTTGCAAGTAGGCTAAAATCTCAGATCCACTGCAGTTCTTGACAAACTTTATTCCAAGTGATTTTATGTTTCCTAGTGATCAATTATTATTAATTCTTATAATTTCAGTAAATATTTTAGAATTTTACCAAGCATTGATGTCAAATTTGTAACACTAAAGTTATTGCCATGAATTCCTCTCCTTTTTATTAATTTCCCTATCTCTAGCTTCCTTTCAGGATAGCCCTAAATTTCCATGATGTCTCATTAATAACTTTTATGGTTATTTCAAAATGTCACTCATTTGTCCTAGAAAACACGAAATTTTATAAGAGTGCCCTCTAGTGTTTTTTGGTTTTGGTTTTGTTTGCCTTTGTTTTTTTCCCCCTAACAAACTCTTCATTGATTGTATTTTTCAATCCTCCTTACCTACATTTTCCCTATTCTTTCTTATTTCAAGAAAACAAGAGTAATCCTTGGTAGAATAAATAAGGAAAAATATACACTAATTATTCTAATTTTTTTGACTTTACCTATCCTGTACATCTCTTCTGTATCCACTTTACTCTCCTTCCTAAACCCTTTTAAAATCCAAATTGTAATAAAATTGTATTGAAGTATTTACTTCTTTAGATGTATCCATTTTTATTTTGGTTTGAATAACTTGACCTAGTTCAACAGTATTTAATGTTTATTGTATATGATGCTCTACTTGATGTTGTCGGGGCCACAGAAGGATAAAATCAAGTGAAAATATGACGAGAGCAAACAAGTAAATCCTCGGCAAACTCTAACACAAAACAATGAAATAAATGCATACCCTTCTGGTATCAGAGCACAGATACAGTAACTGTTTTTGAAGACTCTTCATCTCTTCAGCCATTTTCCCTTTGAATTCCTCAAGCCAGTTATTCAAACTTATTTTATCTGAAGTGTCTGGAAATCCTATTTTTTTAAATCAGGTACTCATTTCTGACTAAGACTTCTTTGATTAGACTCGACTCACATGATATGGTAAATTTCCCTTAAATTCTGACAAATTCTACTTTATCACCTAGTTCTTATTATTCAAAATTACGTTCAGAGACAGACTGTCCTAGGGAAAGTTTATGAACTTGAATACTCAGCAAATTTATATGTCTGTCCCACATCTGCCTTGAGACCATAGAATGATCTTTTCTTGCTTATCTAATAAATTGGAAAGAGAATCCTTCATTCAAGAAATATTTACTAAGTGCCTTACCACATGCCAGTGGCTATGCTTTATAATAGGGCTAGAGCTATAAATAAGAATAGCAAAATTATAGGGCCATATAATTTCTTATAATGATATCTTCATTTGTGTTTTGCTTAACCTAATCTATTGAGAATGTCTGCATTTCTTCCTATACTAGGAAAAAGTAGATCAAATGTAGATAAGGTGGGGGCAATTATAATCAATAAATTGTTAGTAGCAAAACAACTAGAATGGAGTTTACATTCTAGTTGGTGTAGACAAACGATAAAAAGTAAGCAAATAATAAAATTCCAGATAGCTGTAAGTGTTGAATGAATAGTTGAAGTACATGAAATTAAAATTTTCTGTCCCCCAAAACATATCATTAAGAAAATGATGAAGAGGGGTGCCTGGGTGGCTCAGTCGGTTAAGCGGCCTACTTCGGCTCAGGTCATGATCTCATGGTCTGTGAGTTCGAGCCCCGCGTCAGGCTCTGTGCTGACGGCTCAGAGCCTGGAACCTGTTTCAGATTCTGTGTCTCCCTCTCTCTGACTCTCCCCCGTTCATGCTCTGTCTCTCTCTGTCTCAAAAATAAATAAATGTTAAAAAAAAATTAAAAAAAGAGAAAATGATGAAGAATAAGGCAAGGCACAAAAAGGGATACTATAGGTCAGGATAGACATTCTACTACAGTACTGCAGAAAGGAACATCCTTCAATGTCTATACCTGAGCTGTCCAATATGGTAGCCATTAGCCCTATGTGAATACTGCACACTTAACATGTGACTAGTGTGACTAAAAAATCAAATTTTAAATTTTAATTTTAATCATTTAAAATTAAAACATAAATAACCCACACATGCCTATTCACTACCATATTGGAGAGTGCATTTCTAGAAACTTAGAGAGTTATTTATAGTTTCTTGGATAATTAGAACCCAGGCCTTCTGACTCCAAATTCACTCTTCTTTGATACTACCAGTAAATGTATATAAGAAGCCAGTTTTGATGGTCACAATGGAAGACTTAAACTTATGAGAAGTAAGTTCGTATTTAATTCATTTTATTTTTTTTATTTTAGCTCTATTCATGTTGAATAATTACATTAATTATCAGGTGATAGTTATTGAGACAGCTAAAACAAATTTTTCCGAATTTTTCCATCAAATTTATAAATCTTACTTCTTCACAGAGGCATCATTTAATAGTAAGGAGAAAAGGTTAAATTGAAGATTAAACCTTGTGGAATTTTTTAAAGGTTTGGTTAAAAGTTGTGCGTGTGTGAGACAGCATTTGTGAGCATGCACATATATGTGCACACATGCACATGTGTGTTTTCATTTGTCAGAGTTTGTGGAAGTCAATTCGCAAATAAGCTTGGTAAATAAATTCATTTGATGTGATTTGAGAAGCACAAGAAAGGAATTCTGTCATAAAATCTCCCTCCACCAGACTGGGATCACTATCATTGATCTTCACTGTAAATCTTCATTTGTATCAGCATTGCCATTAATACAGAGCAAACTGATTGGTCAATTTCAGAATTAGAGACATATTTTTTTTTAATCAAAGCCTTTCTAGCTTTAGAAAGCCTAAGTACTCTTATGGACTCTTAGTCCATAAGAGGCAGAGTGAAGAAAATCAGTTTTGGAGTTAAGATCATAAAGAAATAAATATTTTAGCAGGAATATGAAATTAGAGAAAAGGCTGATTCTCAGAAAAACAAATCTGGAGGAATCTGCATAGCCAAGAAGGAGATATTCCTTTTTGCAGAAAACATGATAAAAGAAGTTCAGACTATTTCTTTTTAATTCAAAGGTAAGGGTGACCCCTGGGTACATCTAGGCTTTCATTATGCCATCCTTGGTTCATGATACTTATCACAACCTTAAAATGTGTTTGAACGGTGTGTTTTGTTTAGAGTTTAGTCTTTCCATGAAACTAAGCTCCATGAGGGTAAGATTCATGTCTCTTCTGTTCACTGCTGTCATATCACCATCAAAAAATTCATGTCATATATAGGTATTCAATAAATATGTGTTGAGTGAGTGAATGAATGAAAAGATGAATTATTATCTGAGCTAGACTGCATAGATCCTAGGGCAGTGTGTCTTATAATCAGTCTATTGCAGTTAGGTTAGGTTTTTTAAATGTTTATTCTTGATGACAACAGCTCTCATCTACTGATAAGTTATCATAGGCCAGACCACAAAGTTCTTCATACATTTGATATGACTTAATATTCAAAAGCCCCCTTTTGAGTTACAGAGTTATAATGACTGCTAGTCTCAATTTTTAAAGTAGGTACTAGAAGTACAGTGATATTAAATAACCCAAGATCATGTAATCAGTAAACATCCAATTCTAACCCAAGTCTACTTAATACTTGTGTTTTTGTTTGATCAGCTATACTACACGTTATGTGCAGACAAGACCAGGGAAAGAAAACATAATTATCAAAGACAGTATCACCTACTTCAACATTTTGCATATAGCTGGTTCTGGTTAGGGACAAAATATATATGATGGGGCAAAGGTCATATAACTAGGTCCTAGAGGCAGCAAAAGAGATTAGCCCTAATGCACACCCTGCATATACTAGTAATCCTGCTTGTTCTGTAGCCAAGAAAAAAGTCAAATAAGGTTTGCAGAGCTGATATGCAGAAAACATAAATCTCTACATAAGATTTCATATTTACAGTTGATGGCCCATGTAGCATGCAATAACTGATTATCATCAAACTAAAATGAAGGTACCACACAGCCCCCAAAATTCCAGGCCTAGAAATAATGAGAATAGTTTGTAAGAGCTGTTAATGGTGGTCCATAACCAAGAACTACTATTATGTGAAATGGTGTTTATCTGGAATTTTGAAAGATATCTGGGACAGGAAATATCTTCCTTAAAAACTGAAAAAGTCAGGGGGGAAAACTCAATTGCAGATAAATTATCATGATCATTTGGCCATTCAATTTATACAGGGTACAAAATATTTACTCTCAAAAAATGTTAGTCGATCAGCATAAACTATTTCCACTACTCAAAAGTTTCTACATGCCCCCTATGCTGTGGAATTATTATTGACCACTCAGCATGCAGTACCAGTACAGTCTGAGTGACACTGGGCACTCTAAACTCGTAATCTGATTAGAAGAGTAGTAGTTGTGAATTAATCCACCCTTAAGACATTTCAAAAATTAGACTTCCAGTTTCCAATCGTTGAGTGGTCTTCACCAGCATGGCCTTTGTGCGCCACCCAGTGGAAAAAGCAAAAAGTCTTCAAAGCTTTAAAATGTTAATGTTCCTTAAAGTTCAAGATCCATTCTTTAAATCTATAGCCTCGTGAGCATCTGGATTAAATCTCCTAATAGGAGAATGCAGATTTTTTATTTTCTCCTGCAGCCGGGGAAGCCAGTAGGACACTGTGTGGGCACCCTAGAGGAAACTTCTCAATGCACTTGTGCGTGCCGCCATATGGTTGGAATCAGCGGGTTCACTCAGTGCCAGTTTAAAACGACGGGCGTGTATATGAATAACATGCGAGCAATCAGAGTAGCTCTGGCTTTCATAGTCTCCTTTGTATAGGGTGCTTTTTACACCTCATGGAAAAGGTAAGGTGGACAAGGGCTAATATTTTTCTCTCCGGTTAAGGCAGCGGGACTGCAGCTAAAATGATGTCAGAGTTTCCATTTCAGCTCCTCATTTTCAATGCTTAGCCCTTTGCTGTAAACTTTGACTCTATGAAACACACACACACACACACACACACACACACACACACACACACAGTTATATTGCATCTTAGTCCAGGAGAACATTCCTCTTATTAAATAAGTGGTCTTGAAAATAAATTAGATTGAACATCATAAAATTCTATTTTTAGAGGAGGTGGGACTTTGGGGGGGGGATAAAGGATTTTTTTTCTAAACTGCTATATGTTTTCTTTCAAGTGTCTTGGAAGAAAACAGCAGGAGTCATCACAATATAGAGTTGACCTTGCCCTATCAGACTTGATTCCCTGCCCATAGGAGCATTACATAGTTACTCAAATTATTATAATGCTACACAAGGACTTTGCTCTGTAAAAACCAGCTCAAAGCAGCATTTTCCAGTTCTGTTCTCCTAAGTGACACAAACTAGTAATTTAGAAAATATGTTTGCAAGAACAAGCAACCCCCGTCCCCCAGCGGCCCCCACCAGCCTGCCCGGTGGCATATCCCCTCTCACAGCCTAGGCAGACTGAGGTTTCCATGGTAAGGCTCGTCCCCATGCAGTACCTGTTACCCTGATAAAAAAGCACCTCAGTCTTCTCTGCTGTCAAAAAAGTTCCAGTTCTACATACTTAATCATTTGTGGGCAAAAATATTTTAAAGATGGAGAAAACTCATCCATCTGATCAAGGCCATAGTTCTCTTTTGCATGATTCACAATTTGTGTAAAAGGGAGGGATAAGGGAATCTCAGATCACTGACTCTGGAAGTAAAAAAAGAAAAAAAGAAAAGAAAAAAGAAAACCTGTGAATTTAGTATTAGGTGAAAAAAATGTATGTTTTTGGCATGGAAAATGCTCTTCAACTTGTGAAAACTTTATTGGTTTGAAAAACAAAGGGCAGTCAGTTTTTTCAGTGGAAGAATTTCTAGAAAGGGCTCACATGATATTCTGAATGGATTTATTTCAACTCTTATGTAAAAAGAGAATATCTGTCATATATTTAACTTGTTTTATAGTATTAGAGCTATGCCACAGGCAGACAAAAATGATTACATTCTAAGAATCATGGCTCATTCGCTACCCAATCCCACCTCAGCCTCAAGAATACCAAAGTATCTAACATAAATGTAAATTTCCTGACTTGTGAAGAACTTTCACTCTGGTGTCATCTGTGTTTTTTCCTCATGTCTTTCTGTATTTCCTCACACACACCAATAAGACTTATAGATGCCTTGAGTGTTTTTTAGGTGTGTTTTGTATTTTCACATCATTTACTTTCCTCATCTTGCTAAGAAATGAAGACTCTAAGTAATTTTACTTGGGATCAGGAGAATGAAAGCTACCCAGGAAGACTGATTCAAGGCTTCACATGCAGGCAGGGAGTTAGGATACAATACTTATTATCATCTCCCTGAACCTCAGACGTTATCAGTCTGCAAGTGAAACTTAATCCTGAACATAAATTGCATTTCCTAAAAAAACATAATCTTGCCTTAAGACACCAACCTCCCTGATTACAGGGAATGTCTGTGTTTACACGTTTATACAGAGCATGCTGACTGTATTAGTGTCCTAGGAAACAAACCGTGTGCCGCTCACAGACCTGCTGCAAGCACTGAGCAGAGAAAGAAAAAGAAATTTTGAAATCAGACCCCCGATCTCTAACTCCTTTCAAATTCCTGAAGTACATTAGCTTTACTACTGTATGATGTGCACGGTAGTATTTCTTCTAATGAAATCTGACTAAAAGTTTAAATGAGTTTAATGCATGAAATGTATAAATAAAATGTGGCCTTGATTAAATTTAGACTTGATACATAACTTAAATGGGTAGCACAAGAACAGCTTTGGTATCATGTGTCCAGACTATTTTGGGCTTTGCAAAAGTAGTTTGGATTTTATCAGTTAGTGCAGAGCACTTTCTATCAGAAGCACAATATATGTTCAGAGCCGAAATATGCAAAAGTTCTGTGGAGAAAATAGTGTAATTGAAAAGAGGTTAAGTGTGAGAAAATAAAACTAGGTATGAGGAGACCACAGAAGAATTCTGAAGTGTTGATGTGCAAAAAGCAATTCACATAGGTAAGAGACTTCAGTGAGAGTTTCTCTTGGATGACTCTTAGTTTCATGACTTTGGGAACGTATCTTAATTTCACAGAGCCTCAGGTTTTCTCATTTGTACAAGTGGATCAAGATGCCTTATCTGCCCACCTCCTGGCTAGCTGGACAGAGCAGAATGAGATGACAAACACAAAAGGTCTTTGTACACAGTACAGGGCTTCACGAATCTAAGGCATGATTATAAGAGACGTTCTTAACTATAGAAATTTCCTATTCACATCTAAGAGCTACAACACAAATACTCTTTCCAGCTAACATCTAATGTATATAAACTCTTATATGTAGTGGTTAGGGTTAAAGTTATTAGTAGGGATAAATGGGCTTTACAAAAACAACGTCTCGGGAAAACCTAAACAACTATACAGGAAACTTTGTAAAGCAGTAGTAAAGTGTATGGCCTTTGAAGTCAGTCAGACATCCTCGGCTTCGGTCCTTCCTCTGTGACTTCCTAGCTAAGAGTAACAGAGCTATACAATTGGGCAAGTTACCATTACTTCATAAACTGCTTTTTTATCACTGGTAAAATAAAGATGAAATGCCTGCTTAATAGTTTTGCTCTGGCAGTGAAGGCTGATGTATGTGAAAGTTTTAACTCATGCCTGGTGTTTAATTAATTAGTAAGCATTTCAAAAATTCTTTCTTTATTTCCATGTTATATATACCATGCAAATGCCAAAATATGCACTTCAAGGCGATCACACCCATAAATAAATGGAAATTATTCCACCTCAAAAGAGTTACTCTTCATTAGCACTTTAAAAATAGAAGACCAATGCCAAAGTCTCCCAAACTGAACATAAACAAACAAACAAAAAAAATAGATGAAAAGTTAGTGGAACATAAGGATGGAGGAGCACAGAGTGACAGAAAGTTCTCTTAAACCTCCTCAGCAGGAATGTTTGATGATTCTAGGTGAAACCACAGCCAAAGTCTTTTTTTTTTCTTTTTTAAATATTGCACAATGCCACTCAGTTTCAGGCATTTAACAGAATGAAACCAGGTGAGTTTGAGCCAATTTTGCCTTTCATTTTTCAAATTTGTTTATTACTTTACTTAAACCACAACATTCTGAGATCTCACAAGAAAATCTGTTTCTGTAAAATTTTCAGCCTGATTTCCAAACCAGAAAAGAGGTTCAAATAAACTTGGGCCTGTTTCAAAAAGGCATCTGAGATTCTGGATGTTTATTTGAAGCAACCTGGACTCCTGACCTTTTGAGGTTCACCCACCACCAATAAAGAGAGCCTACAATGAATTTACTGTGCAGAGATCTAATGCCTCAGCGTCTGTATGGATAAAAATCCCATTGGTCTTAAGGAAAGTTGTTTCTAAACACAGGCAGTGGAATCAAGCCTTAAGCAGATATATTGATACCCTCCTTTTAGGAAAATGTACCAACCAATCGGTGCCCTAGCTCGGAAAAATCTGTAAATAGGTTATTTATTCAATATGCTTTATGAGTTTCAAAAATTTTCCTAGGTTGACACCATTAAGAAGAGACTCTTGTTGGAGCAGGCAAAGGGTTTAGTATTTCCTGGAGCACTATAGAAAAATTCAGACCAAACTGCTCTCTCCGTACAGAGCTGCCTTTAACATCAATGTAAGACTTTAGAAAGTATGCCAATCCTCTCCAAGTTCTTGAACCTTTTCAAAAACTGAATTCTACCACTTTTGAAACGATGAACACTGAGAAATTGGATTTGAAACCACAGCATTAAATGCTTAAAATCCGATCCTTCTGTCAGGACCTGGGATAAATTAAACTGATGTACATTATTTTTAAGAAAGAAAAAAAATATGGGAAGTGGATTTTGAAGCCTGAAGGCATAGAACAAAACAAGTTATGCAGGTGATACAAACCATCTTAGCTCATTCCTATAATGGCTTTCTACTTCCATATGGTGGCCCATACTGGAAATAATTCTTAGGAAAACACGTTTATATGTGATCAATAAAATATTATTTTAGAGGTTTTTGTTTTTATTTTCAGAGTATGCTACTTTTTCTTCAGTGTTCAAACTGCTGTTTAAGTGTTGTTTTTGTTGTTGTTTTTGTTTTGTTTCATTTTGTTTTTGCTTTGGTGTTTGAGTTTATTATTTCGAGGAACAGCAAGTAGAGAGTATTAAAGAGTGTGTATGGATGATTAGGGTATAAGGTGAACAATTATCAAGTGTGCCCATCAAATGAATTCAATGCAGCTGGATGATATGTATTAGGATTTAATCAAAGCCTTAGGAATTTAAACACAAAATGGGTTGGGTTTCATTTTAGCATATTTTAAACTTGTTAGTTGTTTTATTAATATGTTAATAGTATATTGTATTAATCTCTAACTCAAATAATAGTATTAGTCTAGAGATAAATACATTGTTAAGAGCAAAAGCCACTATGCTTATTGACTGCTGTCAATGGTAGAATTTGATTTTGTAATGGAAGCAAAACTGATTGAAAGCTTCCCAATTTAAATAAATCTTAAAAAAAAAAGTATTTTCTAGAAATGATTCAGGCAGTGATAAGGCAAATTCAAACATCAGAAGAGATTGGGCTATAGATAACCATCGTTCAAATATTTTAAAAATCTAACAGTTGAAGCCTACTGCATGTATTTCTGCCAAAGAGCGTGGATTTTTTTTTCTCTGTCACAGATCATTCTGATATCAAGTATAAACTTATTTTCATATACTGGACATTTGCAAAAGAGGAATTAGAAGATAGAGGTCTATAAATTTGCACGTTAGAAAAGATGTATATATATATATATATATATATATATGTGTGTGTATATATATATATATATGTATGTATGTATGTATACACACACACACACACACACACACACCAATATGGTATTTTATTACTATAAAAAGCATAATGATTTGCCAATAAAATTAAAATTGTTTAAGTGAACTTTAGATTTAGTGTGTTTTAAATGTTTTCATGAATTTCACTTAAAAGCTTTATATTGTTAAATAATTGAACTATAACTTGTGCATTATAAATGTAGAATTAGGCACCATAGAATACAGACCTAAATGACCCCTTCAGGCTATAGAATATTTAGGATGAGATATATACAAACTGAAGTGGAGACATTAAAATGCAACTTGGAAAAATCAGATGAAATAGAATTCATGAAATACATAATATTTGAGGCAAAAAAAAAATCTTCAAAACTTCCCTATTTTATTTACCATTTTCACATAGACCTTAATTATGTTTTTTTTGTTTGTTTTTTTGCTCAAAAATACTCCTGGAACAAGGCCCAAATATCAGAGGTAGAACAAAAGGGTGCTTACTGGCATACTACAAGCTAGTTAAGGCTGTGATCCTGCAACCCCTCCATAACCTCCTGTTTCAGTTTGCATTCCAAACTGTTTCATTTGATTGTAGAGCATCAAAAGTGAGCAGAAAACCTACTCCTGAAGCAATACAACATGCAACCCCTTTCTACCTCTGATCTTAAATAGCTCCTGTGAAGTGAAGCAAAAAAGCAGATCTCTGGTGAAGGTAACCTCTTCATGCAGTCACCAAGGAGTCCTGATCATTCAGGATGTCATGTCCTCAGTTTCATGATTTGGAGCATAACGTGCTTAAGTGTTTGTGTGTTTTTGTTTCTGTGTTTTCTCTCCACATCATTTCATTTAGCTAGACCTGAGATTCAGAGGAAAGCCAAGGAATGCTGCAGACCTGAGTGTTGTGGACTCTGGTGTAAGACCAGGTAGTTCCTAGTAGAGGATGTTTTCTGGGGTTTCTTGGACTCTCCACTAGACTCTATGCTCTCATATATATTGAACCTCAGTTTGAAGGGTACATTTTTTTAAACGTTTTTTTAATGTTTATTTTTGAAAGAGAGACAGAGAGTGAGTGGGGGATGGGCAGAGAGAGAGGGAGACACAGAATCCAAAGCAGGCTGCAGGCTCCCAGCCCGACACTGGGCTCGAACTCATGAACTTCTAGATGGTGACCTGAGCTTAAGTTGGACACTTAACAGACTGAGCCTCCCAGGTGCCCCGAAGGGTACACTTTTTTAAAGAAGTCTTATTTATTTGTATACTCTGCCTGTATCCCACAAGTACTGAGGTATTTTTAGTTAACTTTTGTTAATTTACTTTATTTTTGTTATCTAACATTACAATATGTTGAATACATTGAAATTAAAAAAATAAACATGCTAAACTACAAACATTAGCAAAATTTTCTCATATTTGTAATAAAGTTTATATATTTGGGGACCCTTGATAAGACATGACTAATATCCACTTGTCATTGTCCATTGCCTATCAGCTGAGTACTTGCTATATGAGAGGATGTGTTTCAAACTATTGTATGTTAAAATCATGTGACAGCAAGTTCCATTATTTAAATAGTTTATAATGAAAAACGGCCTACCAATGACTTTCTTATACATTTTTTCCCATAAAAATAATTCTCAAATTTGTTTCTCTTGGAGCATTTAACCAATTTAGTCTTCGTCTGAAGCTATTTTTTTTTCTCCATTGAATTTATTACGAGAAAAGGGGCAGATAAATCATCATCTGAATACTTTGGTCTTCCACAGATAAAAATGTATCCCATGAATTCACAAAGGGCTGCTTCGTACTATGCTAACACCTCACACAGTGGGTTTTGTTGACTGACTCTTAGCTGAGGGAAAACTTTGTGTATGGTCACAATTTTTATCCAAAAGAGACTCAGAGTACTTTGCAAACTAAACACTACCATTAAGTTGAAATGGAGCCACCCTGGAGAGACTTCATGGTCTGTCAATCACTGCATGGCCACTACACAGCTGATGGGGAAACAGCATATTTTTGGCAACATGGTAAAACCCTTTTCATACCAAAAATACAGTGGTGTCTTTGATCTCATAGAGGGAAGGCAAGACTTGTTGGCTTTTTCCTCAAGGATTCATCCAAAAATTTACAAGACCAAATCCATTACTCATACAAAACTCTTGCTGGAGTTGACCACATGACATAGAAAAGAGACCTTTTCAGAAACATTCAATAGGGAATTTTCCTCTTGTGCTAAAGTTTGCAAAATTCCTAAAAGAGTTTTTTTTTTTTAAGCTGGAAAAAAACTCTTACCAAATTTTATGTTCATCTGTTATCCCAAATGCCAGCTTCCAATTGAAACTGCTGTGCTATTTTGTTAGTAGTGCTCATTTAATTGTTTAATGTGTGTGTTTGTGTGTATGAGAAGTTAGGAATTCTTAATAAATTAACAATATACTTTTAAAAGCCAGATCTTAATTTGTCAATTCTCTATTAGGAGTTAAATAGGAGGACTAAAGTGTTTTTAACTTACTGTGATTTTTCAATAGGACTTTAAATGTTTTAATCCCCAGTTTCTAATGAGAAACAATAATTCACTCATTTGTAATTTTTTCAATGACTCAATAAGGTCATAGAATGAACACTTGAAAATTGTTATGTACAGTTGCAATATTTCATGAGCATTTGTTCAGCTTGACTCTGGATCCCAAATGGGATGAAAGTGAAATAAAATTTCTTGAGCATGTACTATGTGTCTAGAACTCTGCTAGGCACTCTATTTATTCATCTCATTTAATTATCATAATAATAATATGGGCATTATGGTAGACTTAATTATTCTTAATTATTCACTGCCTTTCCCTATGAGATAACATTTTCTGCCCCATTCAAATGAAGCTTGGGTATGTGACTTCCCCTGGACCATTTAAAGATCAGGGACAGTGAGGCACAAAATATACAAGGAGATCCTGTTAGTGTCATCCTATGGTTCGTGCATCTCTTTTCCCTATGCCTGGAGATAAACACATGCTGAATGGGAGGCCTCTTCTGTCAAAAGGAAGAACACAGGGAACAGAGGTGTGCCTGACATGGAAAGGATCTGCAGTCCAAGAAAGAAATGAACCTTTGTTGTGAGCCATTAAAGTTTTGGCAATGTTCGCTACCCCAGTATAATTGAACAGAATGCAAGTGTCACTAATATTCGTTTTGCAGAGGAACGCATTGAGGATCAGTGTAATTAAGTATGTCGTCCAAAGTAACACAGAAAGTAAACTAACCATCAAGGAACTGAATTCAGAGTTGCCCAACTCCATACAATATATTCTCTCCAAAAGTACTTTAGAAGGCCAAAATGCTGCCAACTCATGATGTAGAAGATTCCTAATTCAACTAGATAACCAGACAGAATTATCTGTAATCCAACTGAATCACACAAATCTTCCTGGGTAGACTCTTACCAATGCTAGACCATCAGTGTGAAAAACTCCTTTGCTCTTTTATTTGCATTTCTGTCCTCTGTCATTTGTCATCTGCTTATACCTCTTCCAAGATTAATATATTTTTTCAATATTTTTAATATTCAAATCTCAACTCTATAACTGGGCTCAAATCCCTAGTCAGCCACATGTTAGCTATATTGCCTTGGAGAAGCCACTTAATCTCTGAGCTGCAATCCATGGTGTATATAATGGGAAAATAGCTTTCACAGGCTTTCTGTGAGAAAAATTTATAAAAATGTAGGCACAGCAGGCATATAACGATACTGTTTCTAGTATCTTATCTCTCCTTTTGGTTAGGCAACTCCTGTCTAGAATAGTTGGCAAAAGGTCTTTGATAGATGCATTCACAAAATGTTCAAACATCTTCGAAACCAGCCCAGCAAATAAAATAATTTGCTTGACCTTGGTTTTCCTCAGTTTACACCTTTTAACCTTCAGTTTCCTCCAAAAGGACAGTTTTATTTTGTTTTGTTTTGTTTTTAATAGGCTTTTATTGATAATTTTATAACAGCAGTAAATTTGGCAATATTTTTATTTCCATTAAATCAAAAATATCAGATCTTCTATATTAGATTCATTGGGCATTACCGTGTTTTTATTTCAACACATGCTATAGCCCTAAGCACAGAATATTATAACGTTCTTAGCTACAGCACCCCTTTAATCTAATTATTAGCCAGAATTTGAGAGGTAATTACTTTGTTCACTTTCAGCATTATTAAAGTATAATAACATCAGGGTGACATCCAATTTCCACTTAATGTTAAATTGTTTATCTTCACGTTAAATTTTGGCATCAGTCACTATATCTTGGGTCACATTAACAAAATCTTAATTTTATGAGAACCATAAAAAAGAGCAGAATTCAAGTTCAAACCTGAATTGAAATTAAAATTCCATAAATTATAAGAACCATAAGTTTCTATTTTCCTTTCTGTAAAATGGATAAACCAATTTATCTTTGTAATACACACGTACCTTTGAGTTTCAAAGAAGAAGCATTAGACAAACATTACTATAAATTTTAAGAGGGATATCAAAGTATAAGGAAATTTTGCTGTTGTACCTAGTAAAAAACAAAACAAAACAAAACAGCCTTTTCTTGATATGCTATAATGTCATCTTGGCAGTTCCGGAAACCTCAATTTAATGTTTTTAAAATATATGTGAAAAAATAAAAAATCTATTTACATACATCTTTATAGATGCACAAAGTATGTTTTAAGTATGTGTTTTTAATTTGCAAGAAAGTGAACTGTTTTCTCATTTACTTAAATCACATTATTAATAGATTGGTACCAGAATTCTTAATGATTTTGATTTACCTGGAAAGATAAGAGGATATTTTTATGAAAGAAGATATTTTAAAATATAATTGAGTAAGGCAATCACATATTACAACTTTCAGTGGTAAATCTCACAAAAAAGAACAGTTGTGCTGACCCTTTACTTGTAGTTCAATTTTACCTTTTCATTCTAAGATGTACATATTATGTTCAATTTCCTCTTCCGTCCTCTTTCTAATTCAGTGTCCAGGTTATTTTCATTTCTGTAACTCATCACTATTTATCAGGTATTATTAGTGCTAGTATTTTCTGCTCCAACAAATGTGAAACAAAT
Organism: Panthera uncia; assembly: GCF_023721935.1. Classification (NCBI taxonomy): domain Eukaryota; kingdom Metazoa; phylum Chordata; class Mammalia; order Carnivora; family Felidae; genus Panthera; species Panthera uncia. Next base: position 105,331,909 of record NC_064809.1, on the reverse strand, counting down.
TTAAAACCAAAGGAGCTGATCTTGAAGTAATCCTAGAAGAAAACGTGGTTTTCAAATTCTCCACAGCCTGCACAATAAATTAGGCTGAGTATAGAGAGACTTTTCACAGAGAAATGCAACAACATATGTAGAAAACATACATTTTTGCCTGTGTGCTCATGTTTCTAGATTGTTTTTCCTCAAACACTACTACAGTGATACTTGACTTGATGTGAGCACTTTTAACAAATGGTAAAGAACCAGATGCCCACTTGTCATCTCTTTGTGTCTTTGTTACTAGATACTGTTAGTTGATCTCTGCATTACCTTTTCATACTTGTGATAATGCATAATCACATCTCTTTACTTGTTTTTATTAATGATGTAACTTAAGGGGTTTCAGGCATAAGCTCACCATCAAAACAATGCACTTTTGTTAGTGTTTGTTACAGTCTACCATGTTGGAATTCACCGGTTAATTATCATAGTAACTTGCCTTTGTGGTTGTTCAAAATAAAAGCAGCAGAGTTCACAATCTTGGCTCACCATGCTATCTGTCCATGGTCTTTGAAAGATGGCATATTTTCAAATATCCCAGACTGGCTCAAAATGCTGTCATATGTCACATTGGATTACCTTAGCCAGCTTGTGTTATGTTACATCAAGGATGTGACTAACATCAACCACATGTAACGCAACAGAGCAGTGCTATCCGCCAGATAAATTTCAAAATGGCACGGTTTTTAGAAAACAGGATTTAGAAATTTCTGGTCATTAAGGAAAAAAAAGAGATCTTTACATTTTAAAACAGATTTCTATTTTTTTCACTCTCACTTTCAAAGGAGTTGGCAGTTATTGGCAAATTACAACCCACCATACTAAGTATTCCAAATCAAAGTTAAGCAGCAAAGAAACTCTGAAATGTATAATATCAAGAGCATTCCAGAGTACAAACGGTCAAGTGAAAGTTTAATGTCAGTACTTTAGAAAACACTATTCATTTGAATATCTGTACATGAAGAAAAGAACTTTAATAAAAAAGGAGTAAATGTTGCATAATTTAACAGGACCTCAGGATCTGCTACTTTCAGTTTGTAAAATAATGATATATTTGCATATATTTCAGGGAATAAAGGAAATACTTACCAACAAAATAATCAGAACCATTCAAATATTTCTAACAGACATAATCTAAATTTATGCAAATCAATGAATAAAAATTATGTATTGGAAATACTGTTAATAGTATCAATAAATAATGTTACTCTACAGGATTCAATGATATTCTAACATTCTATCAACCTTCAAAGATACTAAGATACTCCATGAAGCCATTAGAGTTCATTGTCAATAACAGGACCAAAAACTCAAATAAGAAAGCTTCTGGTGTGATCAATGCCTACGTGACTGTGGAGATGCAGTCCAGCCCTGCTTTTTCTGAAAATGGGATAAGTAAGATCACTGTCTCTCATTTAAGCCTATTCATGGATATGCAGGATTAACCAACTATGTAAGAAGATATACAATTTCAATTTAATTTACTAATTATCAAGAACCTTTTTTATTCTCTATTCCAGTAAATTCCATCTTCAACCATTTTGAAATCTCTAATCCTTCTGGCTTTATTTCTCCACCTACCGTGGATCCTACTTTAACTAGTTTTACAATAGCACATACAAACATATTGTGTTCCTCCTCCTGTTATCCATTCTTGTGTCCTTGACAATTATTTGAATTAAGGAAAATTGCCTGAGCCATATATTTTAGAACCAAATTGCTCATCTCAATAGGGTTATAGGGTTTTCTTATTACTCTATACTGTGTTGTTAGTCACCATCATTTAAGCCAGTGTTTCTCAACAGAATAATTTTGTACTCCCCACTCCCACCCCCAGAGACATTTGCAATGTCTGGAGACATTTTTTCATTGCCATTATTAGGCTGTTGCTACTAATATCTCGTGGGTAGAGGCTAGGGATGTTCCGAACATCCTATAATGCACAGTAGACCCTGCACAACAAAGAATTATTCACCTAAGATATCAACAGTGCCAAGGTTGAGAAACTCCACTTTAAGCTATATATGTGACTCTGCATCAACATTTTTACTACATTTTTAATAGTTCCTTTAAATCTTTTTGATCTAAACATCCAAATGTCTATGTAGCCTCTCTACTTGCATGTTCACCTCTACATGCATGAGTCCCTCAAACTCAGGTTGTGACAAACTAATCTCGAGTTCTCTCCCATGAGTCTTCAACCCTAATCATAGTGAGTGGCATTACCACCCACTACCTAGGGTCACAAGCCATACACCCAGAATCACCTTTCACATCGCTCTCATCCACATACCCAACCCATTACTAAGTTCTACCATTCCTATGGTCAAAATATTCTCAATCGCCTCAATTTCTCTCTACTCTAATGCCAAACACCTTGTTTGAACTATCAGCATTTCAACTTCAGCTTTTTTTAATTTAAATTTCTTTTTAACATTTATTCATTTTTGAGAGACAGAGAGAGACAAAGTGCGACACAGAATCTGAAGCAGGCTCCAGGCTCCGAGCTGTCAGTGCAGAGCCTGACGCGGGGCTTGAATCCACAAACCATGACATCATGACCTGGGTGAAAGTCGGAAGCTTAACTGAGCCACGCAGGTGCCACTCTACTTTAACTTCTTTAACAGCGTAAAAGAAATGGATCTGGACTCACCCCATCCATTCTTAGATTTCTCCAGTCCATTTGCCAAAATGCATCTAGGGTGATTTTTTGAAAGCTCAGATCTCATCATGTAGCAGCTGCTAAAAATGCATGCTTCCAATACACTAACAAAGGCTCTTCCTGCTTTTTGGTCCCCACTTGCTCCTCAGGCTCATTCTCTGCCACCTTTGTTTTCAGCAGAGCAGCCTTCCTGGTACCTTTCCTCACACATCTCCTTTATTTAAATCAGGGCAGGCTTCAAACTTACTTCGTTAACTTCACAACACATATTATCTTTCAATAACTACTCTTAATCTTTAGTTAGTTTGGACTGTTTGTAGTAATCCTTAGACTTAACTTAAAATATTAGAATTGATCACCATCCCTTCTTATCCAATATCTTGTTCATTCCTAAATTCAGCTTTTTAGAATGTAATCTTCTTGCCCTCTTCTAAATGAAGCATATACTTTATTTTCCAGGTAACTACATATATAAACACGTCTCCCTATTGCCTTATACATTAGTCCAGTGATCAAATTGTTGGCCACAACATTTTTTTTTTTCCTTTTTCCTTTCTGGTGTTTAGTACTATAGAGAGGTCTGAGACCACAATTTTTTTTTTTTTTTTTGGTAGGTAAGTTTTTTTTTTTCTTATTTCTTGGAGTTCTTTTAAAATTATTAGATGTAATTACATGTAATTTAAAAACATTTTTGTAATATATGTCTAAATTGTATGTTTTACCTAATACTAAAAGTGACAATAATAAGAGCATTGTTGTTAATTGAACCTTTAGTATGAGTCAGACACTGAGCTAAGTACTTTATTCATAAGCATTAAACTTCACAATTGCCAGGGGAACAGATTGCAAGTGTTTTCCTCATTTCAGAAAACCGAAACTTAGAAAGGTTAGGTAATGTTCCCAAGGTTATACAAACAAGCTTAGGTAAAGCCATATGACTAGTTTTTGCAAGTAGAATGGTGGTAAAGTGATTTGTCACTTTGGGGACAAGACCAAAAAGGGCATGTTTTCTCTACCCTCTCTTTCACCAACTCACCACTTGGATGTTGATATTCAGGGTGACTGTGGGAAGCAATTTTCAGAGATGGGAGAGCCTCCATCAACCTGGGTCCTTGAGTGTAGTTAATGGAACAAAGGTCCTCCTCAGTCCCAATCAGAAATACCTACATTGGTGGGGCACCTGGGTGGCTCAGTTGGTTAAGCATCTGATTTAGGCTCAGGTCACGATCTCATGGTCCCTGAGTTTGAGCCCCTCGTTGGGCTCTGTGGTGACAGCTCAGAGCCTGGAACCCATTTTGGATTGTCTCCCTCTCTCTCTGCCCCTTCCCTACTTGCTCTCTCTTTCTCAAAAATAAATAAACATTAAAAAAATACCTACATTGGAATGTTAGGTGAGTGAAATGTAAATTTGTATTATGCTATGCTACTAAAATTTTGCAATTTGTTTCGTGTTTCTAAACGTTTTCTAATACAGTCAAAAATTTAAAAGGTTACATATTCCTAGTCTTCTAGGAAAAATAGGGTATTCATTAAATGTTATTATAGTGTGTATTAAAGGAAAATACTATTTACTTCATGTAGAAAATTAATTATTGGATTGCCATGGCAAGATATCTGTCATGAATAGTTTTCCTAGTGATAGTATAGATAACAGAAACACAATTTCTCTAATTACAAAGATTACAAATGAAAACCATTTTCAGAGTTAACAAGTATATTCATAGCTAATTATCTAAAAGCCAAAATGTACTGATGAGTTGACTGGAGAAAATATTTCTGTGTCCAGTGGGCTCTTTGCAATATTTTAAAGTATACAATTTTTATTAGACACCTTAAAATTCTTAAACCCTCCAACCTCAATTTCAATTTGGTGATCTATCCAAAATAAATTATAGTGAACACGTTAAAAAGTTAAACATGAAAATACCTCAGTTATAAGTCTGGTACATGTAAAAATTGGAAACAGACTACACGTTTAGAAAAAGGCATATATTAGGTAAATTATTTTTACACATAATTTTTTGTTTAAATATTATCTGGAAATTTTATTTCTTGCTTGTGAGAATATTTATTATAATATAAATATAATATAAATATGAAACAATTTAATTTTCATTTTGGGTTATGAATCAAGTAACTGATGGTCTCTAGTTTAACAAGTAAGAAACTGAGAGCAAATAGTTGGGCTTGCTTCTGGTAGGTGCAGGATTTTGTGGCATGTATTTTATGGTTTTAATTTACATCTGGTATGTGAACATACATGTATTTATTTAAATATTTATTGAGCTTCTCCTTTATGGCAAGCCCGGTTCTAGATACCAGAAATATAGGCTGAACAAAAATACTGAAGGGCCTTCCTTATGGAGCTTATACTCTGGAAGTAAATTAGATGATTTTCAATTCTGATAAATGCCATGAAGGGGATTAACAGGGTGATATAAACCGGTTGGGCATAGGTGATGCTGTATGGAAGGGCACCATGGGGGAAACTGGTATAGGGAAGGGAAGGTCGGAGAACGAAAATGTCCTTTTTTTGTTTGTTTTGTTTTGTTTTTTGTCAAGTTAGCTAACAGAGTGTATACAGTGTAGTCTTGGCTTCGGGAGTAGATTCCTTTGATTCATGACTTACATAAAACACCCAGTGCTCATCCCAACAAGTGCCCTCCTCAATGCCCATCTCCCATTTTCTCTGCCCTGCCCCAGCTCCCCATGCCCATCAACCCTCAGTTTGTTCTCTATATTTAAGAGTCTCTTATGGTTTGCCTCCCTCTCTGTTTGTAACTTATTTTTCCTTCCCTTCCCCTTTGATCTTCTGTTAAGTTTCTCCAATTCCACATGAGTTAAAACATATGATATGTGTCTTTTTCTGACTGACTTATTTCACTTAGCATAATACTCTCCAGTTCTATCCACGTTGTTGAAAATGTGGCGACATTTTATTCTTTTTAATTGCTGAGTAGTATTCCATCATACATATACATATGTGTGTGTGTATGTGTGTGCATATATATATATATATATACACACATATATTTATATATATATATTCTTTGGCCATTTATCAGTTGATGAATATTTGGGCTCTTTTAAAAATTTTGCTACTGTTGATAGCACTTCTATAAACATTGGGGTACATGAATCTGCACTCCTGTATCCTTGGATAAATTCCTAGTAGTGCTATTGCTGGGTCATAGGGGTTTTCTTGGGTTTTTGGGGTTTTTTTTTGTTTTGTTTTTTTTTAAGGAATCTCCAATCCTTATTTTACTTTCTCCCATTTTCCTTGCTTATTTTGAATTAATTTCATATAGCTCTACTCTTGTATCCTACTGGTACCTAAAGCTCATTGCACTTATCATATGTTAGGACTATACTAAGTAGTTAAAATATGGATCAGTGATTGCCTCTTAATTACCCTAAGAGGTATATAGAATGACAGTAGTATCCACATGGCACAAATAAGAAAACTGATACAGGAAAGAGAGGTCATTAGATCAAGTTCACACAGCTAAAGAGAGGCAACATAGCAAATACAGGCAGCATGCCTTCATAAAAGCTCACACACTCTATGCTTGTGTCTTAGTAAATCACCTTTAAATCTTTTTGGAATGAGCTAAATACAAACACATTGTCAATTAAATAGATTTTAAAATGGAAAACATTTTTTTTAGAAACTAGAAAATAGCTACATTTTAAAATGAGAATCCACAGGGGCACCTGGGTGGCTCAGTCTGTTGAGTATCAGACTTTTGATTTTGGCTCAGGTCTTGATCTCCCAGTTCCTGCGATCCAGTCCTGCATCAGGATTCTCTCTCTGCCCCTACCCCACTCACGCATGTGCATTCTCTCTCTCTCCCTCTGCCCCTCTCTCTCTCTCTCTCTCTCTCTCTCTCTCTGTGTCTCTCTCTCAAAATACATAGATAAGCTTTTTTAAACTTTTTTTTTAAGTGAGAATCTATAACAAGGGAAACCATCAACAAAGGGAAAAGGCAACCTACCAAATGGGAGGAAATATTTAAAAATCATACATATGATAAGGGGTAACATCTAAAATATATGAAGAATTCCTATAACTCAACAGAGAAAACAAACACAGTCCAATTTAAAATAGGCAGAGGATCTGAATAGCCATTTTTCCAAAGACAAACAGTCCACAGGTTTGTGAAAAGGTGCTCAACATCACTAATCATTAGGGAAATGCAAATCAACCACAATGAGATCACACTGCACACTTCTTAATGGCTATTCTCAAAAAGACAAGAATTTAACAAGCATTGGCGAGGATGCAGAGAAAAGGAAACGTGTGCACTATTGGTGGAAATGCAAATTGGTGCAGCCACAAAAGAAAACAGTATTGAGGTTCCTCAAAAAATTAAAATAGATTTGTCATATTATCCAGTAATTATATTTCTGAGTACTCACCTGAAGAAAACAAAAACACTTAACAGAAAGATACATAATACTCAGGTTCACGAAGGCATTATTTACACTAGCCAAGATATGGAAACAACCTAAGTGTTCATCGGCAGATGAATGGATGAAGCACACACACACAGAGTAATATTATTCAGCCATAAAAGAGAAGGAGATCTTGCCATTTGTGACAACATGGATAGACCTTGAGGGCACCATGCTAAGTGAAATAAGTCAGAGAAAGACAAATACCATATGATCTCACTTATATGTGAACTCTAAACAAACAAACAAAAAACCAAGCTCATAGATACAAAGAACAGATTGGTGGCTGAGGAGAGACGGGTGTTAAGGGGAAAAAGGCACACGGTTCCAGTTATAAAATAAATAAGTCATGGGAACATAAGGTACAACATGGTGACTGTAATTAATAATATTGCATTACATATTCGAAAGTTGCTAGGAGAGTAAATCTTAAAAGTTCTCACCAGAAGAAAAAATATATAACTATGTATGGTGACAGATGTTAAGTAGACTTATTGTAGTGGTCATTTCACTATATAAAAATATCAACTCATGTATGTTGCACACCTGAAACCAATATAATGTTATATATCAACTATATCTCAATTAAAAAAAAAATGGACATGTCCCACATACCTGAAAAGTCCGTGTGACGGATTCAAAGCTGTAACTGGATCCAGGTGTCTGACCAAACATCACCAAGAAAATACTCTTGTTTTTTTCTCTATAGGTTTCATTTTCAGGCAGCGTCCCCCACCCTTACAGTGGCAATGATGAACCACGGAAACTCCAGGCTTCCTTGGTCCTTAGTGCTCACCATCTCAGCAAACTGGATCAGCCTCTCAGGTACCAAACTCAGAGGTGGGATAAACCCTAGGTAAAACTCCCAATGGTCAATGTGGGATCACGTGCTACCCCTGGACCAATCATTATATACTCTTATTGGCTAAGCCAGGGTCAAAGACGTACCCTCAGATTTCAGTCCCACCGAACCACGAAGACTGGAAATGGGGATGGAGTGGGTTTTAAGAAATCAGAACCATACCAGAGAAGTTAAAACCATAGATGTTCATAATTAACACCCCACACCTATCTTACTCCCACTAACATTCCTGAAAATTAATAACTAATAATAAGTAAAAATAAAATGGGAATCTCATTAATTAATCCAGTAGCCTACAAAGTCATATATATTTTCTGCAAAGATTTATTTATTCTTTTTCTATTGTACAAGCAGAAGAGAAATATATCCAATTCTTATAAATTTACCTAATGGTAATTGAAACCTCAGCTTTTTCCCCTCTTTAAACAGAGTGACTTAAACCACTTCTTTTCAAACCGTATTTACAGATGAATCACCTGGGTTATCCTGGTAAAGTGCAGATTCCGATTCACGTTTGTGTTTTGCAGCCTGAGATTCTGCATCTCCAACAAGCCCCCACGTGATACTGATGCTGACTGATAGCCACAGAGTAGCAAGACCTTAAAAAGTAAATGAGGCTTCGGATAAAATTGTATCACTATTTAAATTGATGACACTAGTATGATACCTGAAAGAGTTAATGAAAATTTCATAAGTTCTTAGTTTGTAGCCCAAGAATACTTTAGGGAACAGAAGAATGTAGTTGTTAAGGCATATTGACGGTCACATTAAGAAATAGAGGAAAGGGCGCCTGGGTGGCTCAGTCGGTTAAGCGTCCGACTTCATCTCAGGTCATGATCTCACGGTTGGTGGGTTCGAGCCCCGCGTCAGGCTCTGTGCTGACAGCTCAGAGCCTGGAGCCTGTTTCAGATTCTGTGTCTCTCTCTTCCTGCCCCTCCCCCATTCATGCTGTTTCCATCTCAAAAATAAATAAACATAAAAAATTATTTAAAAAAAAGAGAAATAGAGGAAAAAGTCACATTCTTGTGTGGTGTAGGAAGAAATGTTCCCTGATATGAAATGAAGCATATGTTGATTGAGTTAGTACCACCTTTGCTTCTTATTTGTGTTAATTCATTATGCACTTAGATTTTGTCTATTCCCTAAAATCAATTGTTTTAATCAAAGATATTCCTTGCTGGCAAACTATGGATCTCAGAATCCGTGAAGCCCTTTCCCCGGGGGAAAGCATAAGATCCAGGAAGCTAGCGTGAAGAATCTGGCCAGCAAATGTGTTCATTTCAATTGTCTAAAATGGAATAGTGGCTACTTATTATTTATTTACATCTTTATTTTTAGTGACAAAGGCAGGACGCAAGCCCTGGACACAGACAATCTGGATTCAAATCTTACCTACACTGCTTAGTAGCTGTGATGCTTAGAACAAACCACTACATAGCCACAATTTCTTTATCTGTAAATTAATATTAGTATCTACCCCAAATGTAGTTTGTGAAGATTAAATAAGCTAACATATGTAAAAGTGCTTAGGACACTATCGCACTTTAGCAGCACTATATGTGTTTGTAATTACTTGTCTCCTTGCAATTAAAAAGCCATCTCAAGATGCTTGATACTAGCTGGTAATTAGGGAATTGTTGAATGGTAGACTCAATTTAAGCACACAGTAATATTGACTGAATCAAGAGAATTAGCTCTTATCTTTTGGCAATTATAAATTATAGCTGAGGTTACTGCTTAAACTCTAGATACTAACTAGTATTCACAGCAGGGGAGAATAGTTAGCAAAATCCCCAATTAGGGTTTTGTTTATACTTCCACTGGGAGGGATGATTTGTTAGTTTGAAAGAGACCTTTTGTGTTGATTACAGGTGTCAGCACATCCAAGTTTGGTCTGTGCTTGAAAACCTGCTGTGAGATGCACGACAAAGAAAACCAAGCCTAATTGTTTTAATTCAAACATATTTTCATTTACAACTGTGTTGACTGCCCTAACCCAGGCTGAGTAACTTATGTGAAACAAAACTTTAAAATCAATGTTTTTTAACAACATGAGTAATTTGACCAAAATCAGTGAATTTCCTTTTTGCTTTATTTGCTACTGAAAGAAAATCTAATGCTTAACAATTAAACACCAACCGCTATATTGCATTCCTCTCTTGTATAAATCAGGTATGAGTTTAATTTTCTCTATGAGGTATGGTTTTATTTCAGTGCCACTAATGGATAAATGATTCAGACAGTGGAGACGTTTTCATCTCATCACATTGGGAGTAAGGATGACAATACTTGCTAATTCTAACAAAATGAACATTTAAATATGCAGGAAATTACAGCGTGACTGAGTACTTTATAAAGAGAAGACTGTGTTTCAGTCAGAAATAATTGAAAACACAAAATATTTCTATTTTGTTGCAAATTCATCAATGAAAATATTTTTATCACATTTGGTTAATACATAGGACACATGTTTCTTCCAGTTCTTTTGGAAAATTTAGACTCCTGTTGTTATTATTATTATTATTGGAGAAGGTGAATATTGATTACCTATGTCCTAATGATATCAAGGTATTTCTATATTTAGTAGTGTATTGTTATGGAGGACATAATATGACCCACCATGCATTAAAATGGTCTGATTTAACAAGATTCCCCATAAATTCTTACTTATATATGAGAAGATAATATAGCACTACACAATTAGGCCTATCAGAGAGAAAAATACAGAATATTTGTGAGAAATCAAACAAAGGTTACACCAGATAGTTTAAGTATTACATCTCATGTTATCTTTGACCACATTGTGATACAGATACAGATACAGAAGGGACTAGAATGTGCATGTGCTTGTCAACATGATCGAAACATTTTTGAAGTCAGAGAATTCAAGAATAAATGAATCAGACTAATCAGACTCAAGTGGAAACACATGAAAAATATTGCCCAAAATGGATTAAGATAGAAATTGATGCCATTTTAGATTCCCTCACAAGTAGTTCATATTTTGGGATGTGAATGTGGGGATGGGTTTAAGGGGAGACAGGTGACTACCTTCATGGAAGAGAAACTAGACTGTGATATTGTCAGATGTCCTGATTTCTATGAAATCCCCAAAAAATGATTATAGAGGAGTAGATATATTTAGTGATCTTACAAATATATATACAATTATGTTCCTTGTATAATCTCATAATATGCTTACGATACTTAATATATTAGGGGCTTTTTTAAACTGGCTCCTTGGGATTCATTTAACTCAATAACAAAATCACCCAAGTATTTTCAACCTTATGAGAGTGATACAAGCTATTAGTTTCCGCTACTATTTTAATGAATGGCTAGAAACAGAAAACATTAGATAAGTGGGAAAAAAGTTTAATAAAAGTAACAAGTATGCCAAACTCATATTTCTCTTTTTTTAACTTTCAAAAAAAATGTCTGTTTTATCAACTTTAACTTTTAGGACTCTTAGCTGAGGCTATAATAAAACAAACAACCTCGATTTGTCTTCTCTGTTGAAGTTAATTTGAATCAGAACAGAGTATTTACCTTTTCTTCCAGTTTGTGTGATTCAAGGTTAGTCTATTTTGGAAAGACTGAGTGAGGCAAACCTAATCTGTCCCGAAGCTCATTAATTGGAAGCAGGACCACATTGCAATGGTCTTTTCTAAACTGAAGGGACAAATTAAGAATTTAAATGTGGTGAAAACGCTAAAACAAGGTTCTCCTAGTGGCTTCCTCTGTTTATACAGTTACACTCTAAATATAAAGCTGACACCATTCGTGTTAAATTTCACTAGTTAACTGATAAGCTGGAGCAGAGTGTACATTAGCACTCTGGGAAGTCTTGTCAGTCACTCTAAGAGACCTCATGAATAATGTCTGAGGATTTCCACTTTATCTGCAAAACCCGTTTTAAATCAGTGGATAAATGGATAGATGGGTAGTTACACAGATAAATACATGAATTAATTATTTCTTTTAATTGTGCCTCAGTAGTACCATCAGATCTTGAAGATTTTAGACATTTAAGCTTCTCCAAATGAGTGAATATGCACTGACATTTTATAGTGTTTCTCCAAAGATCTGGAATGTATAACGTTCCTCATAATTGCACAATTGACCACAATGTCACAATCTTGCACCATTTCAGCCATATGCACAATGAAAACCAAACTGCAGATTGAAGTGAGCTGGATAATGGAATGAAATTCTTGCGCTAGTATTTTTAAGCCTTGTCTAGATACTTAAGCTCTCGCTTAACCATCAAATTATTTTTTCCTCAGCTATAACTAACCAGTAAATTTCTCAAACTCATGAACTAATTACAAAATGACTTTCCAGCATGTTTCAGCAATGCAAAAGAATAATTCCAGTGTAAAGCATTGTCCACCATCTATATTCAATATACATTTTGATGAAGAAACACACCAACACTGTATACTAAAGCACCTTGAGAACAGCTAAGAAGCACAGGAGGATAACCCAGTTCTTCAGAGAAGGCAGCATGGTATGCAAAAGGAGCAGGGGCCTTGACTCAGGACATATGAAATCTAATCTCTGCTCTGCAACTAGCCAGTTGGAAGTACACGAGCAAGCAACTGAGGCCATGTGGCCCCTGCTGTCTCGTGTGTAAAATGAAGATAATAGATGAACTCTTTTTTCCCTTCCATTTTGACTCGATGGGAACATAATGTTTGAATAATTTAGGCATAAACAGAGAAGTCAGAATAATAGCCTTTATAGTTAGAAAGCCATTCCTTTATATTTATTCTCAAAATTCCCAAAAGAATAATCTGCACAAAATATCTGCAAACCACCCTCTTCTACTATCTTCTTTCCCTTTCGGTTAGAGCATGATACAGAGTCTATAAATTACATGCTATATTATGCAAGACTATGGTACATGCTTACATGTATTTGGGGGAGTGAGGGCCAAAGGGTTTCCTTCCATTTTCAAAGGAATCCATGACCTGAAAAAAATTAAGAATCCCTACCCTAGTGTCTCTCCCTGGTCCATGTATATGGTCTAACCATTGTATAATCCCATCTCTTCCTACAGTTTCAAATATTTCTCTTCAAAGATTTTCAAGTTACCCATTAAGACTTAAATTTCCATAAAATAACTAAAGTTTTGGAGTCAGGAAGAATCAGTTCAAAATCCATGTCTATAATTTACTGGATGTAAAACTTAGAAACTTCATTTAGGGCACATGGTACTCATTTTCAACATACAGACTATGCTTTGAAATGCTGAGTGTCTGTTCGGGTATTTCTGAGCACCTACTGTGTGTCAGTGATAGAATTGAGAGGCTTTTGTTGTTGTTTCATTTGATTTGTTTCTATGTAGGATGGTTAAGCAAAGATTCTTTGATCAGGCACCATCTGAGCAGAGACCTAGAGATAGAGAAGGGGTGAACCTTGGGAATATAAGAGGGAAGAGCATTGCAGGTTGAAGAAACAGCAAGTGTAAATGCCCCAAGGTTGAAGCCCACTCAATGAGTTCCAGAAATAGCAAGAAATGTATCCCTGGTTGGAACAAAGGGCAGAGATATTAGATGGGGTTAAAGAGGTCATTAGGCATTTGGGTAAAGATTTCAACTTTTTTATTCTGAGGATTATTAGCAGAGGAGCAGCCTGATCTGACAAATGTTTTAAAGGAACAACTCTGCCTGTTCTATGGATTATAGGCTGAAATGGGTCAAGAGTGAAAGGAGACTAACATATTAATTCGGATGAGCCACAATGTTGCCTTATACCAGGGTAGTAGCAGTGAAGGTGGAGAGAAATAGATGAATTCTGGATATATTTTGAAGGTAGAGCTTACTGCCTTTACTTATGGGTTGGAGAGGAAGTGTGAGAGAGGAAAATAAGTATAGAATAGCTTCTGTTTTGTTTTGTTTTGTTTAGCCTCAGTAACTGAATGGAAAGAGTTGCCATTTTCTGAGATATGAAAGAACAGAAGGAAACGTGGGTGAGGAAAGTAAAATCAAGATTTGCCTTTTCCTATGTTAAGTTCAAGATATCTATTAGACATGCAAAGTTCTGAGAAAGTCCAGCCAAGTCTATTTATGTTGGTATCTTCAACATAAAGATTGTGCTTCAAGGCAAGATTGGATGCAAGATCATCTAAGACATGAGTATAATAAGAAAAGAGGATCAAAGACCACCAAGCCTTGGCTCATCCTCACCTTTAGAGGTCAGGGATGTGAGTTAAAACCAGTTAAAGAGACTGAAACGTGCCTCGGTGAGGAACTTGTGAGAATTTACATGAGCTAATGGATATATAAAATTGTTGGCTTTTTTTAAACAATTGTATATTATAAACCATTCACAAATAGTGTATCTTTTATTCATAATGACCTCTCTAGCCTTAGATTAGCCTAAAATTCTTAGCATCACATAAATTCATACATACATACAGTAAAATTCTTAATATCAATTTCCCAATGGTCATGTGTGTCTAATCATTCTACTAGTACCTCAGAACCAACATGTGTAAACCGAGTTTAATCACCTTCCCCATAAACCAGATGACCCAACTATGTGCTTTACCTTGTTCTTGAATATCAGTGTTCTCCAGACTAGGTAGAGTAAAAGATTTTTCATGTTTACTCTGTGGCTTTGCTTAAGTGCAGAATTTCATGAACCTGCTTTCTGAAACATGATTCTATTAACACAAATCTAAACCTCTTAATGATGGCATTCAAGGGCCTTGGTAATTGGCACCTTTTCCAGACCACCCCATATTCCTATTTGCTTTTAATAATAGCCTGCTCCAGTAAACATGAGTAAGTCCCCTTTATCGAACCCACTCTGTGCACTGGTACCAGTCACTTCTGTTTAGATTTTCTTTCTTTCCATTTCCACATGAAAACCTTTCCACAATTCCACCTTTCCATGGAAACCATTTCCACAGTTCCACCTTATTGGAAACTTACGCATCCTTCAAGGGCTGGATCCAGTGAAATGTTCACAAACTTTCCACTCTCCCTGGAAAGGGAGGCTTTGCGCCTTGCTTATAGTATACCCTACTTGCACCTAGCGCTTCTTTAAAATTATTTGTGCATGATGTCATTTCCCTTCTGGATTTTAAACTGCTTTGGAGTTTAAAATGCACACTGTCTACTGTTGTTTTTTTTTTTTAATTTTTTTTAATGTTTATTTATTTTTGAGAAAAAGAGAGACACAGTACAAGCGGGGAAGGGGCAGAGAGAGAGGGAGACACAGAATCCGAAGCAGGCTCCAGGCTCTGAGCTGTCATCACAGAGCCTGACACCAGGCTGGAACTTATGGACCGCAAGATCATGACCTAAGCTAAAGTCGGATGCTTAACTGTCTGAGTCACCCAGGTGCGCCTTATCTACTATTAAAGTAAGTAAATAAGGAGGGCATTAGACTGAGGTGGCTCTAATGTGTTGGTAAGCTTCGGAAGCCAAGTGAAACCTAAGCCAGAACCAATTCCTGTAAATGCACTTTCATTGCAGAAAACAAAATTTAAGAGTAACCAATCACAAACAGCCAATTAGGCTTTCCCAAATAAGGCAACGACTTAAACAATAGCCAAATCACTTCGTCACTTTGTATCTGCATCTGTTTGGAGGAGACTGAGAGCCAGACCTGTGCAATAAGAGGCTCCTCGCCCCTTACCCTGTCCTTGCAAGGTATATTCTGCCCCCCATTCCCACAGTGGAAGATGTTTTTAAATATGCAAATCTGATGGGTACCTGGGTGGCTCAGTAGGTTAGGTGTTCAACTCTTGATTTCCTCTCAGGCCATGATCTCACGGTTCGTGGATTCGAGCCCCTCATCAGGCACTGTGCTGATGGTGTAGAGCCTGCTTAGGATTCTCTCTCTCTCCTCCTCTCTCTCTCTCTCTCTCTCTCTCTACCCGTCCCCTCTCAAAAAAAATTTTTTTTTTAATTTTTTTTAAAATATGCAACCTTGAGAGAGTAATGTATTGTTGAGATTACCTAGGCCATATACATGACTAAACCCAGTTTGGGCCTCTATATAAACTTTTAAGATTCTGGCAGGCAGGTGTGGAGATCAGCCTCATATATAAGTTCTCTTGCTTATTAACCCTTGCTGCCCACCAATTTGGGGGTGGTCTGCCTCCTTCTTCAGTCTCTCCTTGCCCTTGCGGTATGAGGGCCAATTTCAGATTTCACCCAGGAAGCTCCCAGGGTTGCAAGACAAAACTGCTCTACAAAAGCCGTACTGCCCACCCCCAGTATGGCCACAATAGTATGCCCTCACCTACCTTGGGTTTCGTGCTGCCTGATTTAAATCGATGTTTGTTCAAAGAAACTTTTGAAAATTTCAATGTACTTCAGTTTATTTTTTAACACTTCCATCATTAACATCTTTCCCAAGTGCTTTTGTGAAAAATTACCTCAATATTTATTGACCCATATTCACTCCATAGCAACAACCTTATTTTACAAAATGAGGTGCTAATGCCCAACGAGGTTAAGTTACCTACTCACAGGTACATAGTTACTGTGGTAGAATTATGAGGCTTATTCTCAATTCAATTTTTCTACCCATTACACCCCGGTAACTATAGATATTAAGTAATCATATGTTTGATTAACAAAGAAGAATATATATTTTTAAGGGAGTATAGTGTTTGTCTCATTCTGTGAGTTATTGAAAAAGGAGAGTGTATGTTGTCAAATCATGTCAATAATTATAAATACTCAGTTCCACTTGAAAAAACCCAAAGCATCTACTTTGTAAATTACTTGCAAAATGTCTTTTCTTCATGATTGCATCTTCTAATTTTGTTTCTTTTTAAATTGTTTATTTATTTCTTTTTGAGAGAGAGCGCATGTGCACACATGTGAGAGAGAGCAGAGGAGAGGCAGAGAGAGAGGGAGAGAGAGAACCCCAAGCCAGCTCTGGGCTGTCAGCTGAGAACCCAATGTGGGCCTCATGACCAGAGCTGAAATCAAGAGTCAGATGCTTAGCTGACTCAGAGGTCCTCTAAGTTTGTTTCTTTTTTAAAAAACCTTTTTTGAGGTATAACTAACCCAGAACAAACTGTACATATTGAAGACATACAATTTGTTAAGTTTTTACATATATTTACCCACATGAAATCATCACCAAAGTTAAGATTATGAATATACCTAAGATCCTGAGACTTTCCTCAAATCTCCACAATCCTTTTCTACATCCTTTCCTGAACTCTCCATTACTCACCTCACCCCAACCCAGCAACCACACATGAGGCTACTTTCTGTCACCATAGAAGTTTGCATTTTAAGAGTTTTTTTTTAATGCTTATTTATTTTTGACAGAGGGAGAGAAATAGCATGAGCAGGGGAGGGCAATAGAGAGAGGGAGACTGAGGGTCCGGAGTGGGCCCTGCTCTGACAGCAGAGAGCCCTATGTAGGGCTCAAACCCAGGAACCGTGAGATCATTACCAGAGCTGAAACCAAGAGTTGGATGCTTTAACCGACTGAGCCATCCAGGCACCCCTGCATTTTAGGAGGTTTTGAGTGTATCATAGTATCAAATTAAAATTGATCCAGAAAGCATGTACTAGGTTTTGTCTGGCTGCTTTCAGTTAACATAATTATTTTGAGATTCATTGTAATTATTGTATTTCTCCATAGTTCATGCTTTTGTACTGCTGTGAGTCAATATTCCATCATGTGGGTATACCACTGTTTGTTTACCCATTTACCTGTTGATAGACATTGGGGTTGTTTGCTGTTTGAGGTTCTTAAAATAAAGATACTATGAACATTCATGTACAAGTTTTTGTATGGACATACGCTTGTGTAACTGTCTAGGAAGGGAATTGCCAGGTTATTTATAAGCATATGTTTACCTATTTAAAAAGTTGCCAGACTATTTTCCAAAGTTTTTGTACTATTTCCCTTTCCCATCAGCACTGTATGGGAGTTCTAGCTCTTTTGCAATCTTTCCTTGACTGATTGAGTTGGTTAGTCTTTTTAATTTTAGCCATTCTAATAGGTGGCTCACCTTTGAATTTTAAAACACTTATGTACCAGGCATTGGCAGTAGGAATACAAAGGTTAATAATGCACACCCTTTCTTTCACAGATGTGACAGTTAATGAGAAAATAAATACCCAAACACATGATTTTAGTTGAGTGTGGTGAATTGTTTCATATAGGTATGTAGGAATTCTTTTAACAACATAGGGAAGTGAATTCAAAGAATTTTTAAGGAAAATTTGTAAAGATTTGCCATTTGAAGGATATCTTCACATTACCTAGCTACAAAGGAAGAAAAGAAAAGCATTAAAGAGCATGACATTTACAGGCAGAGGGAGATATGTGTGGTTCGTGCATGAGTGGTGGCAGCATAGTTGGCAAAAAGGGTAGGGAGCAGATTTAAAAAGAATGTTTCTACCATGCTAAGGGGGTCAAATATTTTGAGGCTGGGGACAGGCCTGTCCAGATCTGTGCTTTTGAAAACAAAACAAACAACAGACAAAGCTTTGAAGGATGGGGCTAAATGGGCTAGATAGAAAAGAGACTGTGAGTAGAAAGACACCTAGGAGGCTAATGAAAAGAAAATGATTTGAAGATCTACATTTATGTTTTAGTTTCCAAATAAAGAAAACTTCAACATGATATCGTTTTGAGAAATATAATCAAAATCTCCCTCTCCCCGCCTCCCTTGATGTCTCTCTCCCTCCTTCCCTCTCATGAAGACACTGATTTCCCAAAGGAAACTCTTCATTATACACTCATGTTGGACTCCCCTGAGAAGGAAAGATTTTCAATCCTTAGCAACCATTTATTCTCTTAGAGATTTCAACTGCTATTCAGTCTTTTAATAAGAGAAATCCCACAAAACTCAAAACCCTTAACACAAGCCTTTAGAGGACTTACAGAGGGTTTTCATTAGATTACATGTGTCTTACCATCCAGCACCACATTCTCTTTGGTAACTCCATTAAGTAGGAATAATTATTCTTACAGTACATTTGAGAGTTCCATAGGGCAAAAGCCACAGCATATGGTTTTGACTCTGATCACTCCCTTTAATAAAACGAAAAAAAAAGTTTAACTTAAAGTGGTGTATGGTATAAATTTATAAGTAATATTAGTGCCTGGGGTATATAAAAATTCTGTCATTTATGGCTAAAAATTGCAAAACGGTCCTGTCCACAAATTTTATTTTTCCGTAAGAATGAGCAATAATTTCACAGTATAATAAAATGGTTACATGTATATATTTCCAAATCCATCTTAATACATCCCTTATACTAGAACAAGCTGAAACATATTTCAACTCTTCATTTACATGTATTCTGAAGTGTGTCATAAACATAATTCTAAAAATGCTTCCCATACATTGAATAGGATATGTTGCCCTACAGCAATGATTGCTAACTTATTTTGGTGTAGAAAAGAATAATTACTTGCCTCCTTTTGTATATAAAAAAAAAACTGAACAAATCTTCAGGGAACAATTGTCTGTATTTTACCTGCTTATGAATGTATTTATTCAACAAATATTTACTGAGTTTCTACAATGTGCAAGACAAGTTGTTAACCAAACAGAACCAGATCCTAACTTCTTAATGCTCACGTTCTTACTGTCTCATCTTTATTGCATGCTCTAGTATTAAGTTTCTTTAATACGTCAATACTTCAGTGTTTCTCAAACTTGGCACTATTGAAAACCACCAAAAATATCTCCAGACATTATCAAATGTACCCTGGGGGACAAAGTAAACCCCCATTAAAAATCATCTCCATTCAAACACGAAGAGAGAGTCGTGCTGCTCCCTTTACATAACGCTGTTGCAAAAAATATTCAGGGAATAAAAAACATAGCATAAGGGATACAAAATAAAAATGTATATATTTAACTGAATTGAAATCTAATACTCTTTCTAAATGACGACCAAAATCTAAGTAAAAAGTAAAATAAAAATTTCATTATGGTGATACTTCATAACATGCCAATGTTCCTTAATATCTTGGTATCTGACGTTATACAGTCCAAGCAATTAGATGACTGGGTATTTCATTTTCCATATGGTAAGGTAGTAGTAGTAGTAGGTTCATATGTAGTAGGTTCTCTTTTGAAGTATAATCTTTCACATTATTGTTTAAAAATATGCATTTATATAATTTTTTAAAATTCCATAGTAATTCAACAACTGTAAATCAAAGTATTAAATGAATATGAGTTGTTCTATAATGCAAACAGGCTACAGTCAACACTAAAACTGTTCTTTTAAGTATAATTGAATCATGACAGGCTGTGAGTAATCATAAATAATAAAGATTTGTCAATTTTGATAGAATGACCAACTCATTTTTTCAACTGTTGGATCCAGCTTTATATTTGTGAAAAAACGGCTTTGGGATTTTACATAACATGTTTCAAAATACTCATAAGATTTTCGTAAATCAATTGTTTCTGAAAACTAAATATAAGTTATTTAACGAATCCAAATTATGCAACTTTTCACTAGCAGAAGTGAAAAATCCGTATAAAAGGAATATTAAGAAAATATAAATTACATGCTGCAATTAAAAATACAGAAAATTTTTTCACCCACTTTTCCCATTTTTTTAAAAGTAAATTAAAGTATAGATCTACTTTTGTTATGTAGGTGAGGTAGAATATTTTCACTTTAAACTATCTAAAGTGGCCATATTCCTCAACCTCTCTCTGTTTAAAGTGAAATCTATTTTGAAATTGGGCATTGTTTGAATTAATTCTTCCATTATGTGCTAATACAAAATCAAAGCTAACCCCTTAGTAGGCAATTCAATTTACAAATGAAGTGACTGATAAACATTCCCACTAGTCTTCCTATGAAACTCAGTCTCAAGTTATTGATTCAGAAGTAATCTCTGTTTACCTCAATGGGCTAAGATTATAACAAGAATCCAACAGCCAAGAAGAGACTAGGGTACCATAATTTACTCCCTTTGGCCTGAAAGGGGTTCCTGGTATAGTGCAATACAAGAAATCCAATGGTTTTTCAAGAATTCTTGGGGCACCTGGATGGTTCAGTCGGTTAAACATCTGACTTTAGCTCAGGTCATGATCTCATGGTTCATGAGTTCAAGCCCCACATTGGACTGTGCTGTCAGCAAGGAACCACTTCAGATCCTCTGTCCCCCTCTCTCTCTGCCCCTTCTCCACTCACGCTCTCTTTCTCTCTCTTTCCCCCCCCCACCAAAAAAAAAATCTATCTATCTATCTATCTATCTATCTGAAGAATTCTTCAGGAAGTATGTGCAAATCAGTCTTCATAGAAAATGTATGTGCATCATTCTTATGCTCTTACTATCTTATGTGGCCATGGAGGGATGGAGTGATGAAAGCGGGAAATTGACAAACAGCTAATTATCTGACCCATTTTGCTTTGGCATTTATGGCTATAATTTATTACAAAATAAGGAGATAATGATGACCAAGGCAGTTTTATGGCACCACACTGTATTCACGTACTGGATGTAAAGCTGAAACATACAGAGTTTTGCTTGAAAAGGCACTAACACAACTACATGTTATTAATTGTTACTCTGTGTTCCTCTCTCTCCTGGCCCATTAAAAGAAGGTTCTGATATTTCATCTTCATATTCTATTGCATATTTTGTAAGAGTGAGAATGTTAGCACTAGTTAAAACAATTTTTACCTACTGATACTCCTTCCTACACTTGTGAGCATATACAGAAGCATTCTTTTTCTTAGATGTCAATGTCTGCCAAGATCTCTAATTGAAAAGAAAAAAGATCTTTTAATCAAGAATTCTTGATTAAAAGGGCAGCTTAGTATAGTGAAACAAAAAGGAACATTTCTGTTGGAAAATCCAGTGTTCAGACCCTGGCTCCCTACTAAGCAGATGGTCAGTGTGTTGACTCCTTTGAATCTTTATTATTTGTCAATGAGAAGAATAGCTTTTGCTTCAATGTTAGGATAAATGGAATCAGCTTCAAATATTATATTGTTATTCTTATTGTTATTATTGTAGCTATTATAGCAATTATTACTATAGCTACTATTATTACATATCATTATAAATTATGATTTATTATTGAAGATGTACTTATAGAAATAAACATCTGACTTCAGCTCAGATCATGATCTCATGCTTTGTGAGTATCTACAGCTTGTAGATACAAAAGACTGGGAAGTGGAGGGAAACAGCATCTCAGGGAAAAGAGGCAGGGCAATGTTCACAGCACACATGAAAGGCAGATTAAAAAAAAAAAACAAAAACAAGACAACCTTATCAGCATTCCATTACACACTCAAATCCCTGTCCTTCTGCAGGTTGTCTTGCACAGTCTACCCTACAGCAATAAGAGAGTGATTAAAACTCTGCCTGGGGGACCTGGGTGGTTTAGTCGGTTAAGCCTCTGACTTCAGCTCAGGTAATGATCTCATGGTTTACGAGTTTGAGCCCCGCATCAGTCAGGCTCTGCGCTTACATTTCGGAGCCTGGAATCTACTTCAGATTCTGTCTCTTTCTCTCTCTCTCTCTGCCCATCCCCTGCTTTCATGCTGTCTCTCCCCCCCATCTCTCTAAAAAATAAATTTTAAAAAAATATTTAAAATAGATGTAAAAAAAAATCTGCCTCAACTACAGTTGCCTTATTACCTCTTCTGTAACAACTTGATAGAGGGATCTTTTTAAAAACATCAATCAAATTGTATTATCCTTTCCTTAAAATCTTTCAGGGGCTTTCCATCACAGCTAAAGAAAAGCCAACCTCCTTTGCCCCAGCCTGTGAGGTAGTATGTGATCTGGCTTCCCCTCCCACTCTGATCTCCCCATACCTCTTCTGCCTCATCGCACTGGACTGTAACCACGGGTACCTTTATTTCAGTTCCTCAAACATACGTACTCCCCTAGGGCCTCTGCATTCACTGCCTGGAATATTCTATACAGACAGTCCAATACTGGTGCCATGTCGTCATTCAGATCTCAGCTATAAATCACCTCCACGGGGGTGGTGGTCAGAAGGGCTAATCGTTTCCTTATATTTTTATTATTTGCAACTTACTTATTTGTGATCCATTCCACATCACTGAATGCTACTCTTCATGAGAATGGGCTCATGCCTGCCTTCTTTATTACTACACTCTCAGGACCTAAAATAATGCTTCATCATGGTAGGTGCTCAATAAATATTTATGGTAGGAAGAAGTAAATGAATGAAAGCCATTAGTGCATTGAAACCTTTTTTAACTGAATTCCTTGGAAGTGAGGAGGGGTACAATGTATATTGCTGATTCACTTGCTGCATTCTAGGAGGATTTCTTTTTTTTTTTTTTTAATTTTTTTTTAATGTTTGTATTTATTTCTGAGACAGAGAGAGACAGAGCATGAGCAGGGGAGGGGCAGAGAGAGGGGGAGACACAGAATCTGAGGCAGGCTTCAGGCTCTGAGCTGTCAGCACAGAGCCCGACATGGGGCTCGAACTCACGGACCGCGAGATCATGACCTGAGCTGAAGTCAGACGCTTAACTGACTGAGCCACCCAGGTGCCCCTCTAGGAGGATTTCTAAAACACAGCAAGGTACCTTACATTTCTATTATGCTTCTAGCTTGTTTGGCCCACCAAATATAATGAGAGAATACAATCAACAGTGTTTTTGAGCCAATTTCTTGTACTTTCTCGTTCTTGGTGCTTAACAAAATTTTTTGATATCCACACCCAGAACATTTGGATATATTTACAATGTACAGTATTTTTAAAATGATTGGTTGGGGCGTCTTGGTGGCTCCGTCTGTTGAGCGTCCAACTTCAGTTCAGGTCATGATCTCGCAGGTCGTGAGTTTGAGCCCTGCATTGGGCTCTGTGCTGACACCTCAGAGCCTGGAGCCTGCTTCGGATTCTGTCTTCCTCTCCTTCTGTCCATCCCCCGCTCATACTCTGCCTCTCTCTCTCTCTCTCTCTCTCTCTCTCTCAAAAATAAATAAACATTAAAACTTTTTTTAATGATTGATCAAATGCTGAAGGTATGGATGAAAAATAGATCAAATAATTAAAATAAAGAGCAACCAAAAAAATCCATAAATTGATGACTACTGTTATATTGGTGGAAAGCAACACCATGACTCATTACTTAAAGAGAAATGTGTCTTATTAAAAAGCCTATAACTCACTTCCTTTGTAACATTAACTGCAAAGAGCTTTATTTCAACACATGCGTACAACACCCTCTAATTCACAAATCCTGCTCAGTTTAATAGAAAAGAAGGTTTTGAACTGCATAGTTATGAATGGGTGTTCTTTCTTCAGATATCTCCTGTTTGATTATCTTAAATTGGGGTTACTGTAACAGCTGAAAACGTGACATGATAGGATCTTTGTTCTTACAGGCCAGGACTGTTTCATTTAACTGTATAGCTTTGACACATCATTTTACTGCTTTGAAGCAATGAGGGTAAGTGGAACCCTTAAAAAAAAAATAGAAGTTAACTTGTAGTAATAAAGTGAGGAAGAAATTTTTTGAATTATTCCATCCTTTAGGCCTGTCTCTCCTCACGTCATCACATTTTCAGGAAGAAGAATTAGCTGTGAGCTGGCTCCAACTAAATCCTTTCTAGTACTGTTTCACCGAAGGACTGGAAAGTGACAATTCCTATCAAGCAGCTGGTTTTTTCTTTCCTTGCCAGACTCTGGGGCAATCATATTAAATGGAGAAAAACCACAACTCAATCGTTGGTCTTCCACTTAATTTTTCATACAAATTTAAGGTCAGACTGTGGCCTAGCAACCAGTGAGATGCATATAACCCAGAAGTTACACACCGTGCAGTTATGCTCAATATCGTGGCCATACTACCTGACAATTAGGAGAGTGCTTCTAAGCTGCTAGCAGAGGTGGGATTCAGCCCAACAGTGTATTTTGAAGGCTACATCAATGCTTATAAGAAGTTAGCTCTTATTTCCTATGGAGTATAAAGTGCTGTCAGTAAGCAGAGTGGAAAAGTTTGAATTAATTTTTGTAAAAGCATATATTCCTTTTAAAAACATAAATCATTGCAATCAAATAACCTATTATAAATAATTATAGGCAAATTAGAGACATCTTCAAGTAAATAAGATAACAGAGGGAGAACTATGTGTGTTCTTGAATCTCAAGTGTCCATTTAAAAGCAAACTATCATGCTGTTCCTATTTTTTTTACTTGCTGGAGCACATGATTATTATTTTTAAGTAATTGAATAAAAATGGTCATTATATTACACAACTATTCTTTTTCAGGAAACATTTAGTACTCTCTTATATTTTCAATAGAATCTTGAATACTTTGATTTTTTTTAACCTGATAACTCTCATTCCAGTTACTCATCTGGAGGCAAATGCAAATATTAAACTGCATTTGTTATGAGTCAGCTCTTAAGTTGCTCTTAAGTCTTTTGGTTAACATCTTCTATGAATTGACCATGTGATGCCTGATAGTGTCCTGAACTCTATGTTTTTCTGATGACTAGATTGACCCTTCAGTAACATTTGCTCATCATCAATATTCTATGAATGAGGTGACGTTTCATTGGAAGAAACAGATTGAAAACTTGTGTCTCCTATTTTGTCACATCTGGGTGAAACTCCCAATGCAATGTTTTTACTTTCTTTTAATCTCACAAAGACATGTTAAAATTGAAGGACTGACCCCGTGTTCAAAGTTATTGTCAGAAACAGTGAAGTCATAGACTCCTGTTTTTAATAATCCCTCACAAAACACAGAGCATCATTAATCATAAATGACTGCAGATTTCCTAGATCCTGGCATTGCTATGGGGCCTGAGCATTTTTAAGTGTCTTATAAATTCAAGCAGACAACAGCCTCATGACATTGCATAAAAATTTGTCCATGATGTAAAGATGAAACAACAGTTGAAAGTATTAAAATACTTAGAAACCGAAGATAGTTTTATTGCATCTCAATAAATTATAAGTCTAATTTTCAACCACTTTTGGTTTTTATGTTTCATTAACATATCAATCAATCAACAACTATTTATGGAGTGACTACAATATGTTCAGCACCATTAAACACTGTAGGGAATACAGAAACTTAGGAGAAATTTATTCGTTCGTGAAACATTATATTCAGTGTCTGAGTGCAAGGCTCTATCCTGAGTGCTTTGGAAGTACTCTGTGCTTTGTGAAGATGAGGAAGACATAATTCCTTTCTTCAAGAAACCTACATCCAGTTAGTCAGATAAAATTTTTACACATAAAATTTAGGAAGAATACTGAATAAATGAAACATACTGAAGCTTAGACAAAGAAACTCTCCTTTGGCTCCTATTTTCAGAGCATATTTCCCACTTGAGATGGGAACTAACTTTGGTTTTCAACTTGGAATTCAGAGAGGAAGACAAAAATAGATTAATGTTATGGTCTGAATGCTTGTGTCCCCCCTCCCCCAACATTCATAGGAAATCCTAACATTCAAGGTGATAGAATTAGGAGGTGAGACCTTTGGGAACTGATTATGTCATGAGGACTGCATCCTCATGAATAAGATTAGCACTCTTATAAAAGATACTCTGGAGAGCTTGCCTGCCCCTTCTACTATGTGAAGACAAAATGAGAAGGTATCAGCTATGACCAGAAGGAGGGTCTTCACCAGAACACAACCATGCTGGTGACTTGATCTTGGATGTTCCAGCCTCCAGAACTGTGAGAAATAAATTTCTGTTTTTGTAAGCTATCCAGTCTATGGTATTTTGACAGCCCAAACAGCCTGAGGCAATGAACCTATGTGTTAGAGAAACAACAGGGACAAGGGTCATACATGTAAATGATGTGTTTTAGAAGAAAGTGAATAGATTAGTTTTACTAAAGGGACTTATGATAAAGAAGTAAGATTGACAAAAATATCCCAGAAGGTTTATTTGTACAGTGCCTCTTCAACCCAGCTCAATAAAGGACAGTAAACACTATGCATAAGACATATGACTGGATTCCATAACGAGTGATAAATGGGAGAGACAGAGCATACCTTCTCCAGGAACTTTTAATCAAGCATTGGGGAGATACACAAAGAACTTTAACAAATGTTATAGAGAAATATAAAAATAGCACTATAAGTAAGTAGGGCATAAACAATAAATATGTAACCTGGGAGATATTGGAATTTTTAATAAAGGTGTCATGTGGGCCAAGTCTTGGAGAACATATAGGGTAATGATGAGCAGAATTCGATCGTGAAGTCATTCCATGTGAAAGGAGCAACGTGGGCGCAGGAAGGAGGGAAAAATACAAATGCACCCATGAAGGAGTACATATTCACTTGAATTTGAATGTATGTACATGAAGGAGAGAAGCTAGAAACACATATACAGCAATCTGCTGGCAATTGTTTAACAACTATTAAATAAAGTATGCATATAAAATAAAAAATATATATGTATATTAATATACTGTAATTTACAATAAATTTTACTAATGCAAAAGGGTATATAACTCACAATATTATAAATAAATATAAAATACTTTTCATTAAATTTCCATACAGCCAAATGACTCTCAAAGCACTCTCATCAGTTTTTCCTGCACTCTCATATCCAAAGCCAAACTGTAGTTGCAATTGACAATCCAGTGTAATTTCAATACAAATACTGTTAATATTTTTGCTTATATTACCTAGTAAGATATAAGTAAAACAATAAAAATGTATGCTAACTTTCATTCATTCATCAATGACATGAGCAACATCTTCGTTGATTATAGATTTTGAACACTGAAATTGAATACAGATTATAGTTTTTAAGTACCAAAATAATATTTTCTCACTTTGTTATGATATGAGGGTAAGGGTTACAGATATGATACATGTTTAAGTTTGAACTGCATTGCTACCAATTTTTTCTATTACTTCCTTAAGTCATAGACCAACCTTAGACCAGGGCTCAGCAAAGTACAGTCCATAGGCCAAATCTGGCCAGCCATGTGTTTTTCCAAATAAAGTATAATTGGAATACAACCCCTTCTATTTGTTTCCCTATTATCTTTAGCTCCTTTTTCTGCTACAATGGTGAGCCCTCATCAGCAAGTGTTTCCTTAAAGGACCAGAGAGTAAATTTTGGGAGCCATATTTAACCATCTCTGTTAAAACTAGTCTATTTAACAACTATACTTCAATAAATAGATAAATTAATGAATAAATAAATAGTCTAGATGGACGAACAACTAAACAAACAAAAAACTACTCTACTCTCTACTGCAGAGCAAAGCACTCATAGGCAACCCATAAGGGAAAGAGCCTGGCTGAATTCTGATTCAAAACAGGCAGTTGGTCCACAGGCTATCGTTTGCTGACCCTGGCTCCAGACACTCAAAAAAATAAACACATTTTTATCCTGATTTGCAGTGTTTTCCAATTTCCATGGTGTAAGTATCCCCATAGTGGTGATTTTAATCTTCCAAGGTCACATTCTGAATGCAGTTAGAGATGCAAAGTAGCGTACCATTGTAGAATACGTCCACCATCAGATACAATATATGTACATAAACTCAGAGGCATAATTTTACAGTTATGAGTATTTACTGCCTTTGTTTTTAATAAAATATTTAGCTATAGGTTTACATAATGCAATTATTTTATAATGGCTGTTTGACAGTTTGCTCATAAAATTTCTGAAAATTTAACATTCACTCTTGGGAGCTGGTATAAGCTGTCTCAATTGGCTAATACATAGGTAGGATACAGTATGGAGGGTATTGAATGTCAAACTCACGAGATAGAAATGTAATTCACCAGGAAAGATAGTCTTAGAAGAGTTTTAAAATTGCAAATCACATGATTATGTCCATTTATCTCAAAGATTTATCTGGAAGCAGTGTGAAGAATAAATTAAACTGGAGACAAATTGAAGAGTAGGACACCAGTTAAGAAGTTCTTAGCGTGGTTTAAAAGATATAATGAGAAAGCAACAACCTATAGCAGAGACAGTAGGAATAAAAAGTAACAGGCTAAGGTATACAAAGACAGGGAAGTGGATCTGCTATAGGAAGTGGAACTGGCTATTGCTTGGATCTGGAGGAGAAGGCAGTTAAAGATGTTAAATATGACTTTAATTCCAAGAATTTTTATCATGCAAAAATTCTTTTCATAAAAATTATACAAATTCCTTTTACATAAAAGAGAAAACTTTACTTTCATTTGATGATCAAAAATTTTGATTACTGATGCCCCAACATGAAGAAACTAATGGAGATAAATCTGAACAAGTTACTTAATCTTTCTGGGCTACAGTTTTCTTAAATCGTAAATAAAGTTTATAGTAGTATCTCACTAATAATATCACCAATAAGTTATGAATTTTAAATGTGACTATTCAAATAAGGCACCTAGAACAGTGCTTGGCAGAAAATAAGTCATCAACCAAATACTATAAATTAATACTTTTATTAATAGAAATAACTTCAGATGGAATATTCAAGAACAATGCCTTCTTCAACTTACATTGATGGACAGATCATCTGAACTGAAAATCAACAAAGAAACTGTGGCTCTGAATCATGCAGTGGACCAGATGGATTTAACAGATATACTCAGAACATTCCATCCTAAAACAGCAAAATACACATTTTTTTCAAATTCACTTGAAACATTTTTCCAGAATAGATCATATATCAGGCCACAAAACAAGTCTCAACAAATTCAAAAAAAATGAAATCATTCCATGCATCATTTCCTACCACAATGCCATGAAACTAGAAATCAACCACAAGAAAAAAATCTGGAAAGAACACAAATATATGAAGGTTAAATAATATGCTACTAAACAATAAATGGGTCAACTAAGACATCAAAGAAGAAGTAATAATTTCATGGAAGCAAATGAAAATGAAAACATAAGGATCCAAAATCTTTGGGGTGCAGCAAAACTAGTTCTAGAAGGGAAGTTTAAAGCAATACAGGCCTACATCAAAAAAGCAAGAAAAATCTCAAATAAACAGCTTAACCTTACCCCAAGAGGACCTAGCAAAAAAGAACAAACTAAACCTAAACCCAGCAAAAACCAAGGAAATAATAAAGGTTAGAGCAGAAAGAAATGAGATAGAAACTAAAAACAAAACAAAACAAAACAAAACAAAACAAAACAAAAACAGTGGAACAGATCAATGAAACCAGGAGCTGGGTTTTTTTTAGAGACCAACAGAATTGATAAATCTCTAGCCAGACTCATAAAAAAAGAGACATGGGGGGATTGAGAGAGAGAGAGAGAGGACCCAACCAAATAAAATAACTAATGAGAAAAGAAATAACAACTAACACTACAGAAATACAAACAATTGTAACAGAATATTATGAAAATCTATATTCCAACAAACTGGACAACCGGGAAGAAAGAGATATATTCCTAGAAACATATACACTACAAAAAAATGAAGAAGGAAGAAAAAAGATTTAAACAGAAAAATTACCAGTAAAGAAATTGAATCAGTAATCAAAAACCTCCCAAAAAACAGAAGTCCGGGACCAGCCGGCTTCACAGACAAATTCTACAAAACATTTAAAAAAGAGTTAATACCCATTCTTCTCAAACTATTCCAAAAAACAAAAGAGGAAGGAAAACATCCAAATTCATTCTATGAGGCCAGTATCACCCTGATACCAAAAGCAGATAAAGACACCATAAAAAAGAGAACTATAGGCCAATATCTCCCATGACAATAAATGCAAAACTCCTCAACAAAATAATAACAAACTGAATCCAACAGTACATCTAAAAAATCATACACTGAGATCAAGTAGGATTTATGCCTGAGATGCAAAGGTGGTTCAATATTCACAAAATAATCAACATGATACATCATATCAATAGGAGAAAGGATAAAAACCATATGATCATTTCAATAGATGCAGAAAAAGCATTAGACAAAGTACATCCATTCGTGATAAAAACCTTCCACAAAGTAAGTCTAGAGGGAACATACTTTAACATAATAAAGACCTTATATGAAAACCTATAGCAAACATCATACTCAACAATGAAAAACTGAGAGCCTTTCACCTAAGTTCAGCCATAAGGCAAGGATATCCACTCCCAACACTTTTATTAGATATAGTACTGGAAGTCTTAACCACAGCAATTAAACAATATAAAGAACTAAAAGTCTTCCAAATGGGTAAGAAGCAAAACTCTATTTATAGATGGCATGATCCCATATAGATTAAACCTGAAGGATTCCACAAAAAAAAAAAAAAAAAA